>NC_041385.1:124937083-125006743 GCF_002162155.2 Triticum dicoccoides
CGACCCCGTGGAGGGCTGGATGAACAGTAGATGGTGGAGGGGTGGATGAACAGTAGCCCGTGGAGGGGTGGATGAACAGGAGCCCGTGGAGAGGGGTGGTTGAATAGTAGCCGGTGGAGTAGCGTGCTGTGGAGGCTGGATGAACAGGAGCCCATGGATGAACAGTCGCAGGTGGAGGCTGGAGGAGGTCGACGGTGGATGAACAGTAGCTCTTGGAGACCGGAGGAGGTCGATGATGGAGATGAACAGTATCCCGTGGAGTCCCATTTTGCGGTACGCCACACCCCTCCCGATGAACAGGACCCCCGTTTCGACCGTAGCACTCCAACACAAGTCTGTTTCGTCCGTTTTGCGGTACGCCACACCACTCCCGATCAAGAGGACCCCCGTTTCGACCGTAGGAGGTCCGTTTCCTCTGTTTTGCGGTACGCCACACCCCTCCCGATCAATAGGACCCCTGTTTTGACCGTAGGAGGTCTGTTTCCTCCGTTTTGCGGTACACCAGACCCCTCCCGATGAACAGGATCCCGTTTCGAACGTGGTCGGTCAAACACAAGGCCGTTTCCTCCGTTCTGCGGTACACCAGGCCTCGTTTACATCGCATGTTCCGTCCAAGCCCTCCCGATGAACACGACGATGCATTCCGTTTTGACCCAGCCAGTTGGCTCCCCATGAACACGACGATGACGTTGTTTCTCCGTTCCCACCCAGCCATGTACACGAGCCCTGGCCGTACATATATATGCGCGAGTAGGTGTTTGAGGCCCCGCCCGTATGTACGTACGTGGCCGTATTTTCTTTCTTGCACCCTGGCCGCTGTATGTACGTGTACATGCTACGTGCGCGCCTCTACTATGACATGTGCATGCCTCTACTACGACATGTGCGCGCCTCTACTATGACACGTGCGCGCCTCTACATCCACCAGTATGTACGTACACGTTCGCGACCAGAATGACAACACTACATACGCTTCGACCAGGTGGGTCCCGACTGTCAGGCACTTCCTTGCGTGTGAAGATGTAGCTGGTGGGTCCCAGCAGTCAGGGGAAGAATTGTTTTTTTTGGACGCACTTCCTTGCGTGCAAAGATGTAGCTGGTGGGTCCCAGCAGTCAGGGGGCGAATCATTTTTTCGGACGCACTTCCTTGCGTGCGAAGATGTAGCTGGTGGGTCCCAGCAGTCAGGGGGAAACGTTTTTTCGTGAAATACAGTGGCTCGTTGATACGTCTCCAACGTATCTACTTTTCCAAACACTTTTGCCCTTGTTTTGGACTCTAACTTGCATGATTTGAATGAAACTAACCCGGACTGATGCTGTTTTCAGCAGAACTACTATGATGTTGTTTCATGTGTAGAAAACAAAAGTTCTCGGAATGTCCTGAAAATCCTCGGAGGCACTTTTTGGAAAATATAAAAAAAATACTAGAGAAAGAATCAAGACTAGGGGGCCCACACCCTGTCCACGAGGGTGGGGGGCGCGCCCTCCCCCTGGGCGCGCCCCCTTGTCTCGTGGGCCCCCAGAGGTTCCGCCGACCTCCACTCCAACTCTATTTATTCTGTTTCGCAGAGAAAAAAAATCAGAGAGAAAGTTTCATCGCGTTTTACGATATAGAGCCGCCGCCAAGCCCTAATCTCTCTCGGGAGGGCCGATCTGGAGTCCATTCGGGGCTCCGGAGAGGGGGATTCGTTGCCATCGTCATCATCAACCATCCTCCATCACCAATTTCATGATGCTCACCGCCGTGCATGAGTAATTCCATCGTAGGCTTGCTGGACGGTGATGGGTTGGATGAGATGTACCATGTAATCAAGTTAGTTTTGTTAGGGTTTGATCCCTAGTATCCACTATGTTCTGAGATTGAAGTTGCTATGACTTTGCTATGCTTAGTGGTTGTCACTAGGGCCCGAATGCCATGATTTCAGATCTGAACCTATTATGTTTTCATGAATATATGTGTCTTCTTGATCCTATCTTGCAAGTCTATAGTCACCTATTATGTGTTATGATCCGACAACCCCAAAGTGACAATAATCGGGATACTTCTCGGTGATGACCGTAGTTTGAGGAGTTCATGTATTCACTATGTGTTAATGCTTTGGTCTGGTTCTCTATTAAAAGGAGGCCTTAATATCCCTTAGTTTCCACTAGGACCCCGCTGCCACGGGAGGGTAGGAAAAAAGATGTCATGCAAGTTCTTTTCCATAAGCATGTATGACTATTTACGGAATACATGCCTACATTACATTGATAAGTTGGAGCTAGTTTTGTGTCGCCCTATGTTATAGCTATTATATGAGGAATCGCACCTGACATAATTAGCCATCACCGATCCATTGCCTACAAGCTTTTCACATATTGTGCTTCGCTTATTTACTTTTCCGTTGGTCTTGTTACAATCACTACAAAACCCAAAAACATTACTTTTGTTACCATTACCTTTATTATCATATTACTTTGCTACTAAATACTCTGCTGCAGATAATAAGTTATCCAGGTGTGGTTGAATTGAAAACTCACTGCTAATACTCAAGAATATTCTTTGGCTCCCCTTATGTCGAATCAATAAATTTGGGTTGAATACTTTACCCTCGAAAGCTGTTGCGATCCCCTACACTTCTGGGTTATCAAGACTAATTTCTGGTGCCGTTGCCGGGGAGCATAGCTCTATTCTCTGAGTCACTTGGGATTCATATCTATTGATCACTATGAAGAACTTGAAAGATGCTAAAACCAAGATCTATCCCTCAACTACGAGGGGAGATAAGGAACTGCCATCTAGCTTTGCACTAGATTCTCCTTCTGTTATGAGTAAGTTTGCGACACCTAAACCTGCTACTGCTATGAATTCTGATATGTCGCATGTTATTGATGATGCCACTTCTGCTTTGCATGATACTTATGATGAAACTACTTCTGTGCATGATACTACTTTACCATTAGGTGAAATTCTTGATGAACAACTTGCTAGGGCTAGAGAGAATGAAATTATTGAAGATGCTATTATTGATGATAGTGATGATGAAAATTCTTTGAATGATTATGAATTGCCTGTTGTTCCCGAGGGTTATGTTATGAATGAAGAAGCATCTAGAGCTATCTTTGCTTGCAATGATAGATATGATCTTAAAAAATTATGAGCTAAATGGAAGCAACAGTCTCTTAATGCTAGAATGAAACCTGACCCTGCTCTTGCTACTTCACCTATCTGTGTTACTGATAAGGATTATGAATTCTCTATTGATCCTGAAATTATTACTTTGGTAGAATCTGATCCTTTTTATGGCCTTGAATTTGAAACTGTTGTGGCACATCTTACCAAGTTGAATGATATAGCTACCTTGTTTACTCATGATGATAAATCTCGCTACTTTTATATCCTTAAGATATTTCCGTTCTCATTAAAGGGTGATTCTAAGACTTGGTATAATTCTCTTGCTCCTGGTTGTGTGTGTAGTCCCCAGGATATGATTTATTACTTCTCTGCTAAATATTTCCCTGCCCATAAGAAACAAGCTGCCTTGCGGAAAATATATAATTTTGTGCAAATCAAAGAAGAGAGTCTCCCACAAGCTTGGGGGAGGCTTCTCCGATTACTAAATGCTTGGCCTGATCATCCTCTCAAGAAAATTGAAATACTTGATATCTTTTATAATGGACTAACCAATGCTTCCAAGGACTACTTGGATAGTTGTGCTGGTTGTGTTTTCAGGGAAAGAACAGTCGACGAAGCTGAATTACTATTGAATAATATGTTGACTAATGAAAATAATTGGACTCTTCCTGAGCCAATTCCTGAGCCAATTAATGAACCAATTGAGCCAACTCCTGAGCCTACTCCTAAACCCACTCCAAAGAAGATAGGTGTTTTATTTCTCAGTCCTGAAGACATGCAAGAGGCAAAGAAATCAATGAAAGAAAAAGGTATTAAAGCTGAAGATGTTAAGAATTTACCTCCTATTGAAGAAATACATGGTCTTAATATACCGCCTGTCGAAGAACCACATTGTCTTGATAACCCGACACAGGTAGTAAAGGTAAATTCTCTCTATAGATATGATAAAGTTGAAATACCCTCTACTAAATTTCATAGCCCATGCTTAGATGAATTTTATGACTTTATGGCTAGACAAGAAAGTTTTAATGCTTATGTTGGTAGAGAGTTAAAGAATAATGCTTTCGAGATAGGACGCGTAAGCGATAATATGGCTAGAGTTAAAGGTGAACTTAAACTCATTGGCAAATATGCTTCTATGGTTGCTACTCAAGCTGAGCAAGTACTTAAAGCTTAAAATGATTTGCTTGATGAATTAAATAATAAAAATGGCTTTGCTGTTAGAGTCGCTACTAGAACTTGTAGAATGACTCAGGAACCTTTGTATCCTGAAGGCCACCCTAAGAGAATCGAGAAAGATTCTCAGAGAAATAATTTAGAAGCACCTAGTTCTTCCAAAAAGAAGAAAAACAAAAATGATAGGATTTTGCATGCTTCTAGTGAACCTGTTATAGACACACCTGAGAATCCTAATAATATTTCTATTTCTGATGCTGAAACACAATCAGGTGATTAACATGAACCTAGTGATAATGTTATTGATAATGTTCATGTTGATGCTCAACCTAGCAAAAATAACGATGTAGAGATTGAACCCGCTGTTGATCTTGATAACCCACAATCAAAGAATCAACATTATGATAAGAGAGATTTTTTTGCTGGGAAGCACGATAGAGAAAGAGAACCATGGGTTCAGAAACCCATGCCCTTTCCTCCTAAACCATCCAAGACAAAGGATGATGAGGATTTTGAGCGCTTTGCTGAAATGATTAGACCTATCTTCTTACGTATGCGCTTAACTGATATGCTTAAAGTAAATACTTATGCTAAATATATGAAGGATGTCATTACAAACAAAATAAAGATATCATAAGCTGAAATTTCCACCATGCTTGCTAATTACACTTTTAAGGGTGGAATACCAAAGAAACTTGGAGATCCGGGGTACCAACTATACCATGCTCCATTAAAAAAACTATGTTAGAACTGCTTTATGTGATCTTGGAGCCGGTGTTAGTGTTATGCCTCTCTCTTTATATCATAGACTTGAATTGAATAAGTTGACACCTACTTAAATATCTTTGCAAATGGCTGATAAATCGACTGCTATACCTGTCGGTATTTGTGAGGATATGCCTGTTGTGGTTGCAAATGTCACTATCTTAACGGACTTTGTTATTCTTGGTATTCCTGAGGATGATAGTATGTCGATTATCCTTGGTAGACCTTTTTTGAACACTGCAGGGGCTGTTATTCATTGCAAGAAAGGCAATGTCACTTTTCATGTTAATGGTAATGAGCATATGGTACACTTTTCGAGGAAACAATCTCAAGTTCATAGCATAAATTATATTGGAAAAGTTCCAACTATTATTATTGGAGGTTTTGAATTTCCTATCCCCACTGTCAAGAAAAAGTATGATATTCTTATTGTTGGGGATTTTCATATCCCCGTTGAGGTAACTTAGTGTTATTCGAAATTTCTCCGGTTCCATGTTATTCGGAATGAGTTTGTTAACAAGACTTGATCAACCTTGTTAGTGGATTCATTTTGATGATCATGAGATGGATGAAACCAGAAGGCACAACCTTCTGTACCCTCCTTTTACTTTCTGTTATTTAGAATAAATAAATGAAAAATAGTATTATCCGTCTGTTTTCTGAATTATCCATGCAATAAAAAATATCCCGAAAATAGAAGTGCTCCAAATGCCCTCCAAATTCAGTATGATTTTTTAATGGAGTATTTGAGGATTTTAGGCACTGAAATCACTTCAGGAGGGGCAAGCACCAGGCCACGAGAGTGGAGGGCGTGCCGACCCTACCTGGGCATGCCCCCCTGTCTCGTGGGCCCCTGATGGCCCCCTCCACTTATGCCAGCACCCACACACTTCATCTTCTACCCAAAAAAATCCCCATCCAGCTCAAGCACGAGTTCTAGCTCATTTTGCTGTGATTTTCGATCTCCTTGCTCAAAGCTCCGTTCACAAAACTGCTTTAGGAGATTGTTGCTTGGTATGTGACTCCTCCATTGGTCCAAATAGTTTTTGCTTTAGTGCTTTATTCATTGCAATTTTTTGCTGCATATGTGACCATGTTCTAGTGCTTGCATGTTAAATTTATGAGGTCCTAAGCATTTCTAATGCATGATATAGGCTCTAGGCACTTGTAGGAGTAATTGCTACCAATCTTGTTTAGTTTTATTCACTTTTATTTTGAAGTTACTAAAATCTCAGAAATTTCCAGAAAATGTTAAGGAGACTTTTGATGGGCTCTTCTATCCAAAGCTCTCAGGAAACACAAGCTAAAGAGAAGGAAAAAGCCAAGTATAATCTTCCTCGCCTAGCGGAAGTACGACCTTGTGAATGGCCATGTGATAATTTCTTGAAAGAAGCTGGAATTCATGAAGATTTTTATTCCTTGATCGAGAATGAGGACCTCACCGATTTCCTCCACGACCGGATGGATCAGTATCTCTTACTTACCAACACTTTCATGCAAAAATTTTATTATTATCCTAAGAAGTCACCGCCTTCAGTATCATTTCATTTATATAATGAATTCAGAGAAATGTATTTACTTGATTTTTGCGCAGTATGTAGGATACCCTTTGAGGGAGAATTAGAGGAACCACATTGTGAAGATGTGGATGGCTTTGTTAACACTATAGCTGTAGACGATCCAAAGAAAGGTTCCGAGGCAAAAATCTCTAGCATAAACTTTCCTGTTTTACGCTACTTTGCCATATTTTCTAGTAGATGCTTGATTGGCCGTGGAAATAGTGGAAACTTTAATGTTCCTGATATTATCATTCTTCAGCATGCCTTGTTTGGAGACAATAGTTTTAGTATGGGTGCCGTCATTGCTAAATAGCTGAGCCTTTATCGTACAAAAGGCCCCATATTTGGAGGTATCTATGCTTCACGTCTTGCTAGACATTTTGAAATACCTATTAGGCACAATGAGAAAGAGGAGACAAAATTGCCTCCTTACATTTTAGATTACAAGAGCATGGTAGCACACGCGTTTATTATTGACGACAAAGAGAAGATGCTCTTATATAACCTTAGATTTAATAAGAAACATAATGAGACTATTATTTTGCCTGCGCCTCTGTTGTTTGATTTGATTGCAGATAATTTTCTTGTTACACCGGAGGCTGTGTACGCTCATCGAGGCCAAGCATCCACTCCAGAACCTGAACCTGAGCCGGAACCTGCACTGGACCCTTATCGTGCATCATCTTTCCAGTGGGATCCGGAGATGGCCAGCCAGTGGTATCCTGATTACACTTCCCAGTACACCGGGGAGAGTAGCAGTGGTCCTTGGTATTAGATCAACTTAGTCCAAAAGCCTAAGCTTGGGGGAGTACGTATTTCTCACCGACTTTACATTCATGTTCACACACTATTCTAGTCGTCGGTGCTCATACTCTTTCATTGTATTATCCATGTTAGTTTAAATTTCTTTTTCTAGTTTTCTTCTTGTATATTTGATAAACCTTAAGAAAAACCAAAAAAAATAGTTAGTTTAATTTCCATGCTTGTAGTAGAATTAAAATGAAAACCCAAAAAGATTTCTCGTTCTTCTTCTTACTTGTTGGGAGCTTTCCCGTGTAAATATATTTTCTTTTATTTTCTTTGGGGGTCGAGAAGACCATATTAAAAATGCTTAATGCCTCTCATATGCATGATTGTTTATTTAACTTAGAGCCCATAATATCTTGTCTTCTCTTTTGAGTTGAATGCTTGTAGATTCCAGCTTAGTCCAATGCATGTGCACTATTATTATTATACAAATCGTTTGGTCGTGCGAGTGAAAGGCAATAATGACGATATATGATGGACTTATTGAGATGAGAAAAGCTGGTATGAACTCGACCTCTCTTTTTTTTGTAAATATGACGAGTTCATCATTCCTAATTCAGCTTATTATGAAGTAAACATATTTGCAATGACATTTAGAGATTATAGTTGCTTGTGCCATGCTTGATTAGCTATGAGTTATAATGGTTTACCTTGCGTGCCAACATGCTATTAGAATGATTATGATGTGGTATGATGGGATGGTATCCTCCTTTGAATGAATTGAGTGACTCGACTTGGCACATGTTCATGCATGTAGTTCAAACAAATCAACATAGCCTTCATGATATTTATGTTCATGGTGGATTATATCCTACTCATGCTTGTATTCGGTATGAATTAATTTTAATGCATGTTTATGACTGTTGTCGCTCTCTCAGTTGGTCGCTTCCTAGCCTTTTGCTAGCCTTCACCTGTACTAAGCGGGAATACTGCTTGTGCATCCAAACTCCTTAAACCCCAAAGTTATTCCATATGAGTCCACCATACCTTCCTATATGCGGTATCTACCTGCCTTTCCAAGTAAATTTGTATGTGCCAAACTCCAAACCTTCAAATGAAATTCTATTTTATATGCTCAAGCAGCTCATGTTTCAACTAGGGCTGCCTATATCTTCCATGCTAGGTGGGTTATTCTCAAGAGGAGTGGACTCCGCTCCTCATTCATGAGAAAGGGCCGGTAACCGGGATTCCCAATCCCATGATTTAAAAAGATCAAAGCAAATCAAAATAATTAAACAAAACTCCCCCAGGGCTGTTGTTAGTTGGAGGCACTCCTTGTTTCGAGCAAGCCATGGATTGATGCTTGTTAGTGGTTGGGGGAGTATAAACCTTTACCATTCTGTTTGGGAACTGCCTATAATGCATGTAGTATGGAAGATACAGCCATCTCATAGTTGTTGCGTTGACAGCAAAAGTATGCCGCTCAAAATGTTATTCAATCTCTATTTTAAAATCAAGCTCTGGCACCTCTATAAATCCCTGCTTCCCTCTGCGAAGGGCTTATTGTCACATACCTAGTTCTGGTATGACCTAGGCTAGCTAGTCATGTGTGCATCATGTTTAAATTCCATTTAATTCTGAAATAAGGATTTGTGAAACCCTCAGAATGATTTCTGGAAATGACCCAGATAAAAATTGCTCCAAAAAGGTCCAAGAAAATGTTCATGTTTCTCTCTGAAAATATTGGGCAGAGATAAAAATCAAACCAATATTTTTCGGAGCTCATAAGTATTTATTTTGGGCATTCGGAATTAATGCATAATTATTTGCATTGGATATATATATGTGTTATATATATATAATATGTCCAAAAATTATGCCATTGTTGAGGAGCTTTGGAATAATACCACTAGTTCCTACAAAAATTGGTATAAGTAAATAAAATGTTTTAGTATTATTATTAAATCAAACAAATGTCAGAAAAATAGAAAAGAAAAACAAATAGGAAAAAAAGGAGCTTACCTGTGGCCTGGCACTGTGTGGCCTGGCTTGGCCCAGTGGCCCAACAGGCCGGCCCAGCTGATTGGCCGACGCCAGTCATCGCCTCCACCGCACCAGGAGGACAGGGACGTGTGCCCGCGGCGCGCACGCACGCGTCCGGCCACCTCCTGGTCGCCTGCCTGCTTCCCCACCACGTCGACGCCACAAATAGATGCGTGGGTGCCGTCTGGATCCAGCCCTCCCCTTATTTCACTCATTCTCCCTCTCTTCCGCTCTCTCTCTCTCGCTAGTCGAGCGCTGCCGTCGCCGCCGCTCGCCGTAGCCGTAGCCACCGCGCCCCTCGAGAGCATCTGAGCCATCCCCGAGGTCCGCGCCTTTGTCCTCGTCCTCTCCGTGAAGCCACGCATCGCTGGACGCCCCGTGGAGCCGTCACCGTTGTCCTCTTCATCATCGGCCGCCGGAGATCGCCACCGACATGCCATTGTCTCCAAGCCGTCCCCGAGCGCGCTGAGATCACCAAAGGCCTCGCCGTGAGCTCCTCTACCGAACCCCTCTTCTCCCCCTCGTTTTTGCGCTCCATAGCTCCATCCCCCTTCACGACCGTAGCTCCTCGCCGCCGTCCATGTCGCCGCTGTCACCCTGGCCACCGCAGCCCGCAACTGAGCGCGTCACCGTGCTCCTGGTGACGCCAGGAGGCCGTAGAGCCTCTCCGCTCACTTCCCCGCGCCCCACAGCACCTCACCGCACTTGGCCGAACTCCGGCCGCCGCCGCGAGCTCTGCTCCGGTGAGCTCCGGCACCTC
The DNA here is from genome assembly GCF_002162155.2 of Triticum dicoccoides. Taxonomy (NCBI): domain Eukaryota; kingdom Viridiplantae; phylum Streptophyta; class Magnoliopsida; order Poales; family Poaceae; genus Triticum; species Triticum dicoccoides. Next base: position 124,947,249 of record NC_041385.1, read on the forward strand.
CACGGTCTCCCACGTGTTCCATTGGATGCGCGCGAGCCTGGGCTCCTCGCTGATGATCTCCACCGTCCAAATGGTCGCCGGAGCGACGATCCCGAGCCCCTTCGCCGCCTTCGGCCTCGCCGGCGGCTAAACACCGATGGGGTTTGACCCTTTGACCTCGCCGGCCCGTCAGGTGTACCCCGTGGGTCAGGTGATTAGCATAAGGCTAATCACCATTAACTAACCCCCACCAGCCGCTGACCGTGGGCCCTAGGGCCAAATCAAACCCTAGTCAGTGCGGGTTTGACCCGGGCTTAACCACTGTGTCACTGACGTGTGGCCCCCACACGTCAGGTTTGACTAGTCAGCGCTATTGCCTTGCTGGTGCAAGCATGACGCAGTGCTGATGCAATTATTCATTTTCTGGATTTAAAATTAATCAGGAAATTCCATAAAATGATTCAAACTTCAAAAATTCATAGAAATTCAACCGTAGCTCAGATTGAAATAAATTATATATGAAAAATTATCAGAAAAATGCAATCTTTCCATCTGTACTAGTTTCATGAATGACAAACCAACTTATACCTACTATGTAAGTGAAAACATGTAAATGGCATTTATAAAGAGTTAATTTGGAGTTGCATTTGAACTCTTGGTTCAAATGAACTTCAACCAAATGATTGCTACCTGCATTAGTTCAAACAGCATCACATCTTCATGCCATGTTCATGCATCATATTGTTGCATATGCTTGTGTATTGATTGCCGACACCATTCCTTCTCGATAGGTCCTGCTCCGGATAGTGTTCCAAAGTACCTGTCTGAGGAGCAGTGCCTTCCTTGTTGATCTACCAGGCAAGCAAACCCCCTTGTTCATTCCGATACAATCCTACTCTCTCGCTCCTGCTCTCAGTTATTGCATTAGGACAACAACGATTCATCTGCTACTTTGTGATGCGGTAGTTGAACCCATTCCTCTACATGACCTGTCATTGCCACAGTAAATAGTTGAAACCCACTAGCATGTGTAGGAGTTGATTGAATCCATTGTTGTGTTCCTACCATGCTATGCCTGCTATTGCTTAGAGTGTGTTAGGTCTGATTCATTGGAAATGAATAGGAGTGCGGTGCTCTATGTTCTGATGCTGAGAGTGAAGTGTGTGAACACGACTTGGTAAAGGTAGCGGTGAGAGGCCATGTAGGAGTACATGGTGGGTTGTCTCACTGGAACCGTCCTTAAGCACCAAGTTCTATGTATGTTGTCCAATGACTCGATACTACCACACATTGGTCTCCGGGCGCTCCAAGCCCTCTCGACTTATTAACCCACTTGATCTCTGTCCAGGAGTCGCAACTAGTTTCTGGTGTTTGTAGGTAGTGCTATTTTTCTACCAAGTGGCACCCGGCAGGGTAGGCTTGGGACAGACTAGGCACAGGTGGCACGGTGTACCAAGTGGCACCCGGATGGTGGGCTTGGGAACCCTGCTCACATCGTTTGGGGCTGTGAGCGACACCCCGGCCGGATCTCCTTGCGGATGGAACCCGAATAGGCGATAAACCTGGATTAGAGTCTTGTGTGGTTAGTCAGGTCGTGGCGGACACCCTCGCCAGGCTTCCGCTTGAAGGTTGTCGAGTTACATGATGTGTACATGGCGGTAAGTGGCGAGAGCGTGTGTGAAGAAGTACACCCCTGCAGGGTTAACATGATCTATTCGAATAGCCGGGTCCGCGGTTATGGACTTCTTGGATGCTTACATGGTACATAGTCAACTTGAAGTGGATACTCTAAAATGCTCAAGACAAAGTGTGAGTGCTATGGATGGCATTCTCGTAGGGAGACGGGGATGAATCCATAGTTGTGTATTGTGTGGTGATTAGTGGACTCGTGTACGTTGTCTCACCTCAAGAGTTTCTGGTAGCCGTAGAACAGGATAGCCACTGAGTCAAAGCTGGCTTGCTGCAACTAAACCCCACATTACCCTCTTGATACAAATGCATGTATGATAGGATCTGATGTAAGTCTTGCTAAGTACCTTTGTACTCATGTTGCTTTATTTATGTTTTTGCAGCGGAGACTTCGGTCTTACTAGTGTTTCTGTGGACTTCGACGAGTAGCTTGTACCTCAGCTACGATCTTGCTTGGATGTTGTAGATAGTCAGGCTCTTTAGCCTTTTTCATTTGTAGATGTCTGTACACAGACATGTAATGCTTCCGCTTGTTGCTTGTATGCTTTGTATGATGGGTCCTGTGACCCCTGTTTGCAATAAATGCTATGTTGGCTCTTTGAGCCTTATCTATATGAGTTGTTGAGTTATGTTGTGATGCCATGTTGTACAACACATACTTGCATGTTATGCGTACGTGTAATGTGTATTGCTATGTGTGGGATCTGACTATCTAGTTGTTTATCCTTAGTAGCCTCTCTTACCGGGAAATGTCTCCTAGTGCTTCCACTGAGCCCTGGTAGCTTGCTACTGCTCCGGAACACTTAGGCTGGCCGGCATGTGTCCTTCTTCGTTCCCGTGTCTGTCCCTTCGGAGAAATGTCACGTGGTGTCTACCGGAGTCCGGTTAGCCTGTTATAGCCCGGTTTACCGGAGTCCTGCTAGCCCAGTTGCTACAGCCTGGATTCACCCGCTGATGACCGACACGTTCGATGCTGGGTCATGTATGCCTGTCCCTGTAAGTTAGTGCCACTTCAGGTTCGCGACTAGCCATGTCAGCCCGGGTTCTTGTCATATGGATGCTAGCGACACTATCATATACGTGTGCCGAAAGGCGCAAACGGTCCCGGGCATGGTAAGGCGACACCCGTGGGAATACCGTGCGTGAGGCCACAAAGTGATATGAGGTGTTACAAGCTAGATCGGTGTGGCATAGAATCGGGGTCCTGACAGCTTTGGTATCAGAGCCTGACTGCATGTAGGATTACCAAGCCAAACTGGTCGAAGTTGAGTCTAGAAATTCTTTAGTTATGTAAGGGAATTGATTGTGGGAAGGAACGTAAGGCTCTTTTTACTCCTTATACCCCATGGCCTTCTGATCTGAGTCATCCTATCTTTCTTAACGGGGTTAAGGAACTAGGCTTCTCTTCCGTCTATCAGGATCACGTGTTACTACTCCGTAGTCCCATAGGATTGGTTGATCAGAGTCATACCCCAGGTTCGAGTACTTCCGGTGTAGCCTATTCAGTATGATCTCAGAACCTTGAGTGGTGTTATTGAGTTGTTGTACTACCCATTATGCTGCCGGAATTTCCCTAGGAGTTTGAGAGATAGTAATTTCCTTGTCCTACATTCTACAGCCTATAGTTGATGCTGATTCCGTCCTTGGTTTCGTTTCTCAGGATGGCATCAGTTAAGCGAAATTCTGTTGCTCGTAGCTAGAACCACGGAGATGGTAGGGACGATGATCCTCCCGACCAGCCTTCGTTGGCAGAGTTCATGTTAGAAATGGAGAGGAACAAGCGTGAGTCTAACTGCCTGTTGGCACATATCAAGGAGAACACTGCACATCAGTTCAAAGGGTCTGCAACCATTCATGACTTCATCCGCTTGCACCCACCTACCTTTCATCATTCCATCGAGCCACTCGATGCAGATGACTGGCTCCGTAGCATCACTCATAAGTTGCGTTCCGCGAATGTAGCTGAAGATGACAAGGTCACCTATGCCACATACCACCTGGAAGGTCCTGCTAGTCTTTGGTGGCAGAACTATGAGGCTATGCTTCCAGCTGGCCAGATTCCTACCTGGAGAGATTTCACTGAGGTTTTTCGCGAGCATCACATTCCCGAGGCCCTCATCGATCGCAAGAGAGAAGAGTTCTGTAGTTTCACCCAGAGTAAGATGGCTGTTGATGCTTACAATAGAGAGTTTGAGAACCTCGCCCGCTATGCCATAGAAGAGGTGTCCACGGACGCCAAGAAGCAGGCTAGGTTCCGGAAGGGTCTCAACCCCAAGTTGCGTTGTGATCTCCACCTACATCATTGTGATACATTCCAAGCTCTTGTGAACAAGGCCATTAATGCAGAGACAGCTCAGCTCACTTACGAGGCGTCCCGTAAGCACACCCGTGATTTGGGATCTTCCTCCGGCTCCAGTTCTCAAAAGCGCCGGATTTGGGTTCCAAACTCCGCTCTTCCTTCCGGATATTCACCGAGGCCATCTTATGTGGTGCCTCCCCCAGCTCAGTCGTATGTTCCACCTAGGCCTATTGGTGGACCGCTTGTCAGTGCGGGTCCACGTCCAACTTCAGGGACTTGCTTCACATGCGGGAAGCCAGGACACTATGCACGTGACTGCTCTCAGACTAGTTATGCCCCACCCCAGCCCGAGAAGTCTGTTGGCCATGGTAAGCCATCACGCAAGATGATTAGTGTCAAGTCAGCCCCCACTGAACATGGACGTGTGCATCACGTCTCAGCTAAAGACGCTCATGATGATCCGGATGTCGTTCTTGGTACACTCCTTGTCAATTGTCATCCAGCATCGGTTTTGTTTGATACTGGAGCATCTCACTCCTTCATTTCTGAAAGCTATGCTAACTTGCACAACATGTCATTTTGTGATATGCCCTCTTCGCTAGTCATCCAAACTCCTGGATCCAAATGGCAAACTTCTAGTGTAAGCCATGGTAACGAAATCCTTGTTAACAGACTTGTATTCCTTGCCTCACTTATAGCCCTCAAGTCTACAGATATTAACATCATCTTGGGTATAGACTGGATGAAAGCTCATTATGCCAAGATTGATTGTTACACTAGGTCTGTTCAGCTTACACACCCATCTGGCAAGATAGTCACTGTGTCCACTAGAGTTGCAAGGCGTCAGCTCTATTCTCTCAATGCCATACCTCTTCCAGACCTTGAAGATATCCCGGTAGTCCATGATTTCCTGGATGTCTTTCCAGAGGAACTGCTAGGTGTTCCACCTGACAGAGATGTAGAGTTCGTCATAGATCTTATCCCAGGAACATCTCCAATCTCTAGGAGACCTTCTAAGATGGCACCTTTAGAACTAGCTGAGCTAAAGAAACAACTTGATGAGTCCTTGCAAAAGGGTTTCATCTGTCCTAGTACTTCTCCTTGGGATTGCCCCATCCTCTTCGTCAAGAAGAAGGATGGTACGGACCGGATGGTTGTAGATTATCGTCCCGTTAATTTGGTCACGATAAAGAACAAGTATCCGCTCCCCAGGATCAACGACCTGTATGATCAGCTCGCTGGATCCTCAGTCTTCTCCAAGATGGATTTAAGGTTAGGCTACCACCAAATCAAGATCAGAAATGGGGACATTCCTAAAACAGCTTTTGTCACTCGTTATGGCTAGTACGAGTACACCGTCATGTCCTTCGGCCTAACCAACGCCCCAGCCACTTTCTCCCGCTTGATGAACTCGATCTTCATGGAGTACTTAGATAAGTTCATCGTGGTTTACCTCGATGATATTCTTATTTACTCGAAGAACGAGGAAGAGCATGCCGAACATCTTAGACTTGTATTATAAAAACTAAGAGAGCACCGCCTTTATGCCAAGTTCTCCAAGTGTGAATTTTGGTTGCCAGAAGTGACCTACCTAGGCCACGTAATCTCTGGTAAGGGCATTGCTGTCAACCCCGAGAGAGTTAAGGCCGTTCTCGATTGGACTCCACCTGAAACCGTTAAACAAGTTAGGAGTTTCCTTGGTCTAGCCAGCTATTGTCGCCGCTTTGTTGAAAACTTCTCCAAAGTAGCCAAACCCCTCACGGAACTTCTCAAGAAAGATAAAAAGTTTGAGTGGTCCCCACAGTGTGAGTACAGTTTTCAGGAACTGAAAAGACGCCTGACTTCTGCTCCCATACTTGTGCCACCGGATTTCACAAAGGACTTTGTTATCTACTGCGACGCCTCATGATAGGGACTAGGTTGCATTCTTATGCAGGATCGTCATGTGATTACCTATGCATCTCGATAGTTGCATCCACATGAGGAGAATTATCCTACACATGATCTAGAGCTTGCAGCCGTAGTCTATGCACTCAAGACCTGGCGACATTACCTTCTTGGTAAGCGTTGCCAGATCTACACTGATCACCAGAGTCTCAAGTATATCTTCACCCAGCCAGATTTGAACCTTAGGCAAAGACGTTGGTTGGAGTTGATCTCAGATTATGATCTAGGGATTACCTACACCCCAGGCAAAGCCAATGTCATGGCTGATGCGCTAAGCCGTAAATCCTATTGCAACAATCTCATGTTGCAGCAAGGCCAACCACTTCTCCATGAGGAATTTTGTAAGCTTAACCTTCACATTGCTCCTCACGGATTCCTTTCTACCTTGGTGGCAAAACCTGATCTTGAGGATCGGATTATCACTGCTCAAAAGCAAGACACAGGAATTTCTCGGATCGAGAGAAACATTAAGAAGGGAGTTGGTGCATGTTTCTCTATGGATGATCATGGTGTTGTTTTCTTTGAGAATCGCTTGGTGGTTCCCAAGAATCAACATCTTCGACAACTGATCCTTAAGGGGGCGCATGAATCTCCTCTCACAATTCATCCCGGTAGTACTAAGATGTATCAGGACCTACGCCAGAGGTTTTGGTGGACTAGGATGAAGAGAGAAATTGCTCAGTTTATTGCCAACTGTGATGTTTGACGTCGCGTTAAGGCAGAGCATCAAAGACCTGCTGTCACCCTTCAGCCTTTAGCTATTCCTGAGTGGAAATGGGATAAAGTTGGTATGGACTTCATCACCGGCTTTCCCAGGACCAAGAAAGGGAATAATGCTATCTTCATAGTCATTGATCGTCTTTCCAAAGTGGCTCACTTCCTTCCTGTTCGAGAGAGTATCACTACTAGTCAGCTAGCTGACTTATATATTTCTCAAATAGTATCACTTCATGGTGTTCCACTAGAGATCAATTCAGACCGTGGTAGTGTTTTCACTTCTCATTTCTGGGAGAGTTTCCAAACTGCCATGGGAACCCATCTTTCCTTCAGTACCGCTTTCCACCCTCAGTCGAGTGGTCAGGTGGAAAGGGTCAACCAAATTCTCGAAAACATGCTTAGAGCTTGCGTTATCTCATTCAGAATGGATTGGGAGAAATGTCTTCCTTTTTCCGAGTTTGCTTATAACAATAGCTATCAATCCAGTCTCAAGAAAGCTCCTTTTGAGGTTCTCTATGGACGAAGATGTCGAACACCTTTGAACTGGTCAGAAATCGGTGAGAGACAATTCTTTGGACCGGACATGATCCAGGAGGCAGAAGAGCAAGTTCGCATCATTTGTGAGAATTTGAAAACAGCCCAATCTCGTCAAAAGAGCCAGTATGATCGTCATCATAAGGATATGACTTATGAAGTTGGCGACAAAGCTTACCTTCGGGTTACTCCTTTGAAGGGTACCCATCGATTCGGTATCAAGGGCAAGTTGGCTCCTCGTTACATTGGTCCTTTTCGCATTCTCGCTAAACGAGGAGAGGTTGCCTACCAGTTGGAACTACCCCCACATCTTTCCAGAGTGCACGATGTCTTCCACGTCTCTCAACTCAGGCGTTGCTTCTCGGATCCTATCCGCGGAGTGGACGATGAAACGCTTGATCTCCAAGATAACCTCACCTACCGAGAGTACCCGGTTTGCATTCTTGATCAAGCAGAGCGTGTCACTCGACATCATAACATCAAGTTTCTCAAGGTTCAGTGGTCTCATCATTCTGAGAGAGAAGCTACTTGGGAGCGAGAAGATCGTCTTCGACTGGAGTACCCCACTTTCTTTCCTTCGACCCCTGAATCTCGGGACGAGATTCTTTCAAATGGGGGCGAGTTGTCACATCCCTAGTTCTAGTATGACCTAGGCTAGCTAGTCATGTGTGCATCATGTTTAAATTCCATTTAATTCTGAAATGAGGATTTGTGAAACCCTCAGAATCATTTCTGGAAATGACCCAGATAAAAATTGCTCCAAAAAGGTCCAAGGAAATGTTCATGTTTCTCTCTGAAAATATTGGGCAGAGATAAAAATCGAACCAATATTTTTAGGAGCTCATAAGTATTTATTTTGGGCATTTGGAATTCATGCATAATTGTTTGCATTGGATATATATATGTTATATATATAATATATGTCCAAAACTTATGCCATTGTTGAGGAGCTCTGGAATAATACCACTAGTTCCTACAAAAATTGGTATAAGTAAATAAAATGTTTTAGTATTATTATTAAATCAAACAAATGTCAGAAAAATAGAAAAGAAAAACAAATAGGAAAAAAAAGGAGCTTACCTGCGGCATGGCACTGTGCGGCCTGGCCTGGCCCAGTGGCCCAACAGGGCGGCCCAGCTGACTGGCCGACGCCAGTTATCGTCTCCACCGCGCCAGGAGGACAGGGACGTGTGCCCGCGGCGCGCATGCACGCGTCCGGCCACCTCCTGGTCGCCTGCCTGCTTCCCCCGCCACGTCGACGCCACGGATAGATGCGTGGGTGCCGTCTAGATCCAGCCCTCCCCTTCTTTCACTCACTCTCCCTCTCTGCCGCTCTCTCTCTCGCTGGCCGAGCGCTGCCGTTGCTGCCGCTCGCCGTAGCCGTAGCCACCGCGCCCCTCGAGAGCATCTGAGCCATCCCCGAGCTTCGCGCCGTCGTCCTCGTCCTCTCCGTCAAGCCACGTGTCGCCGGACACCCCGTGGAGCCGTCACCGCTGTCGTCTTCATCATCGGACGCCGGAGATCGCCACCGACATGCCGTCGTCTCCAAGCCGTCCCCGAGCGCGCTGAGATCACCGAAGGCCTCGCCGTGAGCTCCTCTACCGAACCCCTCTTCTCCCACTCGTTTTTGCGCTCCGTAGCTCCATCCCCCTTCACGGACATAGCTCCTCGCCGCCGTCCATGTCGCCGCCGTTGCCCTGGCCACTGCAGCCCGCAACCGAGCGCGTCACCGTGCTCCTGGTGACGCCAGGAGGCCGTAGAGACTCTCTGCTCACTTCCCCGCGCCCCGCAGCACCTCACCGCACTTGGACGAACTCCGGCCGCCGCTGCGAGCTCTGCTCCGGTGAGCTCCGGCACTCCCACGGTCTCCCGCGCGTTCCATTGGATGCGCGTGAGCCTGGGCTCCTCGCTGATGGTCTCCGCCGTCCAAATGGTCGCTGGAGCGACGATCCTGAGCCCCTTCGCTGCCTTCGGCCTCGCCGGCGGTTAAACTCCGGTGGGGTTTGACCCTTTGACCTCGCCGGCCCGTCAGGTGGGCCCCGTGGGTCAAGTGATTAGCTTAAGGCTAATCACCGTTAACTAACCCCCACCAGCCACTGACCGTGGGCCCTAGGGCCAAGTCAAACCCTGGTCAGTGCGGGTTTAACCCGGGCTTAACCACTGTGTCACTGACGTGTGGCCCCCACACGTCAGGTTTGACCAGTCAGCGCTGTTGACTTGCTAGCGCAAGCATGACGCAGTGCTGACGCAATTATTCATTTTCTGGATTTAAAATTAATCAGGAAATTCCATAAAATGATTCAAACTTCAAAAATTCATAGAAATTCAACCGTAGCTTAGATTGAAATAAATTATATATGAAAAATTATCAAAAAAATGCAATCTTTCCATCCGTATTAGTTTCATGCATGAGAAACCAACTTATACCTACTGTGTAAGTGAAAACATGTAAATGGCATTTATAAAGAGTTAATTTGGAGTTGCATTTGAACTCTTGGTTCAAATGAACTTCAACCAAATGATTGCTAGCTGCATTAGCTCAAACAGCATCACATCTTCATGCCATGTCCATGCATCATATTGTTGCATATGCTTGTGTATTGATTGCCGACACCATTCCTTCTCGATAGGTCCTGCTCCGGAGAGTGTTCCAGAGTACCTGTCTGAGGAGCAGTGCCTTCCTTGTTGATCTACCAGGCAAGCAAATCCCCCTTGTTCATTCCGATACAATCCTACTCTCTCGCTCCTGCTCTCAGTTATTGCATTAGGACAACAACGATTCATCTGCTACTTTGTGCTGCGGTAGTTGAACCCATTCCTCTGCATGACCTGTCATTGCCACAGTAAATAGTTGAAACCCACTAGCATGTGTAGGAGTTGATTGAAGCCATTGTTGTGTTCCTACCATGCTATGCCTGCTATTGCTTAGAGTGTGTCAGGTCTGATTCATTGGAAATGAATGGGAGTGCAGTGCTCTACGTTCTGATGCTGAGAGTGAAGTGTGTGAACACGATTTGGTAAAGGTAGCGGTGAGAGGCCATGTAGGAGTACATGGTGGGTTGTCTCACTGGAACCGTCCTTAAGCACCGAGTTCTATGTATGTTGTCCAATGACTCGATACTACCACACATTGGGCTCCGGGCACTCCAAGCCCTCTCGACTTATTAACCCACTTGATCTCTGTCCAGGAGTCGCAACTAGTTTCTGGTGTTTGTAGGTAGTGCTATTTTTCTACCAAGTGGCACCCGGCAGGGTGGGCTTGGGACAGACTAGGCACAGGTGGCACGGTGTACCAAGTGGCACCGGGATGGTGGGCTTGGGAACCCTGCTCACATCGTTTGGGGCCGTGAGCGACACCCCGGACGGATCTCCTTGCGGATGGAACCCGAATAGGCGATAAACCTGGATTAGAGTCTTGTGTGGTTAGTCAGGTCATGGCGGACACCCTCGCCAGGCTTCCGCTTGAAGGTTGCCGAGTTACATGACGTGTACATGGCGTTAAGTGGAGAGAGCGTGTGTGAAGAAGTACACCCCTGTAGGGTTAACATGATCTATTCGAATAGCCGGGTCCGCGGTTATGGACTTCTTGGATGCTTACATGGTACATAGAAAACTTGAAGTGGATACTCTAAAATGCTCAAGACAAAATGTGAGTTCTATGGATGGCCTTCTCGTAGGGAGATGGGGATGAATCCATAGTAGTGTATTGTGTGGTGATTAGTGGACTTGTGTACGTTGTCTCACCTCAATAGTTTCTGGTAGCCGTAGAACAGGATAGACACTGAGTCAAAGCTGGCTTGCTGCAACTAAACCCCACATTACCCTCTTGATACAAATGCATATATGATAGGATCTGATGTAAGTCTTGCTGAGTACCTTTGTACTCATGTTGCTTTATTTATGTTTTGCAGCGGAGACTTCAGTCTTACTAGTGTTTCTGTGGACTTCGACGAGTAGCTTGTACCTCAGCTACGATCTTGCTCGGATGTTGTAGATAGTCAGGCTCTTTAGCCTTTTTCATTTGTAGATGTCTATACTCAGACATGTAATGCTTCCGCTTGTTGCTTGTATGCTCTGTATGATGGGTCCTGTGACCCCTGTTTGCAATAAATGCTATGTTGGCTCATTGAGCCTTATCTATATGAGTTGTTGAGTTATGTTGTGATGCCATGTTGTACATCACATACTTGCATGTTATGCGTACGTGTAATGTGTATTGCTATGTGTGGGATCTGACTATCTAGTTGTTTATCCTTAGTAGCCTCTCTTACCGGGAAATGTCTCCTAGTGCTTCCACTGAGCCCTGGTAGCTTGCTACTGCTCCGAAACACTTAGGCTGGCCGGCATGTGTCCTTCTTCGTTCCTGTGTATGTCCCTTTGGGGAAATGTCACGCGGTGTCTACCTGAGTCCTGTTAGCCTGCTACAGCCCGGTTTACCGGAGTCCTGCTAGCCCAGTTGCTACAGCCCGGATTCACCCGCTGATGACCGACACGTTCGATGCTGGGTCATATATGCCTGTCCCTGTAAGTTAGTGCCACTCCAGGTTCGCGACTAGCCATGTCAGCCTGGGTTCTTGTCATATGGATGCTAGCGACACTATCATATGTGTGTGCCAAAAGGCGCAAACGGTCCCGGGCATGGTAAGGCGACACGCGTGGGAATACCGTGCGTGAGGCCACAAAGTGATATGAGGTGTTACATGCTAGATCGGTGTGGCATAGAATCGGGGTCCTGACACTTGTCTATTTACTTTTATGTTGAGTCATCACCCTTCTTATTAAAAAGCACCCACTGGAGAGCACACTGTCATTTGCATTCATTATTATTGGTTTATATTGGGTATGACTTGACTGGATCTCTTTTACCATGAATTACTATGTTTAGTAAGTCCTTGATCTTTAAAGGTGCTGTGCATTTATGTTTTGCAGTCTCAGAAAGGGCTAGCGAGATATCATTTTGTTATATCATGTTATGATTGTTTTGAGAAAGTGTTGTCATCCGAGTTTTATTATTATCACTCGCTAGCTGATTATGCCATTGATATGAGTAATTGTGAGACCGAGGTGTTATTGTGAGTATGGTTTGTTCATAATATTTGCTGAAACCTGAATGATGGCTTTGCATGTTTACAACAACAAGAGCAAACAGAGTTTGTAAAAGTTTTCCTTTATCACTTTCAGTTTATCAATTGAATTGCTTGAGGACAAGCAAAGGTTTAAGCTTGGGGGAGTTGATACGTCTCCAACGTATCTACTTTTCCAAACACTTTTGCCCTTGTTTTGGACTCTAACTTGCATGATTTGAATGAAACTAACCCGGACAAACGCTATTTTCAGCAAAACTGCTATGATGTTGTTTCATGTGTAGAAAACAGAAGTTCTCAGAATGTCCTAAAAATCCTCGGAGGCACTTTTTTTGGAAAATATAAAAATACTGGAGAAAGAATCAAGACCAGGGGGCCCACACCCTGTCCAGGGGGGTGGGGGTGCGCCCTCCCCCTTGGACGCGCCCCCTGTCTCGTGGGCCCCCTGAGGCTCCGCCGACCTCAACTCCAACTCTATTTATTCCGTCTTGCGGAGAAAAAAATCAGGGAGAAAGTTTCATCGCATTTTACGACACGGAGCCGCCGCCAAGCCCTAATCTCTCTCGGGAGGGCTGATCTGGAGTCCTTTCGGGGCTCTGGAGAGGGGGATTCTTCGCCGTCGTCATCATCAACCATCCTCCATCACCAATTTCATGATGCTCACCGCCGTGCATGTGTAATTCCATCGTAGGCTTGCTGGATGGTGATGGGTTGGATGTGATTTACCATGTAATCAAGTTAGTTTTGTTAGGGTTTGATCCCTAGTATCCACTATGTTCTGAGATTGATGTTGCTATGACTTTGCTATGCTTAATGCTTGTCACTAGGGCCCGAGTGCCATGATTTCAGATCTGAACCTATTATGTTTTCATGAATATATGTGTGTTCTTGATCCTATCTTGCAAGTCTATAGTCACCTATTATGTGTTATGATCCGACAACCCCGAAATGACAATAATCGGGATACTTCTCGGTCATGACCGTAGTTTGAGGAGTTCATGTATTCACTATGTGTTAATGCTTTGGTCCGATTCTCTATTAAAAGGAGGCCTTAATATCCCTTAGTTTCCACTAGGACCCCACTGCCACGGGAGGGTAGGACAAAAGATGACATGCAAGTTCTTTTCCATAAGCACGTATGACTATTTACGGAATACATGCCTACATTACATTGATGAATTGGAGCTAGTTCCGTGTCACCCTATGTTATAGCTATTACATGAGGAATCGCATCCGACATAATTATCCATCACCGATCCATTGCCTACGAGCTTTTCACATATTGTGCTTCACTTATTTCCATTTCCGTTGCTCTTGTTACAATCACTACAAAACCCAAAAACATTACTTTTGTTACCGTTACCTTTATTATCATATTACTTTGCAACTAATTACTCTGCTATAGATACTAAGTTATCCAGGTGTGGTTGAATTCACAACTCAACTGCTAATACTCAAGAATATTCTTTGGCTCCCCTTGTGTCGAATCAATAAATTTGGGTGGAATATTTTACCCTCGAAAGCTGTTGCGATCCCCTACACTTGTGGGTTATCACCCGTCTGGTGGGTCCCATCTGTCAGGTGGAGGAATCATTATTTTTCACATAATAAGGAGGCACTTCCTTACTGCGGCTGTGGACCCAGCTGTCAGCCTCTCCACGTACAGTCCACATCCGATGGAAGTCGTTCCTTGTCCACGTTTACCACGCTCCGCCGAGAGCACCACGGCCGTGGACGACGGCGAGGCCTAGGAAGGGGATGACAGGGAGCCAAGGAAGACGCGATAGTGGAAGCCCGCGCGAATAGGAGTACGAGGGTTCACTGGTTCGGCTGCGGTGTGAAGCTGCCGTCGCCGCAGGGCCTGGCCAGCGGTGGGAATAGTATGGAGCGGTGAGACCTCCGCGGCAGCATAGCTGGCCATGGGAGGCAGGAGCATGCGGCACGACCAGCGCTGCTTTGGGAGGCTGGAGCAAGAAGACCCGAGGTTGAAGAAGCACCACGGCCGTTGGATGGACATCGTACGGTCACTAGAGCTAGAATCCTTCATATTGACTAAAGTTGACAAAAGGCCCCCGTCCCAGTCAACTTAGTAGGCCCACAAGTCAGCCTCCCACCATGGTGGTTCCCTGCTAGCAGGGGTAGTATTCATTTTTTTGTGTGTAATAAGGAGGCACTTCCGGTGGGTCCGAGCTGACAACGGGGGAAACATTTTTTTCGCGAAATACGGTGGCCCGTCCGGTGGGTCCCAACAGTCAGGGGGGAAACATTTTTTCGCGAAATAAGGTGACCCGTCCGGTGGGTCCCTGCTGTCAGGTGGAGGAATAATTATTTCGTGTGTAATAAGGAGGCACTTCCGCTGCTGCCTGGACCCAGCTGTCAGCCTCTCCACGTACAGTACTCTTCTGATGGAAGTCAGTCGTTGACCACGTTGACCACGCCGCGCCGAGAGCACCAGGGCGGTGGACGACGGCGAGGCCTAGGAAGGGGACGACGCGGAGCCGGGGAAGACGCAGCAGTGGAAGCCCGCGCGGAGAGGAGTACGAGGGTTCACTGGTTCGGCTGCGGTGTGAGGCTGTCGTTGCCGCATAATAAAAGGGGGTGTGGGTGAGTAGAGGGATGGCCTGGCCAGCGGTGGGAGTAGTACGGGGTGGTGAGGCCTCCGTGGCATCACAGCCGGCCACGGGAGGCAGGAGCACGCGACACGACCGGCGCTGCTTTGGGCGGCTGGAGCAAGATGACCAGAGGTTGAAGAAGCACTACGGCCGTTGGATGGACATCGTACGGTCACTGCAGCTAGAATCATTTATATTGACTAAGTTGACAAAGCCCTTGGTATGCGTCAACTTAGTAGGCCCACAACTCGGATTTGGCAGAGAACATATAGCCCATTTGCGATTTGTAAGAATGTACAACCCATTTTTTATTTCTAATGGAATTTACTATAGCCCATTTACAGTTTGTTAAAAGTACAACCCAACTTCTAACTAGGACAACAATTAATAATTTCAAACAACTGCTCAAAACAGAATTAAAAAAAAATTCCCACATTTTGATGGGATCCGAAATATTTTTATCCCAAAATTCTAGTCAGGTGAAATATAATTTCAAAATAAAGTTGTATTATGTTAAAATCCAACGAAATATTGCGCGCGCAACAAGTAATGAAATTAAAATTTTCAAATTCCAAAAATAATATATTTTTTAAACTAATTACATGTTTGGTGCATAGTTACTGCCCAGTTATTATAATTACATCCCATTTATTATTTCTTAAAGTCCATTTTCTTGTTAAGCCTAATGCATACCTGCTAGGAAAGTTTGCAGCCCAGCGGGGCGGAGAATAACAAGTTGACCCGGATATTGTGTACAACTGTCGGCCCAGTTGCATTGCTGATGTTGAAAAACAAGGCCTGTGTAGTACAGTACAACTTAACATGGTTACTCAGCCCACATTCAGCGACGCCGGAAAGGCCCAAACAAGGCTTCTGTACAACTTTTTGAAGTCACTGAGCTCAATTAATAACTTCAGAAAAAAGTTAGATTACAGTGGAACCTAATTAAAATCTGTCACGAGCAAATAAATAATTCAACGGGTCCCACTTGTGCGTGTGCGCGCGTGTGTGTGTGCGTGTGTGTGTGTGTGTGTGTGTGTGAGAGAGAGAGAGAGAGAGAGATAGAGAGATAGAGAGATAGACCCATCGGTCGATGCTCGTAAATACATCTTTCAGCCATATGCATTGCTGATGCTCATTAAAAACTTATATAGTTGACACACTCATATAGAACATCATAGCACATTGAACTTTCATACAAAAATTTCACGCAGGCGGCACAATCAGGATGGAAGCAGTGGATCGCTACGGGAAGCGCTATGTTGAAACCAACGAAGTCGTACATAACGGTCCATCGTCTTTATCAATGACGGGGAAATATCTTGAATGTTGTGCAAAGAAAACAAACAGACAGCACAATAAGTTCTGCTAGCACATTAAGTTGACGTACAGCCCTTTCTAAGAAAAGTTCAGGTACAAAATTAGAACAGGTCACAACAAATGTACTGGCATATCAGTGCTTCACACCCATAGCTCGGATTTAACTAGTATCTGACAAGATTCAGTTGTTACCTCAAATTAGAGCACATCTAGGCAGCCAGCCCTGCCTCTTCTCCCAAAGAAGCAGTGGCCTCCGCCGCGCAATGGAGTAGGCCCTGTGCCATTCATCGTTCCGAGCAACACGGGGAAAGTTTGACGTTGACTCCTATAATGGACGTCGTCGACGGACCCTGGCACCAGCGGCGGCGGCAGGACTTCGATTGATGGATTGACCACTTCTTTGACATGCAGGAACACTAGATACAGGTACATCCCTAATGTGGTCCGCGGCGGCCTTGGTGGCGACAAATAGTACAACCCCGGTTCCTCCACTGGTATCTCAACACCAATCACCTTCGATATGGTGGACGGCTTCTTCATCCATGCCATAACCATTAGAGCCCAGCTGTCTGGAGGAACAAACATACTAACGAGCTCACCTCCAAGGTCGTTGATAAGCTTGTTCATGGACTCCCTGTTCCAAGAACATCGAGGCATGCCGTGCAAGGTAAGCTTTGTTAAAAACTCAAGCTCAGAGGGCAACGTGCCCCATCCTGGGTGCCACTGATCAAAGCTCACCAGCGCGCCATCGCAGAACAAACGCCGGGAAGATTCGAACACACGACTGCAGTCGAAAGTTGTCCGGAACCCGAGGAAGAAATCAGCCGGTGGCGGACAGACTTTGATGAGCAAGTCACTTATTTGGATGCCGTGCACAATGCCAAGAGCTTTGACAAGGTTGTCCGGCGAGACGGGAGGCCGGTCGCCGTTGATGGTTACCATCAGCACTTTGCCGGCAAACTGGTCATCAAGCGCCGCCATGCCACTGTTGAGCGACAGCATGCAGCGACCGAAGGCAGTACGGACCTCAGGATCTCCGGCTCGGATCCGCATTGACCGGTGACATGATAGTGTGCTTGAGTACAGGGAGTACAGGCGGGGGATTTGGGGGAACTGGAGTAGGAATCAAGATTGCAGAGGTGGGGGGGCGGGAGACGGGGGATGAAAAGGTAGTATGAATTTCGTGCACGCGCCAATATGCTCTCGGCGCGCAAGTGCACGAAAACACCGGTGGTGCCCACATGTCGGCCTAAGAGTCCTTATTCTTTCTTTTTTGGAGAGCATGACCTTTTTTTCCAGGACCTTTTGAGAGCCCGGCCTGAGAGTCATAATTGACCTGTTTGGCATTGCTTTACTACTCGGCCCATATTCAATGACAGCTCACTGGCCCAAACAAGTGTACATCATCAAAAAGACACTGAGCTCAAATTATATAACTTGAAAAAAGGAGATATACTCTGAACACTGGAGAATGGTGATGCCCTCATTTAGCCCACCAGTAGTTCGAGACAATAAATAGTTCGAAACAACGATATATACAACATTCAAACACTGACTAGTGACTACTACTGACATAAACAACAAGACATGATAGTTCATAAGAAGTCTTGCTACACCACCAAAATGCACCCATCTGCACCGCTCAGACTCTCGTGATCTAGACGAGAATGACATTCTAAACAGAAGCAACTATTACATAGTAAGAGTGACATAGACAAGGATGACCAAATGACAAGGAATATGCATAACAAAAGAAAGAACTACCCATCCAGAACCAGCAGCAAAGACAACAAAGTCATTCGAAGAGATGATCCAACACCATCATAATTTGCAGCCCCGCTTCAGCGACCAGTCGGAGACACCAGTACTCCACGCTTATGATGCAACAGCCCAATTACCTATCAATCTGAAGGCTTGAACCACATCACTGCCTATCGTAATTGAGACATCCAAGGATCAAAGTCAATCCGGGTGCCTTTGTCATTCTCACCTTCTTTTGGCTGCAGGCTGTATCATTGACAATCAGGGAAGTTTTCTCCCAAACTCCTAGGGCTCGCCGTGTAGACACAGTTTTCCATAGCCAACATAGCCTCTCTGCCATCAAGGTCCTTGCCAACGGTGATCTCCTGGTTAATCGTATAATTGAGTCCAAGAAACAGAGAGTGTGAACCAAGCCTATTTACCCGCCTCCAACTAAAAAAATCCTAAAGGCCTGAAAAAGTTGGTATCCTACTCATAGACGTAACAACCACTGTCCGGATACTCACGCATTACACGGTGCTTGTATACAGTGGGGTTTTTGCAATATAACTTTTCCGGCTCATGTGTCGGAATGATCATCAGTCTTTTGCCGTCGTCTGATCGAGCGAGGAACCAGTTGTGCTTCCCTATTTTTGGCAAAGGTGGTGTGATTTCAAAGGGCAGTAACTGTAGGGACACTGCATCATATCAAAATGGCAGGCATTGTTAATGTAAGATCAGCATTGTTTAGAGTATGAGTAGGATAATGCAAGAAACATCATTGATATGTCCCTATTGGAATTGGGAGGACAATACAGGGAAATGTATACTGGGTTCGAAAATATAGAAGTGCCATGCATGGTTATACTCATGTTATCTCGCAATCGATTCTTCACAGGAAACTACCATGTCATGCATGTTATGTAATCATGTTCTGTCCTCACAAACAAATTCTTCAAGGTAACTAACAGACCATGCATTGTTATATACTCGTGTTCTGTGGGAAAAAAATTTGTGAGGATATTATTCTAGCCATTGATTGCTGAAGGGCGAATATAGGTATGTACACATGGTAAGCATTGCAGGATTTCACTACTTCCAAATATAGAGTTCTCCATATGAACATTTACTTCCCTAATGTATGGTTAGATGAAACCAACAGTGTGGTGCATGTTTCTACATCATGAAAATGAGGAAAATAACATGGCCATTGATACACACTCATATTTAGTAGTAGTATATAGATTACTATAAAATAAGGATAATATCCATATATTGCTAACCGTTTGATTATTCAGGGTACAAATTGGCTGTAATGACATGGTCACAATCGCATGAATTAACTAATTCCAAATATAGCTGATTTACGGCATCTCTAATACATTGCCATAGTTCTACTCAAATTCTGCTCAAACATGGATATGCCAATCATCACAGAAAGTTCAAACAGTGTCATGGCGTCATCATTAACATGAGACAGAAACAACTTACACGCGCTGTCCCAGCAATACGTGGTGCCATCTGCTTTGTCGATCGCGTAGATGATGCCATTTTGTTCAATAGCATCACATAAGTGTTTATCAGCTTTGACGATGATCCACTGTGAGCTGGGTTCTCTCCAGCTAAAGAAGGCACCAGCGTAAAGATATGCGAGTCCGTGGTCGAACAAGGCAATTAGCTTGAAGTCTGCGTAATTCGCATGTCATGTGGGCACTTGGCAGATTACAATCTTTTGCAAAACAAGGTCCGTCCAACAGACGTGGTAATCTAGATGACTTGGACCGCAATGGTAATACTCTATATAATCCAACGGAGGAAGGATGATCTCATGGGGGTCTGGAAGTTCATGAGCACCAACTTTTTACCGTCTTCTCTGAAGGCAGCCATCCAGTGGGAGTTCATGCCGACCCAGTACATACCTTCCAAGAAGTTTCGGGGGATGGTGATCAGATCGATGTCGAGGGAAATGATGTACGGCGACCCACTACATACCTGCAAAGAAGTTTCGGCTAATGGAGATCGGATTGAAGTCGAGGGGCATCATGTATGCCTCCGTATCAAGGTGAGCCAATCTTGCAAGACCAGATAGCAGCAAGCAGGGTGTCTTGAAAAGCTTAGGCCTCGCTTCGACGATGGCCGTGTGCATGTCCCTCGAGCATGCAGCCAGCCGTAGGGCGCTCAACATATCCATACATGAACAACAGAGGTCGAGGATGTCACTGGGGAGATTGCTCCAATCGCGGCTCATATGGATGTTGCGCGGTTCGCTTTCGACCATGGTGGAGTTTGGAAGCTGGGGGTTTTGGGGGGCTTGATTTACGGGGGAGAAGGCTATCAGTGCTAGAGCGTCTAGAGAGGGAATAGTGGTACTGGGGGAGGCGAGTGAGGCGATGGTACACGGGGGCACAGTGAGATGGGGACGAAGATGGAGAAGGAAATGGAGATGGAGTGGTGCTATGGGAGCGGAGAGGGAGACGGGGCGAGGCGCCAATTTGTTGTACAGAAGCGGTGACAGACTGCAAAGTGCACAGGGTGAGGCTGACTTTGGTAATCCGAACACGCCGCCTGGACTAGTGTCAGGCGCAGGGTGTTGTCACTTCATTGTGAGGACCGAATGAATAGTATTTTGACCATCATGTGTACCACAGTTTTACTACTACTACTACTACTAGTAGGAACATGAATACTCCAGTATTGTATAGCGGAAATAGGTCTCCCGTGCTAGCATGCTTGTTCACTTCATCGTTCAGGTATCATCCATATTGCGAGCAGAACCAATTTCTCGTGCATGGCCAATCAACGCCCAGCCGCGATGCATGCAGTGGTCGTTCTGGTGCATCAAGGACGGCATGCAGATCGTTCCACACTTGAGAAGAGGGAAATGGAAAGGTACACTACAAAAAACTACACTTCCGTGATGATACGTGTTTGTCACAGTAGGTCGCATTTTTTGTCATGCATGTACATCCATGACGATTTTTTGACAGAATCAAGATAGTCATACCTGTGCTGTCGTAGAAGTGTTCCCTGACATTACCAAAATTATCATCATGGAAGTGTCCACTTCCATGACGATAAATCGCGCGTCACAGAAGTGCTTTCGTCAAGGGTGACCGACACGTGGCATCCACCATAACGGAACGCCGTTAAGCTATCGGGTCGGGTTTTGGATCCGATAACCCGTTAACAGCCCCGACCAATGGGGATTTTCCACGTGTAAAATCATCATTGGCTGGAGGAAACACGTGTCGGCTCATCGTTGGGACAGATGTCATCCACTCGTTGGATGGAAGGCGCCTATGATACGTCGACACGTGGCACGGCCCAACAGAGGCTCATTCCTGTGAAAAGGCCGGCCCGTTTGACTTGGTCAAAAGGTGGCGGCCATCCCATGGAAAGCCTGTTAACGACATGTTCTCATATAGCCCATTTATAGCCCGCTAACCCAAGGACCGTTACGCCCTATCCGAATTAGGCCCAGTAGCGTCATTTGGGCAATCCAATATGATTCCATCCTGTTTTCACTTCTAGCGCATGTATGGCCCATGACGTCTTTCGGCCCATATGAGGCCCTATGTAACTCTTGGCCAATTAACGGCCTGTGGTGAAACTAGCCCGTAATGAACAGTGTATCACTTTACACCCATTAACGGCCCGTGGTGAAACTGGCCCGTAATGAACAGTGTATCACTTTATACCCGTTAACTGCCCGTTATTCCGTTGGGCCGTTTCCAGCCCATGTTATCTTTCGGCCTTCTCAGAGCCCATTTATTCTTGGGCTCATTTCCAGCATTCGTTTACTTACGGTCCGTTACTGTCATTTTTTGCTTGTGGGCCAAATTCAGCCCGTGGTTACAGTCGGCCCGTTTATGGTCCGTTAATACGTTTTGCCATTTTCATAGCGTCATCAAATTTGGCCTATTAAAGATGGCCCGTTATGGTCGGCCCATGAACGGACGATTCCAACTCTAGCCCGTTTACGGCCATAATGCGGTCTGTTTGGCCCATGTTTGGCCAATTGATCATACAGCCCGTAGAAGGCCCATTGATGATACGGGCCGCAGAAGGCCCATTATTTCTATGACCCGTAGGAGGCCCATTGTTTCTATGGCCCGTAGAAGGCCCACTGTTTCTACGGCCAGTAGGAGGCCCGGTGTCACTACGGTAAATATTAGCCCAAGGTTATTGTGGCCTATTTTTAAAAAATAGGTTATTGCAGCCACTAGCAAACCGCGGAAAAAGAACTCCACTGACTACAAGCAAACAAATAAACAAGACAACAAGGAAATAAATAAGCAAGCAACTAACGCTAGGCTACCACGGCTATTACACATATTACATCCACTGGGCATCAAAGTTTGCCGCCAGTGGAAATTTAGGGAACAAAGCAGCATATCATATACACTGGTTGTTAAAGTTGGCGACCAGTGCAAATAAACGCCGCAGGAAAACAAATCCAGAACTAAAACCACTTCAGAAGATCTCAAGAAATAATATCCTAGGTACCCATAATGCTGGCAAGATGCTTAGGAAGCTTATTAACTTTCTCTTGTTTGGCACTTAAATCCTCCAGCGCTTGCTGTTGCACCAGGAAATATGCATCTGAATTCTGCAGGGACTTCCTCGGTCCTTCAGCTTCCTGTCGCAACACATCTGATTGATGTCTTTCAACTTGAAGTTGAGACTCAAGAAGATGAACTAATTCAGGCAGCAAGTTCGAAGAGCTTGTGCCAGCAGTAGTGGCAGTAACTCGAGCACTACATCTCTGCATTACTTCCTTTACCATTGGATAATGCGGTACTGTTCTCCAATATTTTGTCCGCATTCTAAAAGAGAAACAAGAAGACACATCACATGTTTACCATGTTGTATATGAAACTCATTTTGGTAAATGAGTTCAGTAGTAAAGTGGACAGGATAACAGTATGAAACAAACATATATCTATGTACCATGGTCACTTTATGGTCTATATCATTCTAGTTTTTGTTGCCAAATCAAGATAGAGACACAGTTCAAATAATATTTGTTCAAGACAAAGCAGAATAGATAGAATATAAGTATGGGTAACTATAGAGCAATAACAACACTTGTAATGTGCATGACATGAGAACATAACTGTTAAAGAAACAGGTTTAAAACATACCTGTTGCGCCATTGGAGTTTCAATTCCATCCTTCAAATTTGAAAATATTTGGTCTGAGTAAATATAGTAATGCAAGAGCAAAGGATTATGAACCATAGCTATAGAACCTGACCTGAGAACAAATCTTCTTCTCCATTAAGCGTTGAGTTGGGATTCGGAGTGGTGGTCCTCGTGCTTTGGGCACTGTAGTTCCCTTACTAACTGCTCATGTTTGGGTGCCTGTGGTGGAGACGGTGTTGTGTCAACTGGAACTGGGTTACTATCTGTCGGGGTTGGGGTTAGAAGGGGTGTAGCTGGTTCTCTGTCCAACTGGGTAGGGGTACAATCTGCGAGAGTCTGGGTTACGTGTGGTGGATCTGGTCCTTGGGCAAGTACAACCGTGGTTCTATCTGCATCCACTGGTAGCACTATCTTTTTTGAAGACCGTGTTGTTACTTCCTTAGATACTGCCATCACGCTCTCCAATTCAAATGGCTGATAAACAAGAAAAGTAATTGAAAGTATAGACATTGTATGATAGACAGGTGCAATGGATAGTGGGGAATAAAAGAGGCCATGAAATAATTCATATTTATGTTGTCTAACCAAACAGGAGAGCATGACACAATTTCACATATATGATGGCTAACTAAATAGGATAGCATGACACAATTTCACATTCTGATGGCTAACTAAAAAGGATGGAAAGACATAGTTCAAAATATGAGACTATGTAAACAGGATGACATGACATAACTATATAATGTGTTTATTAAATAGGTTGGCAAGCCATAATTCACATACATTCACGAATAGAATGCCATAATTCAAAATATGATGACTGTAAACACTAAATAGGATGAGATGATATAACTATATGATGTCTTTATTAAATGGGTTGCCATCCCATAATTCAGATAGATGATGTGTATGTACTATGTAAACATGATGGCATGATATAATTCAAATATATGATTTATATAGTAAGCAAGTAAGCAGATGGCAATCCATATATGATGTAAAACTAAGCAATGCAAGACAACATGCATGACATGGGTAATATAACCCTGCCATGTTTGAGCATAGACCTCAAGGGGGAAATATGATTGGTCATCAATCTCTGAATCCTCCTCTTAGGAGCTCTCTGTAACCAGCAAGATGTCTGCTTCAGCAGGTAGCATTGTCTGCTCTGAATACCTTGTTTTCACTCCAGATACTTCCATCACCGCTTCAAATGGCTTATGCACAGGAAGAGTAGTTGAATATACAAACGTTGTCGACAAATGGAACACGTAATACAAAAAAATGATAGCATGATATAATTCACATACATGATGATTGGCTAAACAGCATGTCATTGCATAATTCACATATATAATGCCTTTGCAACAAGATAGCATTGTATAATTCACATATATAATGTCTTGCAACAAGATGGCAATGCATAATTCACATATATGGTAATTAGACACTGAACAGGTGGCATTCACACAAAGCATGTCTAAACTAATCAAATGACATAGCAACGCGAGCCACCATACGCAAGATATGAGCAACATAACCCTGCCAAGTTAGAGCATACACCTCGGGGGGATAGGACTGGTCATCTGTCTCTGAATCCTCCTCTGAGAAGCTATCCGTAACCAGTGAGATATGCGCTTCGTCAGATAGCATAGTTTGCTCTGAAGACCTTGTTTTCACTCCAGAATTTGCCATCACCGTGTCAAATGGCTGATGCACACGAAGAGCAGTCGAATGTACTAACATTGTTGACAAATGTAATATGTAACGGAAAAAAGGATGGCATGATATAATTTACATATAAGATGACTAGCTAAGCAGGATGGCATTGCAAAATTCACATATATGATGCCTGGCTAAACAAGATGGCGTTGCATAATTTACATAAACGATGAATAAACTAAACAGATAGCATTCGCACAAAGGATGTCTAAACTAAGCAGATGACATATTTGATGTATAAAGTAAGCAATGCAAGACACCATATGCATGATATAACCACCATCAGCATGCCAAGTTAGAGAGAAGACCTCAGGGGGTAATGTCGGGTGGTAGGTTCGACATATGCCAACGGCTAGCTTATCATTGTGGGAGCCAGTAAGACATCGCCGGTGCCTGGAAACGGGATGAGGCGAAGACATGCACACCGGCGGATCTTACCCAGGTTTGGGGCTCTCCGTCGATATACCACCCCTAGTCCTGCTTTGCGGGGCCTCCGCATGATCACTAGATCAACAAGTGGCTACAAGAGGCTCCTTGAGCTGTTCGGTGTGAGGAGGAAGAAGGGCCAGGCTAGCTCTCTTCTCCCCTTCGTGTAGTATCTAAAACTATCTGAGATCAACCCTTTGCATGGGTGCCCTGGTGGGTTTATATAGGCCTACCCCCTAGGGGTACAACGGTAATCCGGCTGGGCGTGGGCCCTAGCCGTCAGTGTCTACGGTTACCGGCTTCTCCGCCGACTGATGGGTCCTGCTGACTGCCGGCCTCTTGGCCGACAGGCTGGCCCCACCGCTTGGGGGTCTTCTCGGGGGCTGGTTACTGTTGCCTCACCCTTGATGACGAGGGCTTCGTCGAGGTAAGCATGGCTACAGTGCCGCCGCCTAGCGGGCTCTCACTGTAGCCTTACCTCGTCTTGTCTCCTTAATGGCGCGCGTGCTTCAAGGAGGGCAGCATGCCGGCTACTGGAAGCCGGCCGCAACCCAGGCCGACTGGGGGAGGCCTGGCCGCCTTCGGGCGTCTCTCTAACCGAAGGGGTCTGCCGCATGCGGGTCATACTGTCCGCCCATCGTGGAGGGTGTCATGGTCATCATGGCTACAGTGCCACGCCGGACGGGTGATGGCTACCCCCGTACGACGTACTGTAGCCATGCGTGCTCCGGGATTCCGGGGTGGAAGGCTCCACTGTTGCCACCCCCGGTCCCATCATCGTTATGGGGGCGCAGACTTTGAGGGCATGGTCCTGGCCGCCTGCCAGGGGCCGGCTTCTTGGAGTCGGTCTTTTCGTGGCCGGCTTCCTGGAGTCGGCCCTATCGTGGCCTCCTCCATGAGAGTTTAGGGTGGGGCCGCCTTCCGGTAGTTGCCCTATGAGGCAGCCGGCCGGAGGAAGGCGGCCCCTCGTCTTGGGTGCTCGAAGGCTCGATCGGCCTGTTATTTTTCGAAGAGCCAAAGGGAGCCGGCTAGGCTACCCGTGGTCATTTACTCTGACAGTAGTCCCCGAAGCTGGTTGAGCTTCGTGGGTGAGAGGGGAACGAGAAGCTCAATCAGCTTCCTATCCCGAAAAGCCGGCAGCTAGGAGCCGGCTTTGATCAGTCATGCCATCTCGGCGGGGCTTTTTGAAGCCCGAAGGCGGGGACCAGCTGGCGCGCATGTCAAGCTGCGGGCTGGACGCTCACCGCCTGCGCGCCACCTGGCACCCTTCGGCTGGAGGGGCCTGCCAGCCCACGCGCGCGACGGGACGTCGCCGCAGGTCGGGGCCCGCCACCTCCACCCCTCGGCCCAAGTGTGGATCTTCTGCGGCCCGAACGGACCGCTCGCCTCCCAACGGCGGTTTTCGCATGTCGTTCAGGGCGTAATAATCGCGGGGCATGCGGGAATGGGCGCAGTTAATCCCACGTCCCCCACGCCTCGCCTCCTCGGCCTCACCGCACGAGGCTATAAGTAGGGGCGGGAGGGGAGCGGCAAACGCTCGCACGTTCGCCCTCGCTCCACCATTCTCTTCTTCTTCTTCTTCTATTGTTGCCGAGTTCACATGGGCCGACTCTTGACCAGTCGGCTTGCTTTTAACAGAGCCCCCTTCTTCGACAGGCCACCGGAGCCGCGTGGGTGGAGCGCCAGTTCGTCCCCGACCGAGCGACGGACGACCTCGATGATCTCGACTTCGGGGCAGCTGCCCTGGACGACAACACCGTAGGCGGAGGTGGCGAGGCAGGTGGCTCCGGGTTAGGGGCCAGCTTCGAGGACTGGCAGGACAACGACGAGGCCGACATTGTTCCGCGCCGTCAGCCGGCGCCCGATCATCAAGGCGCGGGCTCATCTGCCATGGCGGCTATTCGTGGCGGCGCGCCGAAACGCCGAGCCATGCTGGCCCTCTTCGGCAGCCGGCCGAAGAAGCCCAGGGGTTCCGCGATGGCGACCAAGCGGGACGAAGCCTCCGCGAAGGCAGCCCGCTTCCGCAAGGTGGTGAAGCAGCCGCAGGTGGTTTCGGCGTAAGTGTTAACTCTCTCACGCCTTTCTTTTCTTTTTCCGTTGTCATTCTTCTGAGCCATTTTCTTGACTTATCAAACAAGGCTCCGCTCTCTCTCGAGCGGGCCACGGCCTCCTCCGTAGTTGGAGCGGAGGAGGGTCCGTGAGCACCCACCGCATGGACCCCCGTGTCGATCTTCAAGCGGCAATGGAGCGGAACGCGCGGGAGGCGCAGGAGGAGCGGGAGGCGGAGGAGTAGAGGGCGGCCGCCGCTAGGGCGGCTCAGGAGACGACGGAGGAGTCGGCGGAGGCGCGAGCCGACGCGGCGGCCAAGGCTCAAGCTGAGGCCGCGGCTGCGGAGAGGGTGGCGGAAGCCCTGCGGAACCAGCCTCCGCATCTCGTCATCCCCCTCTGCACCGTGGCTCCCGATATCCCAGTGCCCCCACCGGAGGAAGCCGGCCGCGACCAGCCGGCGATGGAGAGGGAGGAGGGCGACACAGTCGTCCTGGAGAGAGGGGCGGCACCATTGTCGCTGACTGGAGTGGGCCAGGGCGGCCGGCCTGACGTATCGCCTGAGCAGCCGGCTGGTGGAGAGCCGACTATGAGGGAGGATCTTGTGGCGCGCAGGGAAGGCGACTTCAGCGCCAGACCCACAGAAAGCCGCGGGCTCCAGCTCGTCGGCCCAAGATCTGGATACGGCCAGCGCCAGGTCACCAGGCTGGACGCCAGGTGGTGGGGCGGCCGTGCTGAATCATGGCGGCGCATGACGTCCGGGAATGGCTTCAGGCCCAGGCCGCCGCACTGCAACACTATACCCAAGATTTCTCGCAACACGGACGGCCATTCGGGTGAGTCTTCCCGCTTTCCATGTGTAAGTGCATCTAGTGCCACCCCTAGTTGGTTTTGGAGTATTGACGACAAAGTTGGTTGAGGGACTAATGCGTTTGTGAGAATGCAGGATAACCCAGGTAGTGTCCCTCATTGATTCAGTTTACCTATCGGAGATGACCCCTAAAAATGTATGAAGACATTGACGACAATGGTGGTATGTGAAGATATTCACATTGAAGACTATGACATAAGAAGACAATGAGTGAAGACTATGGAGCGCGAAGACTGTGTTGTTTCGTTGTTTCCTTTTCTTCTTTGTTGAGTCATAGGAACCACCGTACTGTTAAGTGGGGTCGAAGTGAACAAAGTCAGAATGACTGAAGTGATGCTCAACCCAAATCCTATGTCTTCGAGCGAAGACAATGAGAGCAAATCTTATCCAGAGCTGGATGAGTCAGCTTTGCTTGTAGCCCAAGTAAAGTTGATGTGTTTGTTTGAAATCTGACTATTGGAACACGTGTCAGTTCCTTAGTGACCCAGGGTCATTTCGGACATATCAGGTCGGGTTGCCTTGTGGCTATAAATAGCCCACCCCCTACACCATAAATTCGTGGCTTCTCAGAGTTAGTTTACGGCTTTTGTCGTTTTGAGAGCAACCCACCTCGAAGCCTTTGAGAGAGAAATCCTTGCGAGGACAAAGCCCAAAACACCCAGAGCCAAAGAGTGTTAGGCATCACTGAAGTCTTTCTGTCTGTGTGACCTGAAGACTTATTACACTTGAGGACTGTGTATCCTCCGGCCGGTTAGGCGTCGCGTTCTGAGCATCCAAGAGTCATTGTGGATCGCCGGTGAACGAAGTCTGTGAAGGTTCGGAAGTCTACCTTGAAGACTTACCAGAGTGATTGGGCGAGGACTATGTGTCCTTAGCCCAAGGGGAATAAGGTGAAGACGCGGTCTTCTGAGTTGAATCTCAGCCTCCCTAACCAGACGTACAGTTGTCACAGCAACTGGAAATGGTCCAACAAATCATGTGTCTTCAGCAAGTGACTGGTTCTATCTTTTCCCTCCCTTTACTTTGAGTTTGTCTTCGTGAAGTCATTGCCTATTTGTCTTATCTGTTTGACTTCATTGCTTGACTACTATCGTTGATTGGCTTCATACTATCTTCCATCCTGATCCTAACTACCTAGCTGCTATTAGTCTTTGTACGTTCACATAATTTCATACTTGACTATGTCATGCTCGTTGTAGTTTATCTTCCGCTACATATCAATTAGGTCATTTCTATTGCTTGTCTTTGAAACTTCCACGTTTTGAAGACTTTGCTAAAAATCGCCTATTCACCCCCCTCTAGTCGATAACTAGCACTTTCAATTGGTATCAGAGCAAGGTACTCCCTTGTTCTGTGTGATTCGGTTTAACCACCTGGAGTTTAGCTATGTCGACTGCAGGGATAATCAAAGTCTCTGTGCTTGTCCCGTGTTTGATGGAACTGAATATCCCTACTGGAAGAATAAGATGCGCATGCATCTTGAAGCCATTGATGTCGACCTCTGGTATGTCGTCAAGAACGGCGTTCCCAAAACTGGTGAAGGTGTCACCCCTACTGATGTCAAGAAGTTCATTCAATTGGACTCCACTGCAAAGAACATCATCTTTGGTCATCTGACCAAAGGATAGTATGGCTGTGTGAGTGCTCTAGAAACGTCAAAGCTAGTCTGGGACTGGCTATCCAAGGTCAACGAAGCCGTCTCGACAAAGAGAGACCAAAGGATCAGTGTTCTTCGCAACCTCTTCAACCGCTTCAAGAGAAATGACAATGAAAATGTCCAGCTCATGTTTGATCGCCTCACCGACATCACAAATGAGCTTCAGGCTCTTGGCGCCACTGAGATTACCAAGCATGAAATCATCAAGACACTATTGAGATCACTTGACAACTCCTTTGACACCCTTGCCCTCATGATACAAGAACGCCCTGACTTCAAGACACACGATCCGTCTGGTATACTTGAGAGGCTCAACACACATGAGTTCCAGCTTTCTGAGAAAAGAGATATCTATGGTCCCAATTATGGCCGAACTCGCGCTTTGAAGGCAAAAGTTGTTTCCTCATCTGAAGAAGAATCTGACTGCGGTTCTGATGATCCTGAAGACATTGGAAAGGAACTTGCCATGCTTGTGAAGAAGTTCCAGAAGTTCACCAAGAAGAAGGGCTTCAGAAAGTCTTCACGATCTAGCTTAAGAAATGATGAAGCTTCCACTCATGACAACAAGAAGAGAACATGTCACAAGTGCAACAAACCTGGACACTATATCTCTGAGTGTCCACAGTGGGAAAATGAGAAGAAGAAGAAGAAGAGCAAGGAATATGATTCTGATGACAAGAAGAAGAAGAAATCTTCAAAGTCTTCTTCTAAGTCCTCATCAAGGTCTTCATCACATAAGAAGAGCTCATCTGGCAAGTCTCGTGCTTTTGTTGGCAAGGAAATAGATTCAGAGGAGGAGTCTGCTTCTGAGTAGGCAGAGGTGGAGTCTGAAGAAGAGTCCGACCCTGGCGTTGCAAGCCTGGCTCTAGCCACAGCCTATGTTGCCAAGTCCATCTTCAACACTGAAGACAATGACTTCCACACCAATGCTGAAGCTGATGACATGGACAATCCTGCTCCCAGCTACTACTTCATGGCACGTGGTGCCAAGGTAAAATCACGTGATGCTTACTTTCAAACATCAACTGAAGATGACTCTGATTGTGAATCCAAACCCAGCTACAAAACACTCGCTAAAATTGCTACTGAACAACAAAGGGCTATGGAATATACTCAAAAACTGTTAGACAAAAGCGATGACCTGTTGGACGTGGAAATGACACGTTCTCAGTCCTTAGTTGAAGACATAAAAAATCTTCATGCTAAGTACCAAGAACTTGAAAGTCTTCATGAGACGCTCTCAACCACTTATGAAAAGCTCTCCTATGATTATCTTCAAAGGAAGCAAGAGCTTGAGAAATTGAAAGCGGCTCATCAAGATCTTCAGAAAGGGAATGAGTCATTTCGCGCTCAACAGATCAGTTCCGCTCAGGATGGATTTGAACCACCATGTCTAAAATGCATTGAGCGTGATAACGCTACCTCTATTGATGAATGTTCCACTGCTGCTACTGTTGCTTTGTCTTCAACTACTGATGTGGTAGCTAACCCCTCTATTGAGGATACCACTACTATTGCTGATGAAAATGCTTGGTTGAAGACATTGCTTGAAACAGGGGTGTATAAAAGTCTGAAAGGACATCAGACACTTTGCGATGTCCTCAAAAAGCAGATTCTGAACCGGAACCCTAGGAAAGAGGGTGTCGGGTTCGAGAGGAAAATGAATGTTGATGGTTCCTACTGGAAACCTGAGCAGTATCCCAAAACCACATGGGTTGCTGCAAAGGAACCTTCAGTGGATCCATCCACCTTATCTGGCTTTACCTGTGCTAATCCTATTATCATTGATGAATCCTTTGATGCAAACTATAAACTGTTCAAAAATCAGAATGGTGAAGTGTTTGCCAGGTATATTGGTACTAAATGCAGGAATGGACCACCTATGAAGAAGATCTGGGTTCCCAAAAGTTGTCTTGAGAATCTTCCAGTGAATATCATCATGACACCACCAGGGAAGAAGACAAACCCCAGACCAAAGGCATCATATGGTCCAACGGCTTCATACGGATACATGACTCACCTGAGTCACCCTAACGCCAATGTTTTGCAGGGAAATCGTACTCAAACTTATGAATATGAGTGTGTGTCTTCAAACCGCTATGTTCATAGAACTAAGAACTTTTCTGCTTATTCATATGAGTATCGTTCATCTCCTGCAAGAATATTTGCTAGGGCTCCAAAGCCGAAATTCTCAGATGCTACACTTAGACTCATTGCTTCTAAGCCACCCCTGAAATGTGGGTGGTGAAGAAGAATTAACTCTCTTTTGCAGAATATGGTCTCCAGCCAGCAATCAAAGGCGTCCGATACTATTGTTGGGGACCTAAAACACTATAAGGGACGCATGATAAAATGGTCTTACTATATATTTCACATGAGAATCACTTACCAGTCATACTATGAGTTCTAACCTTGATCTAAGATGTGATAATCCTTGTGTGCGTCAAATGCTTATGCTTCACAACACACTATGTGAAGCCTATCCTCCTAACTGCACTGTAGGGTATGACACCTCATGCTTCGGAATGGATTATGGACAGCGGATGCACTAATCATATGACTGGTGATCAAAGTCTTCTCATGGACTCAACCTTACGTCCATCCGACAAGAGTCACATCACATTTGCTGACACTGGTAAAAGCAAGGTATTGGGTCTAGGTAGAGTTGCAATCTCAAAGGATCAACACATGGATAAAGTGATTCTTGTTGAATCCCTTGGGTTCAACTTAATGTCTGTCTCAATGCTTTGTGACTTGAACATGATTGTGCTATTCGGAAAATATCGTTGCCTTGTACTAATGGAATCTGACAACTCTCTAGTCTTTGAAGGGTATCGGAAAAATGATCTATAGATGGTAGATTTCTCAGCAGGTCCACAACTTGCCGTATGTCTTCTTGCAAAAGCTTCAGAATGTTGGCTCTGGCATCGGAGGCTGGGGCATGCTGGCATGAGGAACTTACACACACTCATCAAGAAGAAGCATGTCATAGGCATCGAGGGTGTTAAGTTCAAGAAGGACCATTTGTGTGGTGCCTGTGAAGCTGGAAAGATGACTAGGGCAAAGCACCCCTCGAAGACAATCATGACGACATCTCAACCCTTCGAGCTGTTACACATTGACTTATTTGGCCCTACTCACTACTCTACCCTCACAACAACAGCTTGTCTCTATGGCTTTGTCATTGTTGATGACTACTCAAGATATACATGGGTGCACATAATTCTCTACAAGACTGAAGTACAAGATGTCTTCAGACGCTTCGCCAATCGAGGCATGAACAATTATGGCGTCAAGATCAAGCATATCAGAAGTGACAACGGCACTGAGTTCAAGAACACTGGGCTTGATCTTTATCTGGATACAATGGGAATCACTCATGAGTTTTCTGCTCCATACACACCTCAGCAAAATGGCATTGTAGAGCGCAAGAACAGAACCCTCATTGAGATGGCTCGAACAATGCTCGACGAGTACAAGACACCAAGAAAGTTCTGGCCTGAAGCTATTGACACAGCATGTCACATCATCAACCGTGTTTACATCCACAAGCTTCTGAGAAAAACATCCTATGATCTCCTTACTGGCAAGAAGCCAAATGTCAGCTACTTCAGAGTCTTTGGTGCTAGGTGCTGGATCAAGGATCCACATCACAAGTCAAAATTTGCACCTAAAGCTCACAAAGGCTTCATGCTCGGTTATGGAAAGGACTGGCACTCTTACAGAGTCTTCAACCTCTATCACTACAAAATCGTTGAAATTGTGGACGTGCGATTTGATGAAACCAATGGTTCACAAAGAGAGCTCCTGCCAAGTACACTTGATGAAGCTCCGTCTAGCGAATCAATCAAGCTGATGGGAACAGGTGAAATCATGCCCTCTGAAGCACAGCCTAAAGAGGAACTTATCATTTCTGCACCAAACCAACCTGAAGACAATGCTCAGACTGAAGACAATCGTCCAAATGATGACAATGATCAGCAAGAGCAAGGTCTTCGTCTAGTTCATCCTCGTGTTGCTAATGAAGTACAAATTGAGAAGATAATTGATAGCATCAATGTGCCTGGTCCACTTACTCACTCAAGAGCAACACAGTTAGCAAATTTCTGTGGGCATTTTTCATTTGTATTAATATCAGAACCCAAGAAAGTTGTTGAAGCCTTTATGGAACCTGAATGGATTCAAGCCATGCAAGAACTTCAACAGTTCAAGCTGAATAATGTTTGGGAACTTGCCAAGCGCCCTGACCCTCACAAGCATAACATTATTGGCACAAAATGGATATATCGAAACAAGCAAGATGAGCATGGTCAAGTATTCAGAAAAAAGGCACGTCTTGTGGCTCAAGGATACACTCAAGTTGAAGGAATTGACTTCGATGAAACATTTGCTCCTGTAGCTAGGCTTGAAGCTACTCGCATACTGCTAGCCTATGCTAATCACCACAACATCTTACTATATCAAATGGATGTGAAGAGTGCATTCCTCAATGGCAAGATTGAAGAAGAAGTGTACGTTGCTCAACCACCTGGCTTTGAAGATCCAAAACATCCTGATATGGTGTACAAACTAAACAAAGCACTGTATGGCCTCAAACAAGCTCCTCGCGCTTGGTATGATACGATCAAAGACTTCCTGAAGAGCAAAGGCTTCAAACCTGGATCCGTCGATCCCACACTCTCCACGAAGACATATGATGGTGAACTGTTTGTGTGCCAAATATATGTGGATGACATTATCTTCGGCTACACCAACCAGAAGTATAGTGATGAGTTTGGATACATGATGCAAGAGCAATATCAGATGTCCATGATGGGTGAGGTGAAGTTCTTCCTGGGTCTTCAAATTCGTCAGCAAAGGAATGGCATCTTCATATCTCAAGAAAAATATCTCAAAGACTGTCTGAAGAAGTTTGGAATGCAAGATTGCAAAGGTTACACGACGCCAATGCCAGCCAAACACCATCTTGGTCCCGACGACAATGGTAAGGAGTTCGATCAAAAGGTATACCGCTCCATGATTTGTTCCTTACTTTACCTATGTGCATCTAGGCTAGATATTATGCTTAGTGTTTGCATGTGTGCTCGATCCGAAGCGGCACCAAAGGAATCGCATCACTTAGCTGTGAAGCGAATTCTTAGATATTTGGCTTACACCCCAACACACGGATTATGGTATCCAAAGGGCTCAAGATTTGATGTGGTTGGATTCTCGGATGCTGATTATGCTGGAGACAAGGTTGATCGCAAGTCTACATCAGGCACATGTCACTTTCTGGGACGATCACTTGTCTGTTGGTCTTCAAGGAAGCAAAACTGTGTATCACTCTCAACTGCAGAATCTGAATACATTGCTGCTGGATCTTGTTGCGCTCAGCTTCTGTGGATGAAGCAAACTCTCAAGGACTATGGCATCAAACTGAAACAAGTACCTCTCTTCTACGACAACAAAATCGCTATCAAGATTGCCAACAATCCAGTCCAGCACTCGAAGACAAAGCACATTGAAATTCGTCATCACTTTCTCAGAGATGATGTCATGAAGAAAGATATTGACATCATTCACGTCAACACTGAAGAGCAACTGGCAGATATCTTCACAAAGCCCTTGGATGAGAAAAGGTTTTGCAAGTTACGATGTGAGCTAAATATCTTGGAATCCTCAAATGTCATGTGATCAGGCACACATCCTAACACTTATGCATGTTGATGACTTAGATGTGCAACACACGAAGTAAAGTATATCTTCAATCAATGAAGACTTACATTCTGAGTGTGAATACATTAACATGGAATTTGACTTCGGAGCGCCACGATAATTGTGCACCGTGTCTGGGTCTAATACTTCCTATACGGCGGGTAACGCCACCACCAATTTTCTTGGTTTGAAGTGTTTCACTCATGGCGTTATTGTTGAATATCTTCACATTTGATTTTTCTTCAACTTTCAACTTATCTTCATGATTTACTTCACTGTGTCGATTTGATTGCTTTCTCATATATATATACTAGTATTTTGTCCTCTACAGCATTCACTTATAGCTATGTCTTCCTTGTTGAATCTTTTGAACTAAGTGAATGTGATCGGACCCTAATCTCTCTATGCTTACTATCTCAAAATCTATCTGCCCAAATCATATGCATTCTATTGAAACTGTCGAATGTCTTCTCTGCATCCTTGTCAGCCGAAGACACAGAGACAAACATCAAGTCTTTTTAAATGATTCATCATTATTGTTGAAATCCGGAGAAGCCGGAACAACCATCCAACAAACTTGGCGGGCGTGGGAACGTGGGACAACTCTGAGTATGTTGCATGCTTGCCACGTGTCCCTCGGATGTGAACAGGCAGGGGCACCTGTGTAATTGCGCTATGCCGCACACCTTCTTATAAATACGTGTCCCCTGCAGTCAAGAAAACCTTCTTCCACCTCTCCACCTCGTCAAAACCCTAGCGCCACCGCTAGCTCGCGACGACGCCGGCGACGAAGCACTTAGCTGCCACTACTTCTCCGACGTCGTCCTCACGCCGACCGCGGACTTCGTCCTCTCCGCCGCCGCCATAGGTGTCCTCCGTCACCAAGTTAGGGCACAGTGGATTGAACTGCTCATCTCCTATTCATCCCATCTAGCAGTTCTTCGTGTGGTAAATATAACTCTATTTTTACCATCTTTTTGATCCTCAATGATTCATCCTATTTACCAAAATTGGTTTCTGCATATACGATGTTAGATCTATTCTGTCTGCATCTCATACTGCCTAGTATATTCACTTAAGCTTCATATATAGTTAGATTCCTCACTTGTACTTATTCACGGATTCATACAAATCTGGAACCAACTCTCAACATATAAGTGAATGTCTTCGCAACATGAGGTCAATGTCTTCAAACTGATTTATCTTCAAAATCTTCTGAGAATGCATATGACCTCTTCCCCTTCCCTCGCATCTCTAATGCTGTCACAGGTACATGTTCGTGGGAGAATCCCTAGGTTCTCATAGTCTGCATTCGTTTGCAAAATTCTTACAGCAACACATTAACTCTCCCGAAGCCAGTTCCTGTTTGTCCAGCAAGCGAAAGCCTTTGAAGCCTTTGAACATATTGAAGCCATCCAGTTTGAAGTTCATGGCTGAAGAGAAATCTGTAAGGAAGGGTGGCAGACAGCGTCGAGGGGGAACATCAAAAGATTTGCCTGATGACCTCGCAGACCTTTACAAGACAGATCCTGATGAGGATTACAATCAGCACAAGACACAAATCCAATGGATTCGACGATATTGGGCTGAACAATGGTTCAAGTACAAGTTCGTGACCTAGGAGTGCGCTGAGAAGAATGCTATCAAAAGTCCTTGGGGTGATATTCTCTATCGAGGCCTTCCCCCCAAGAACAGAGCTGAAGCTATTGCACAAGAATTCTATCCTTGTATGGTCCGTGGACCATAGCCTGAAAATGCCGACCCATCATTGCTCTGGTGTCGTGACGATAATCTCTTCAAGTGCAACTTCCAGCATGCAAAGGCATCAGCCAAGGAAAACAAGAAGTCATGGGGATTAGACTTCAACCCGGGTCCCTCTGCTCCCTGTGATGACGGCTCACGTGATGCGGAACCCAATGAAATCGGCCCCTTTTCAAACCTTGATGGCCTCATCTCATACATCTTGGTACAAGGTGCCAAAGTGGATCATTCTGAAAATGATGCTGACACTGATGAAGCCCCAGTTCCACCTCCAAAGCCGCAGAAGCTAAAGAAGATTAAGGCTTCAACATCAGCTACACCTCCAAAAGCTTCACGTGCGAAGCCACTGGCCACTGCACCTCCTGAAGACAGTGTGCAGTCTGAAGATCTATCACGCATCTCCAAGAAGACGGAGAAGAAAAAGAAAATCATCAAGAGTACTGATCAAACATTGACTCCTGCCGCCATTCTGTGTGAAGAGCACATTGATCTGTTCAGCGATGACGATCGTCATCTTGCAGATGATGCTCTTGAGCAACTGATCAAGAGCAAGGAAGAAGCAAAGATCTTCAATAATTTTCCTCTCTTTGACATGGCAATCATCCATAACTTCATTGATGAGTGGTTTGACACACCAAATCTCAGCTTTGATGATTTGCAACTTCCCATTGGCCTCAGCGTCTCCTTCAATGGAGCTATTGCTTCTGAGCTAGCTATTGCTCAGCGCATCGTCGAACTGAAGCACAAGATCGACTATGAAAAGGCTCAGTTCAAGAAGCATGTGGCCAAGCTCAGCGTGCAAGATGTCAAAAACTTCAGGATCATGCTGCACGAGCTCAAAGAAGCCTTTCACAAGAAGCGTGAAGAAGCTCGAGGCTCTCGGGAGCGCATGAAGAGTCTGGCTGACAAGTGTGTGCTAGCCTACAATGAGGCTGAGAATCGCAAGGCTCTTGGTCGTCCTGGCATTGACCCTAGAATGGCTGCAAAGAAGAAGAAGCTATCAACTGTCCAATCTGCACCGTCAAGGCAGGATGAACCTCGCATAGTCTTCCCAAGCAGCATGACTGGCTCGAAGCCAAAGGCCATGTCAACCGCTTCAGAACAGAAGAAGACAAGGGCTGCAGAGGCTAAAGCCAGAAAAAGGAAAACCTCAGAAGCCTCTGATGCTGCTCCCTCCAAGAAGAAGCGCAAGATCAAGAAGAATCGGGCTGCTCCCACAGAGCCCTTAGTTGTTGAACCTATCTCAGTGGTTCGCCTTGCATCTGCAAACCAAGAACTACGAATGATTGTTTATGAGCCTGCTTCCACAGAAGCTCATGAAGCTGAAGAGATTTCAGCAGTTGATCCCATCGCTGCTGAAGACATTGGTCACCATGACAATGTTGAAGATGATGAAGTTCTTCCTCAGATTGAACACAACGTGGTATCATCACCTGTTCTCACGAACAGCGAAATCATCAGCATTGGTCGTCCTCTGACGCCAATTGCTCAGGATGCATCATGGGTTGATCGCCGGCAACAACAAGACTCCCCCAGTACTCCCCAACAACAACAAGTCACACCATCTGTGCAAGTTGAAGAGGATGAGGCCCAGCCAACTCCATCACCAAAGGCGTCGCCTGTACTACAAAGACTTCGCAAAGGACCAAGGCCTCAAGTCCCTCTTTCGAGCATTCCAGAAGGAGAAGTGCACCACCGATCTGTTGCACGTCAGGTGTTTTCAGAAGCCACTCCAACTGTGAATGTCTCCGTGTCTGAAGCCCAAGCTGCTGAAGACAATCCGGCTGCATCAGCCGATGACGAACATCAACAAGAACGTGTCCCTACTCCCCCCATCACCGAAGAACCTGTTCCTGAAGTGAACATGCCAGTGCCAGACCCTCCAGCTCATCAAGTGGAGGTTGAAAACGTTGAGGCTGCCACCACCAACACAAATGAAGCCAATGACGTAGTCATGGCTGAAGCTAATGTGGAGCCTGCACCAAGCAACATGCCAGAAGTCAATGTTGCAACTGCTCCTGAAGCTTCTGTTGTGCAGCCTGAAGCCACTGTTGTTGCCACTGCTCCTATTCCGCCACCAAGGCCCTATACAATTGAGCAAGCATACAACCATGGCGAGCTAATCACAGTAAGATGGCCCATTCTGGTCCCTCCGCCTAATGTCTCTGGTCCTCAGTTTGATTATCACATTGAGCATAGGCCTCAGGTCCAGAAACCAAAGCCAAGACTGCCAAGGTTTCCAGGTTCTGCCACATCTGTAGGGTCCTTCAATGCAAATGGCTTCAAAAGCCACAACACCTTCTTTGACAGCTCAAAGAACCCCTACTCAAGGCCAAGAATATCATCTGATCGTTTCTAGAGTCATCAGCAGTGAAGCTATTACTCCTGCGTTCTGTATGATCAAGGGCGCATTTTCCCTCATATGCGCCTTGACACTGAAGCCATTGCTGGACTGCCATGCTTAGAAGAAGCACTTGACTTCTTTCGTGATGCTGGTCTGCTCAGCTTTGTGACAGACAAAGAACATTGGAATGAAGAACTTTTGCTTCAATTCTATGCTACCCTCCACATTCGCGGCTACAACAGGGATACAAAGACATGGGTTCTCGAGTGGATGACAGGAAATGTTCATCATGAAGCCAAAGCTCTTGACATCATTGAGCTTACAAGGTTATCCACTCCCGGAGAGTTGTACGAACCTGGTTGTCAACACCACCGCAATGCACTGGAGAGCATCTTCCATAAGCCAGAACCCAACATGAGCCAGATGTTGAGCATGATGAAGCCATTGCCACATGACGCTGAATACCCAAAGGAGTTCCTTGTTGGTGACCTTGAGTATCTGCCGCACACAATATATCACATCATCAGGCTGACTCTATGGCCAATCAAAGGGCATTCATCAGCTGCAAAACTTGAAGGAGCCATGAAGACATTGGTCTTTTACATCCTCAATGGCATCAGCTTCAATGCACAAGATTTCTTCCTCTGGCAACTGGCTGCATCTGGATCTGACCTTTTTGGCCTGAAATTCTATGCTCCATGGGTCATGCGC
This sequence comes from Triticum dicoccoides, assembly GCF_002162155.2. Classification (NCBI taxonomy): domain Eukaryota; kingdom Viridiplantae; phylum Streptophyta; class Magnoliopsida; order Poales; family Poaceae; genus Triticum; species Triticum dicoccoides. The sequence goes on from NC_041385.1 coordinate 124,987,549, forward strand.
CTCATCAAGCTACACTCTGCTATCAACTATCAGCCCTCTGCTCGCAATCATGTGATCTTTCTACCAGAGGTTGATATGTCAGTTGAAGCCATATACCCTGAGCCTGCCAAGAAGCCTCTTTGTCTTCAAAATGCTAAACACCATAGCTTTACTCAGCCTATGGAAGGAGTCCAAGCAGTAACTCGTGTCTATCCAATGGCTGGAAACACTCGTCTACCTCATCGTGCGCCAACTGAAGCTACTGAGAGCACAATTGCCCAAAGATCTAAGACGCGCTCTCATGTCCTGAATGACCGAGAAATTCTTGTGGCACTGCATCAGAAACAAGATAAGCATCACTTTTGGCTCAAGCGTCAGATGCAAAGCCTCTTGGTGGATGTAAATCGCATTCGCAATCTTGCCACCAAGAATGCATTTATCACTCCTGAAACCTGTCGGTGATCATGGAAGAGTTTGACATTGCTCAGTGTTGAAGCAGATCTTCAAGACGATGGCTTCACTGAAAGTTTCAAGTTTGACTCCACTCCTCGACGGAATGCTGTCCTATGTCGAACTCCATCCCTTGAAGACTCTGACTATTCTTCCTTCGCGGCAACTGTGAATGCCAACGTGATCGATGATGAAGACGATGCTACTTCACCACCCCCTACTTCTGCACGCATCGACACTGCACCAAGTTCGTCTGCACCACCAACCAACAACGACAACCCTGCTGCTTCACCTACTCCTCATGAGGACGAGTAGATGCTCTATGTCTTCAAACCTTTTTGGTCATTACTGACAAAAGGGGGAGAAGCATCTGAGTTTGATAGTCTTCAAGCGGGTTCATATGGGCGGCTGCTTTATATTTTGCCTAGTGGTTACAACTCTTGCTTTTGATACATTTCGTTCGTTGAGTTGTAACACTTAAACTCGATGGTCGTCTGCTACTTATTTGCTTTTTCGTGTGCGATGATAACTTCCGCACTTAGATCATTCTGCAGACGTCCATTTTCCATTATGCATGTCATTCTCTTAGTTATATCATTTCATGCACGATGAATTATCTTCAGAAGTTGAAGAGGATCTCCACAAGTACAACCTGCCATGTGCATTTGCATTCCAAAAGCAAATTACTTATATGCACATCTTCAGGGGGAGCCCTTGCCACTTATGAAGACAATACCCTATCCTTTACAATTTCACATACTTTATTCCCGTTGAAAACTTCAACCAGTTTGTCATCAATCACCAAAAAGGAGGAGATTGTAAGTGCATCTAGTGCCACCCCTAGTTGGTTTTGGAGTATTGACGACAAAGTTGGTTGAGGGACTAATGTGTTTGTGAGAATTGCAGGATAACGCAGGTAGTGTCCCTCATTGATTCGGTTTACCTACCGGAGATGACCCCTAAAAATGTATGAAGACATTGACGACAATGGTAGTATGTGAAGATATTCACATTGAAGACTATGACATAAGAAGACAATGAGTGAAGACTATGGAGCGTGAAGACTGTGTTGTTTCATTGTTTCCTTTTCTTCTTTGTTGAGTCATAGGAACCACTGTACTGTTAAATGCGGTCCAAGTGAACAAAGTCAGAATGACCGAAGTGATGCTCAACCCAAATCCTATGTCTTCGAGCGAAGACAATGAGAGCAAATCTTATCCAGAGCTGGATGAGTTAGCTTTGCTTGTAGCCCAAGTAAAGTTGCCATTGTGTTTGAAATCTGACCGTTGGAACACATGTCATTTCCTAAGTGACCCAGGGTCATTTCGGACATGTCAGGTCGGGTTGCCTTGTGGCTATAAATAGCCCACCCCCTACACCATAAATTGGTGGCTGCTCAGAGTTAGTTTAAGGCTTTTGTCGTTTTGAGAGCAACCCACCTCGAAGCCTTTGAGAGAGAAATCCTTGCGAGGACAAAGCCCAACACACCCAGAGCCAAAGAGTGTTAGGCATCACTGAAGTCTTTCTGTCTGTGTGACCTGAAGACTTATTACACTTGAGGACTGTGTATCCTCCAGCCGGTTAGGCGTCGCGTTCTGAGCATCCAAGAGTCATTGTGGATCGCCGGTGAACGAAGTCTGTGAAGGTTCGGAAGTCTACCTTGAAGACTTACCGGAGTGATTGGGCGAGGACTGTGTGTCCTTAGCTCAAGGGGAATAAGGTGAAGACGCGGTCTTCTGATTTGAATCTCAGCCTCCCTAACCAGACGTACAGTTGTCACAGCAACTAGAACTAGTCCAACAAATCATGTGTCTTCAGCAAGTGACTGGTTCTATCTTTTCCCTCCCTTTACTTTGAGTTTGTCTTCGTGAAGTCATTGCCTATTTGTCTTATCTGTTTGACTTCATTGCTTGACTACTATCGTTGATTGGCTTCATAGTATCTTCCATCCTGATCCTAACTACCTAGCTGCTATTAGTCTTTGTATGTTCACATAATTGCATACTTGACTATGGCTTGCTTGTTCTAGTTTATCTTCCTCTGCATATCAATTAGGTCATTTCTATTGCTTGTCTTCGAAACTTCCACGTTTTGAAGACTTTGATAAAAATTGCCTATTCACCCCCCCTCTAGTCGATAACTAGCACTTTCACCATTGATTGCTCTTGATTTCTTCCGTGGGGGCGCGTCAGCGCACCCACTGGGTGTAGTCCCCGAATTCCGAGTCGGCTGCTGAGCAGGCGGCTTGGAACTTCTTATGTAGGCTTTGATTGATGTATTGTTCTTATTCGCGCCTCTGTCCTGTTGGCAGGGCTATCACAACCTCCGCGCGACTGCCTTTAACTCCCAGGCCCGGGAGGTGAGCCAGAAGACCGCCAATCTGACGAAGAGCCGGAGTAAGTGCTTCATTTTTTTATCTCATGTGGGGGCGCGTCAGCGCACCCACTGGGTGTAGTCCCCGAGATTCAAGCCGACTGCTGAGAAGTCGGGTCGGATCTTTCCTGCCGACTTCTTCCTTATTGTTTTACTTCTTCTTCATATCTGTAGGAGCCAATGCCGACCTGAGGGAGCAGCTAGGTGGGGCCCAGACCGCCCTTCGCACCAAGGAAGTCGAGTGCGACGCCTTGGCACAGGAACGTGATCGCCTGGCAAAAAAGTTGGCCGACCAGGAGGAGAGTCATAAGGCGGCTCTGAAGACGGTGCAGGACAGCGAGGCTGCCCTTCAGGCCGAATATGAGACTGAGGCGGCAAGCTGGGACGAGGCGAGGGAAGCGCTGAGCGAAGGTACAACCGGCTTGAAGACTTGATTGACAGTAGGCCGCTGTAACACCCCCAGTGTCATGCTACAGTAACCCTCTGTGATTAAGCTAACCATTTATCCAAACAGTGCTTAATCATCTTTGTCCAATATCCCATTTGAAATTCCAGTCAATTCAAATTCAAGTGAAGTTTGAAGTTGATCAAAAGTTGCCGGAAAAATGTTCATCATGTGTCAAAAATTCCATAACAATTATTTTTTAAGGAACACAACATCACTTTGGTGCAAAGATGAACATTAGCAATTATAACAGCACCAATTCAGCATTTTTAAATGCTATCCTTTAAAAAAAACAAAACAAATGAATTCTTCTGGTCTCCAAAATAATTGTGGCAATGCCTATGATCACCAGGGATTTAAATGGGACACCTCCCAAATGTTTGCTATGTGAAATAGTTGGCCAAATATTTCCCTTTCTCTCTCTATAAAAAAAGGAAATAGAAAAGGGCCTAGCTACTACTGTGCACTTGTAGCCCATTGCTACAGTGCACAGCCCAGCCCACTCCTCCCCGCGGTCGTCCCCTTCCCCTGTTCACCCGACCGAGGCACGCGCCCGCGCGGTCGCCGCCCGACCACCTCGCCACCCCGCTGCTCGCGCCGAGGGGATAAGGCCGAGCCTCCTGGCCTCGTCAGCTCCCCACTCCCACTTGCGCCTCTCCCCCCTAGATCCACCTTTCCCCTCTTCCTCACGCGCTCACTCCTCCCGAGCGCCACCGTCGCCGTGCGTTGGTTGATTCCGCGGCCACCGCTGTCCCCGGCCCTCTCCGACGAATCCCCGAGCGCCGTCGTGCCCCGCGACGTCTTCCTCGACCACCGGACCAAGCCAGGAGCCCCCACAGCAAGCGCGATGACCTCTTCTTCCTCCTCTGCTCCGACGAACGCCGGCGTCGAATTCGGCCACCCCGCGCCTGCCCCGAGCCCACTGAGCACACCTACAGGCGCCCAGTGAGCTCCTCCTCCCTATCTCTCTCTCCCCGTGCTCTTCCTCGCGCCAAGGCAGCCTCTGCCATCGCCGCCCGAACCTAGCTCCGCCGCATAGCTCGTCGTCGACGTTGTAGTCGCTGTCAGGCTCGCCCGAGCATGGGAACGTGCTTAGGTCCCCTCACCGTGGCCGCTCGTGCCGCTAGGTCCCATCCCCGTGGCCTCTGTCGCTCATCCCGCCTATGGCCGAACTCCGGCAGCCGCTAAGGTTCTCGCCGTCGTCGTATCGAGCCTCCCCGAGACCAACCGGTGGCACCTGGCGATGCGCGCCGACGCCAGCTCTCGAACGTGACCGAAAACGCGGCGAACCGAGCCTTGTAGCCGTTTTCCGGCCATCTCCGGCGGACTTCCGCCACGGGAATGGTCGCCGGCGCGACTCCGGTCGCCGTCCGACGGAGCGCTGACGCGGCAACCCTGGACCACGCCGCTGAGCCACTGCCACTGGGTCCCGCTAACCGTTGACCCAGTCAACTTGCTGACTAGGCGTCCCTGTGACACTGACGTGCGGGCCCCACCGCTTAATCCTCTAATTAAAATGTTTTAATAATTAAAACTAATTAGTTTAGCCAATTAGGCTATGACAGGTGGGGTCCAGTAGCTAATTAACCTAGATTAGTTAGTTTATTACACTGTTAGGCTAGCAGGGGCTGACATGTGGGTCCCGCTGGACCCACAGGCCAGGTTTGACTTGGTCAGCCGCCCTGCTGACTGCTGATGTCGCTGTGACGTCATGCTGACGCAATAAACCTTTCTGATAATTTATTTAATTCCAGAAAATGGTTTAATCTTTAAAAATTCATAGAAAATAAACCGTAACTCGGATGAAAATGTTTTCTATATGAAAGTTGCTCAGAAAAATCCAACGAATCCGAATATGCGGTCCGTTCATCTGTCACATGCCCCTAGCATGCTGAACATGGAACTTTCCCCCTCCGGTCATCTGTCTGACACAGGTCCGGAACCGGGAACACCTTCCCGGTTGTTTTCCCCCTTCACCTATAACGTCTAGGACCACGTTAGAGCACGCTTAGCGTTACGTATCGACATGTCATGCTTAGTGTTACCTCTGTTTGCTATGTATTTACTATTTCTTCCCCCTCTTCTCTCCGGTAGACCCCGAGGCCGCTGATGCCCGGTGATCGACTACGTCGTCGACAACGACCCCTCCTTGCCAGATCAACCAGGCAAGCCCCCCCTTTGATCATCCCGATATCGCCCATTCCATTCTCTCATGCTTGCATTAGATTTTACTACTGTTATTGTTTGCTCCTATTCTGATGCATAGCCTGCTTTTGTATCTACTGTTGTACCTTACCTGCTTATCCTAATCTGCTTAGTATAGGTTGGTTAGTGATCCATCAGTGACCCCACCTTGTCCTTGTTGCCCCTACTTCATCATTGAAGACCCGATCAACGGGATTGAAGACCAGGCCCCGGCACCGCACATCACTTTCCCCTTAGTTGCTCGACACTGCTGGGTTACTATCGAGTGCCGAGGGTGAGACCTCTACAGCACTTCTGATGTTAACCTGTAGTGTAGCTATTCGGTCGTGGTCATCGAGGGTGATTTCCTCCTTAACCACTTCCGATACGGCTCTGTTGTGCAACCCCTCAAGTGTGAACCTCGAGGGTGATTCCTCTACGTTCACCTTGATGATTACATTGAGTGGAACCCACCGGGGGTGATTCCTTGGGTTTTCCTCTTGATGTTTGAACACACGGATACTTGGACTTTACAACTGTTACTTGGAAAGAGATGCGGAGACGGGTTGACCTGGAAGGTGCCCGTGAGATAATTACGAGGTGTGGCCGGGCATTCTTAGCCCTTGCCGCAAGTCCTCAAGATGGGGCAATGGGGTCACCTCTTTCGTGAGTCTCTGCTTGTTACCGCACGTTCCTAATCCACTACGATTTGGATATTTGATCCGAGGGGCCTCTGGCCTGATAGCACTAACTATCACGTGGGCATAGTATGGGCGTTCTGCGTCGTGTACATCAGCCGAAGCTTAATAGACGTCAGCGACAGAGCGGCGCGCGCCGGGTTGGACTGGTAAGCTCCTGCCTTTTTAGGGAGGTAGCTAGGTCTGCTCACCGGCCGCCCACGCAACGTGCAGGAGTTCCCGGGGCGATGGCCCATGACCCCTGGGGGCATAGGTTTAGTCCGGCGTGCTGACCTCTCTGTTAAGTCTAGGTCGGGTTGCGGCGTATTGTTTGGCCGAGGCCGGGCATGACCCAGGAAAGTGTGTCCGGCCGGAGTTAAGCGAGCGTGGTGGGTAAGTTGGTGCACCCCTGCAGGGAAGAACTAATCTATGCATAGCCTGTCCTACGGTAACGGACACTTGGAGTTGTATCCCGATCGATACAACTAGAACTGGATACTTGTGATGAGAACTGGATGGAGATGAGGATTTGATTGTGATGATAACTGGATAGTATGGCTCTGGGATTTCTTTCTCGCAGGGAGTCGAGAAAGGATCTCCGGTCGAGGTTGATAACACCACTGCTACTTACTTTATGCTACTCTACTCCCTCCTGTTGCTGCAACATGGTGGGTTCGAGAAGATGCTAGTCTTCGATAGGACTAGGCCTTCTCTCTATTCTGGCATTTCTGCAGCCCAGTCCACATATATAGCCTTCCTTTGATAATGTTGCATATGTAGTGTAGATCCTTGCTTGCGAGTACTTTGGATGAGTACTCACGGTTGCTTTGCTCCCCCTTTTCCCCCTTCTTTCTTCTTTCTGGTTGTTGCAACCAGATGGTGGAGTCCAGGAGCCAGATGCCGCCTTTGACGACTGCTGCTACCCCGAGGGTGCCTACTACCACGTGACGGACGCTGACGACCAAGAGTAGTTAGGAGGCTCCCAGGCAGGAGGCCTTGCCTTTTCGACCGATGTTGCTTTTGTGCTAGCCTTCTTAAGGCAAACTTGTTTAACTCATGTCTGTACTCAGATATTATTGCTTCCGCTGACTCGTTTGTATTCAAGCTGATGTATTCGAGCCCTCGAGGCCCCTGGCTTGTAATATAAAGCTTGTATTATTTTAAATTGTGTCTAGAGTTGTGTTGTGATATCTTCCCGTGAGTCCTTGATCTTGGTCGTACACATTTGCGTGTATGATTAGTGTACGATTGAATCGAGGGCGTCACAAGTTGGTATCAGAGCCGACTGCCTGTAGGTAGCCCCCTTTCCAACTCCTTGGCCGAAGTTGAGTCTAGTCACTGAAAAACTTTTACTAACATTGGCTGTGTGGCTTACGGGCCCACGTCGCCATTGGGTGGTATTAGGATCTTTTATTCCTCGTCTATACTCTGGGACTCTGAACTCTCTTCTATTCGGGTTAAAGATTTTACTAACTCTGACTCTAGGATCTCGTAACCACTTCCTCCCGGAGAGCCCCTTCACTGCAGATGATCGCTTGCTTCGCCAGAAGATTCTGCAGATACTCCTCGATGTTTTCCCGAGACCCTTGTGCCCTTTGCCATTGCATTTCTCTACCACCGATAAATCCCCATGGATAGCTGCATACACTTGCCGTCCATACAATCATTCCTCGATGCTCTTGTTATTACAAGATGCCCCAAAATTCTCTATTGCTTCAAGAATCCGTTGAGCTTACTGCCTTGCAGTTCTTTGCCCCATGAATACACCCCTTCGGATAATTCCTCGCACTCACCGAGGATCCGTTCATCCTCAGTTGTTCGTGTGATTCACAAAATTCTTCGAAATACTATGTGATCTTCCGAAAATCCTCTGCAGCCTATTACTCTTGATTCTCCTTGCCTGCTTGCACTACGATTAGTTCCGTATGTCGAGCAATATCCTTTAAAATTCTTTGTGGTTGTACTTCTGTTCCTATGGGTTCAACGTGTGAGCAATACTAGCAATCACCAATTAATCCTTGGAAATTTTCTTTCCGTCTCCGACATCGCTCCGGTTATGAGCTGGTTCTTGCCCAATCAAGTTTTGATCAGGTGCACCTCTAAGTCTATTCAACTTATCATCTTTTGATCAGAGCCTCTGCTTCCGATCCTTCGTCTTGAAATCATAATTCCTTTGTATCCAAGCATTGAACCATTCAGACGTTTCTATAAGCCAATGCCTTTGCATCCCCTTCTTCATCGGATTGATTACCGATAATCACATCAACTCTGTCGTGAATCGCCAGATCCATTGCTGGGTTGTTATCCGACTGTGTCCTTCACATCCAAAGTCTTGTGAGTTTTTCCCTGATACATAACACCTTCGGTAAATTGTATCATCTGCTTTGACTCCGATACTCTTCTTTTGAACTCGTATCTTTGCTTGGTTGATGGTTCTATAGATTCGTAAAAATGCCCCGATGGGTTGAACTTATGCCTTCCATAATCCGTGTGAACCCGAGAGTTCTCACGAGTCTTACTCTACTGGTACTTCGGCAGATAAATCCTCTGCACTACAATTTCTTCAAAAAAACGAGGAGTGAATGTAAGGTTATGCATTGAAGAAGTGGGAGTCGACCTTGAACTTTGTGTTCATGCCCATGGACCCGATGTGAAACTTATCATGGAAGCTTCTTGTGATAATAATAATCCCCTTGTTATAAGTTCATATGGTATCTATGTTTGGTCCTTTGCAACCGTGGTTCTGAACATGGTTGTTCCCCTTTGATTCCATTTCTCGGACAAGTTAAAGCACTTGTCTTCTACAGACCAATGCATCTCCGCAACCTCTATTTTGATTTTCCTTCGAGTATTACCCTTCGGTACCGCGAGAATAACAAAGAACCGTGTTGCTTCCTATGAGTCTTCATTTGGTATTGCTTCTCATCGATTTCATATTTCCCCGGGTTTTGAGTTGTTAGTCACTCGAGAACGCCGATAAGTGAATCGATTCCACACTCCGACTCTATAACTCTTAAGTAAATTTTGTTGCTTACGAGTTTAATAATCCTTCAAGTCATTCCTAGCCTGATCAGCTGTATTGTTACCGTGCTAAATTTCAACTGTGCTACCAGGTCCTTTCCGGAGCACAATCTTCGACGACGAGCTAAGCTTATGTCGATCTTCCTCATTATACCATTTTGCCATGAACAACAAGCTTGCTATCGAGTTTGTGTCGTACTCATGTTTTCAATAACCTTTCGCTTCATCCTTCCTGTTGCTTGATGGCATCGCTCCTCGATGGCATCTTCATAGAGCCTCTCGACAAATGCGTCGTGATCAGCATCAACATTTTGACTTCCATTGAAATGACAATCGAATTCATGGTGAGGAATACCATCCTTGACCTTCGATGATTTGAGTTATCATCGACAACCCCTTTGTCTTCTTTCCAACGCATTTTTGATCATGTCTTGGTTATACCTTGGACTCCTTGCTAATCCCGCAACTCTTCCTTGGGTATTTCTTGTGATTTTCAACTACAACCCCTACTTGTAGCACCATGTTAATGCTACCTTGAAGCATGACTGAGGTATTCCGAATATCAACAAGAACATTGGAAGCACATTGCCGAATGTTTCTTGATCTATTATCCAAACACCGTTGTATGGGTAATATCATGATTCTTCCCTTGCCCCCTTTATCTAAATGCTTTTGAACTTGCTGTCATATCATGTATTTCCTGCTCCGCTTCCCCTTGGGAAGGATATACTCCCAATTCTTGGGTATAAACACCTTTCCTTTCCATTGGTCTGATTATCCTAATAACCACTTATTTCCTTTCCATTGTTTTGTTTAACCTTCTTGTGAGCTATATGATATAAGCAGGAATAATTTTCTGCTTATAAAACACCCCGTTGTACAACCTTGTCAGTAAGACCCTGTTACTATTGTTGATGACATTCCGGTATGCCACCGATGGATGAGAACCTTGCCTATTGGCCCGCCTCGTTCAACGGGCAGGAAAATGGTTCTCTTCGTCCCTCGCCCTTGGTATCGAGGTTGTTGCCGACATAACTTATAGGCTACCCTCTGACATGCCTTACTATCGTGATCGTACAAGATGTCAACCCCCTTTCTACTTTTAACCCACATGGTGGGCCCATAACCCACAGTTCCACAGGATCGAAACCTGGCTCTCCTGTACACCCCCTGTTCCCAAAGTTATTCCTCTCGCGTGGACTCGTAAGTAATTCACGAGCCACCTTCCGATGAGTCACCAATTCTGGCATCGGAAACAATAATTATTCCGTTGCTTGGAACCCCTTTTCACCATTTCATTAGGCATCGAATGATTGCCTGCCCGTTAAAAACTTGTCATGGTACCCTCATACTTTGCTCTCGACGTTTTATTTAAGTTCAACTCGAGAGATACTTCCGCCTCATTCCCTGATTTGTTCACCAGATAATTAACCCTATAAGGGTCAGTTCTCCCGAAGTTACTCTTTACTTCCCCACTTAAATCTCGGGACGAGATTTCTTGTAGTGGAGGAGATTTATAACACCCCCAGTGTCATGCTACAGTAACCCTCTGTGATTAAGCTAACCATTTATCCAAACAGTGCTTAATCATCTTTGTCCAATATCCCATTTGAAATTCCAGTCAATTCAAATTCAAGTGAAGTTTGAAGTTGATCAAAAGTTGCCGGAAAAATGTTCATCATCTGTCAAAAATTCCATAACAATTATTTTTTAAGGAACACAACATCACTTTGGTGCAAAGATGAACATTAGCAATTATAACAGCACCAATTCAGCATTTTTAAATGCTATCCTTTTAAAAAAACAAAACAAATGAATTCTTCTGGTCTCCAAAATAATTGTGGCAATGCCTATGATCACCAGGGATTTAATGGGACACCTCCCAAATGTTTGCTAAGTGAAATAGTTGGCCAAATATTTCCCTTTCTCTCTCTATAAAAAAAGGAAATAGAAAAGGGCCTAGCTACTACTGTGCACTTGTAGCCCATTGCTACAGTGCACAGCCCAGCCCACTCCTCCCCGCGGTCGTCCCCTTCCCCTGTTCACCCGACCGAGGCACGCGCCCGCGCGGTCGCCGCCCGACCACCTCGCCACCCCGCTGCTCACACCGAGGGGATAAGGCCGAGCCTCCTGGCCTCGTCAGCTCCCCACTCCCACTTGCGCCTCTCCCCCCCAGATCCACCTTTCCCCTCTTCCTCACGCGCTCACTCCTCCCGAGCGCCACCGTCGCCGTGCGTTGGTTGATTCCGCGGCCACCGCTGTCCCCGGCCCTCTCCGACGAATCCCCGAGCGCCGTCGTGCCCCGCGACGTCTTCCTCGACCACCGGACCAAGCCAGGAGCCCCCACAGCAAGCGCGATGACCTCTTCTTCCTCCTCTGCTCCGACGAATGCCGGCGTCGAATTCGGCCACCCCGCGCCTGCCCCGAGCCCACTGAGCACACCTACAGGCGCCCAGTGAGCTCCTCCTCCCTATCTCTCTCTCCCCGTGCTCTTCCTCGCGGCAAGGCAGCCTCTGCCATCGCCGCCAGAACCTAGCTCCGCCGCATAGCTCGTCGTCGACGTTGTAGTCGCTGTCAGGCTCGCCCGAGCATGGGAACGTGCTTAGGTCCCCTTACCGCGGCCGCTCGTGCCGCTAGGTCCCATCCCCGTGGCCTCTGTCGCTCATCCCGCCTATGGCCGAACTCCGGCGGCCGCTAAGGTTCTCGCCGTCGTCGTATCGAGCCTCCCCGAGACCAACCGGTGGCACCTGGCGATGTGCGCTGACGCCAGCTCTCGAACGTGACCGAAAACGCGGCGAACCGAGCCTTGTAGCCGTTTTCCGGCCATCTCCGGCGGACTTCCGCCACAGGAATGGTCGCCGGCGCGACTCCGGTCGCCGTCCGACGGGGCGCTGACGCGGCAACCCTGGACCACGCCGCTGAGCCACTGCCACTGGGTCCCGCTAAACGTTGACCCAGTCAACTTGCTGACTAGGCGTCCCTGTGACACTGACATGCGGGCCCCACCGCTTAATCCTCTAATTAAAATGTTTTAATAATTAAAACTAATTAGTTTAGCCAATTAGGCTATGACAGGTGGGGTCCAGTAGCTAATTAACCTAGATTAGTTAGTTTATTACACTGTTAGGCTAGCAGGGGCTGACATGTGGGTCCCGCTGGACCCACAGGCCAGGTTTGACTTGGTCAGCCGCCCTGCTGACTGCTGATGTCGCTGTGACGTCATGCTGACGCAATAAACCTTTCTGATAATTTATTTAATTCCAGAAAATGGTTTAATCTTTAAAAATTCATAGAAAATAAACCGTAACTCGGATGAAAATTTTTTCTATATGAAAGTTGCTCAGAAAAATCCAACGAATCCGAATATGCGGTCCGTTCATCTGTCACATGCCCCTAGCATGCTGAACATGGAACTTTCCCCCTCCGGTCATCTGTCTGACACAGGTCCGGAACCGGGAACACCTTCCCGGTTGTTTTCCCCCTTCACCTATAACGTCTAGGACCACGTTAGAGCACGCTTAGCGTTACGTATCGACATGTCATGCTTAGTGTTACCTCTGTTTGCTATGTATTTACTGTTTCTTCCCCCTCTTCTCTCCGGTAGACCCCGAGGCCGCTGATGCCCGGTGATCGACTACGTCGTCGACAACGACCCCTCCTTGCCAGATCAACCAGGCAAGCCCCCCCTTTGATCATTCCGATATCGCCCATTCCATTCTCTCATGCTTGCATTAGATTTTACTATTGTTATTGTTTGCTCCTATTCTGATGCATAGCCTGCTTTTGTATCTACTGTTGTACCTTACCTGCTTATCCTAATCTGCTTAGTATAGGTTGGTTAGTGATCCATCAGTGACCCCACCTTGTCCTTGTTGCCCCTGCTTCATCATTGAAGACCCGATCAACGGGATTGAAGACCAGGCCCCGGCACCGCACATCACTTTCCCCTTAGTTGCTCGACACTGCTGGGTTACTATCGAGTGCCGAGGGTGAGACCTCTACAGCACTTCTGATGTTAACCTGTAGTGTAGCTATTCGGTCGTGGTCATCGAGGGTGATTTCCTCCTTAACCACTTCCGATACGGCTCTGTCGTGCAACCCCTCAAGTGTGAACCTTGAGGGTGATTCCTCTACGTTCACCTTGATGATTACATTGAGTGGAACCCACCGGGGGTGATTCCTTGGGTTTTCCTCTTGATGTTTGAACACACGGATACTTGGACTTTACAACTGTTACTTGGAAAGAGATGCGGAGACGGGTTGACCTGGAAGGTGCCCGTGAGATAATTACGAGGCGTGGCCGGGCATTCTTAGCCCTTGCCGCAAGTCCTCGAGACGGGGCAACGGGGTCACCTCTTTCGTGAGTCTCTGCTTGTTACCGCGCGTTCCTAATCCACTACGATTTGGATAGTTGATCCGAGGGGCCTCTGGCCTGATAGCACTAACCATCACGTGGGCATAGTATGGGCGTTCTGCGTCGTGTACATCAGCCGAAGCTTAATAGACGTCAGCGACGGAGCGGCGCGCGCCGGGTTGGACTGGTAAGCTCCTGCCTTTTTAGGGAGGTAGCTAGGTCTGCTCACCGGCCGCCCACGCAACGTGCAGGAGTTCCCGGGGCGATGGCCCATGACCCCTGGGGGCATAGGTTTAGTCCGGCGTGCTGACCTCTCTGTTAAGTCTAGGTCGGGTTGCGGCGTATTGTTTGGCCGAGGCTGGGCATGACCCAGGAAAGTGTGTCCGGCCGGAGTTAAGCGAGCGTGGTGGGTAAGTTGGTGCACCCCTGCAGGGAAGAACTAATCTATGCATAGCCTGTCCTACGGTAACGGACACTTGGAGTTGTATCCCGATCGATACAACTAGAACTGGATACTTGTGATGAGAACTGGATGGAGATGAGGATTTGATTGTGATGATAACTGGATAGTATGGCTCTGGGATTTCTTTCTCGCAGGGAGTCGAGAAAGGATCTCCGGTCGAGGTTGATAACACCACTGCTACTTACTTTATGGTACTCTACTCCCTCCTGTTGCTGCAACATGGTGGGTTCGAGAAGATGCTAGTCTTCGATAGGACTAGGCCTTCTCTCTATTCTGGCATTTCTGCAGCCCAGTCCACATATATAGCCTTCCTTTGATAATGTTGCATATGTAGTGTAGATCCTTGCTTGCGAGTACTTTGGATGAGTACTCACGGTTGCTTTGCTCCCCCTTTTCCCCCTTCTTTCTTCTTTCTGGTTATTGCAACCAGATGGTGGAGTCCAGGAGCCAGATGCCGCCTTTGACGACTGCTGATACCCCGAGGGTGCCTACTACCACGTGACGGACGCCGACGACCAAGAGTAGTTAGGAGGCTCCCAGGCAGGAGGCCTTGCCTTTTCGATCGATGTTGCTTTTGTGCTAGCCTTCTTAAGGCAAACTTGTTTAACTCATGTCTGTACTCAGATATTATTGCTTCCGCTGACTCGTTTGTATTCAAGCTGATGTATTCGAGCCCTCGAGGCCCCTGGCTTGTAATATTTTAAATTGTGTCTAGAGTTGTGTTGTGATATCTTCCCGTGAGTCCTTGATCTTGGTCGTACACATTTGCGTGTATGATTAGTGTACGATTGAATCGAGGGCATCACAGCCGCCTTCTTCCTCGTCGCTTTGATCGCCACCCGACATCTGATCTGTCTTCTGACTTCGTGCTGCTTTTTCCTTCTTTGTGCAGATTACTTCTCTGGTTATTCTCTTGTCGCCAACCAAGCCATCGAGGCCCACCGCGAAGCACGACGGAAGGCTGGGGTTGAGGTCACACCGGACGCTGGTCGGTCGCTTGAGGATCAGCTTCTGGCGATTCAAACCCGCCTCCAGCCGGCTTACCGCATGCTCCGCCGTGTTCAGCGTGCTAGGGCGCAGGTGCTGGCCGCTCTCTGGCCCGGCGAAGTGGTTCCCCGCACCCCCAGTCGGACTGCCGACTGGATGGAGGTTGCAGTCGGACGCTTGGAGGCCTGGAAGGCCTCTGCGGCTCGGTCCGGCGCCAGGCGGGTGCTAGATTTCGTTCGGGCTTGGTATACTGGGCTGGACTTGGCCCAGCTGGCCACCTGGCGGCAGCAGGCCTACGAGGAGCTAGAGGCGGTGCGGCCGTCTATCATCCAGTGCGCTTCGGCGATTGCCGACTACACCGACACCAGCGTCTTTGCCCCTGAGGTAAATGATGACGGCGTCGCTTAGCCGGAGGAGTGGTTCGTGTTGAAACCGACAGAAGGTGAAGACTCGGCGGAGGAGATCGGCTCCAGTGACGAAGGCGAGGAGGAGGAGGGGGAGGATGGTGAAGACGCTGCGCCAGATGGCAGAGCGACCAGCCAGCCTCAACCTGATCGCGCCTCCAGCAATGAGGCGCGTGCAAGCATGCCGCCTGCAAGAGGTGATGATCATGGCGAGACTCACCAGCCGATAACTCCTCCAGCCAACACTGCCGTCTCCACCAACCTGCCCGGCTCGTCTGCTGCTCCCTTGGCCTGATCCGCCATCTGTGCCTTCCTGCTCGTTACTCTTTGAACAACTTTTATTAAATTCGCACAATTCCACCCACTGGGGGTGTATTCAAACTATGTTAAACACTGGCCTTTCGAAGGTCTTTTGTGTAAATATAATCATGCGTGTGCTTGGCTTCCGTTCATATTTGCTTTTCATCCTTTTGGTTGTTTCCTTTACCGCCCTCCCTTGGTCGCTGACTTCCCAGCCGGTCAGCTGCTCTGCAGTCCGTGGCTGGGGAAGGGCTTGGCAGTTTGGGAGGACAAGTACTCGAGCTTTCTTAGATTGTACCAAGGTGAACGGGGAAGCCGGCTAGCCGGCTGCACTGACAGACGGTTGGCGGGGTGGGAAGCCGGCTTGTGTTATATAAGTTCGTTAGTCCTTAGCCGTTTTTCATGTGGGCATCCTTTCGTGCCTTTGGCTCTTACCAGTCGGACAGCCGATTCTTCGAACTGCGACTTTCAACAAGAGAGGGCTTGGGTGCCGGCACACTACTTGTCTGACTGCAGGTAGAACTTAAATATAACTCAAGGCGGCAAGTCCCCGGGCCGACTATTCGAACCCGGTGCCGGACGAGAAAACAAATGTAGTAACATAATCATAGGCATGATACTCATCATTCATAGATAAAGGAGGGTAGTCCCCGAGTGCTCCTTGGGGGACCCGTTGTCTTGTACTTAATACAAAAGGTAGCATGGTACATACTGCATTTTAACTGTAAAATCTTCAAAGGAGATTGGCGTTACATGGTCGTTCCAACTCCTTGCCGGAATCATCCCTCTTGCGTGCCTTCGGCTTCTGCATGTCGATCAGGTAGTAGGAGTCGTTGCCTAGGGCCCTGCTGACGACGAAGGGGCCTTCCCAAGGGGCTGAGAGCTTGTGCTGGCCGGCTGTTCGCTGGATCAGCTGGAGCACAAGATCACCCTCTTGGAAAGATCTTGGCTTGACCTTCCGGCTGTGGTAACGACGTAATCCCTGCTGGTAGATGGCGGACCGGGTGAGGGCTAACAGCCGGCCTTCTTCCAGCAGGTCGACGCCATCTTCTCGTGCTTCCTTGGCCTCCGCCTCCGTGTACATGGTAACCCGAGGTGAGTCGAACTCGATGTCAGTTGGGATGACAGCATCGGCACCATATACAAGGAAGAAAGGGGTGAAGCCGATTGACTTGTTCGGGGTAGTGCGCAGACTCCAGAGGATGGCCGGCGGCTCGTCGAGCCAATAGCCGGCCGAACGCTCCAGTGTTACGACCAATCAGGGCTTGATGCCGGAGAGGATGAGGCCGTTTTCTCGCTCGACTTGGCCGTTTGACTGCGGGTGGGCAACGGACGCTAAGTCCAGTCGGATGCCCTGCGTCGTGCAGAAACGTGCCAGTGCTCCCTTGGAAAAATTTGTGCCGTTGTCGGTGATAATGCTGTGTGGTACTCCATAGCGGGTTGTAATATCTGCGATGAATGTCATGGCAGTCGGCCCATTCAGTTTCTTGATCGGCTTCGCTTCAAACCACTTGGTAAATTTGTCCACGGCGACGAGCAGATGTGTCTTGTTGCCGCGCGCCGTCTTGAATGGGCCCACCATGTCCAGTCCCCAGACGGCGAAAGGCCAGGTGAGGGGGATGGTCTTGAGTGCAGAAGCCGACAGGTGCTGCTTGGAGATGAAGAATTGGCACCCTTTGCAGTGTTTGACTAACTCCTTGGCGTCTTCCAAAGTAGTCGGCCAGAAGAATCCATGGCGGAAAGCTTTGGCGACGAGTGATCTTGAGTCCGCATGGTGGCCGCATTCGCCTTGGTGGATGTCTTCGAGGATTGCTATGCCCTTCTCTGGCTCAACACAATGCTGGAAAACTCCAGTGACACTGCGCCTAACAAGCTCTCTGTTCATTATTGCGTATGCTCCGGCTCGGCGTTGTATTTGTCTTGCCGAGATCTCGTCAGTCGGCAGCTCTCTAATTACCAGGAAGTTGAGGATGGGTTGGGCCCATGATGGAGCTATGACTTCTTCTATTGCCAAAACGGCTACTACAACTAGGGAGGGTGGGCAGGGTGGTGAAGAGTTGGAGTCGGCCACCGCCTGTTGTGTGGATACAGTCCCCGGGCCGGCTGTCGTGGTCCCGGGCCGGGCTGTGAAGTCCCCAGGCCGGGTGCGACTATGGCAGTCCCCGAGCCGCCTGTCAAAGTCCCTGAGCCGCCTGCTTGGTTCCCCAAGTCGGAACCGACTGCGTCGGGGTCAGGCGGCATGAAAATGGAACTAGATTCCGGAGCAGGCTTGACAGACGGCTTGAGGAGGCGTTGGAGAGAGACGCCAGTTGGTATAGCTTGTCAGGTGGAGCCTATTCGTGCCATGGCATCTGCTTGCTCGTTGTCGGCCCGTGGCACGTGGAGGAACTCGCACCCTTCAAAATATCCGATGATTTGCTGAACGAGGAAGCGGTAGCTTTCCATGTTTGTGTCCTTGGCATCCCAGTCGCCAGATGATTGCTGGACCACCAAATCCGAAGTCACCATAGCACAGGATCTGGCGGATGCCGAGTTCTTTGGCTAGCCGGAGCCCGTGTATGAGTGCCTCATACTCGGCCACATTGTTGGAGGCGGCAAAATGAATTTGCAATGTGTATCTGAGTTTGTCGCCTTTGGGAGAGGTGAGGACGATGCTGCTCCCAAGCCGGTGCGCATCTTGGATCCATCGAAGTGCATCCGCCAATGAGTGGAGTCGGGGCCGGTGGTAGGTACTGGGTCTTGGCTCAGTCGACAAGGAAGTCGGCCAATGCCTGGGACTTGATGTAACGCCCCGGTTTCGATGCGCCAGGTGTCTGCCAGTTATTTGCCATCGTTGCCATGTCATTTTCTTGCGTGTTGCATTCTATCATGTCATCATGTGCATTTCATTTTGCATACGTGTTCGTCTCATGCATCCGAGCCTTTTCCCCGTTGTCTGTTTTGCAATCCGGCGCTCCTATGCTCTCCGGCGTTCCCCTTTTGCCTCTTGTTGTGAGCGGGTGTTAAACTTTCTCGGAATGACCCGAGGCTTGTCAAGTGGCCTTGGTATAGCACCGGTAGACCGCCTGTCAAGTTTCGTGCCATTTGGAGGTCGTTTGGTACTCCAACGGTTAACCGGGTAACCGTAAAGCCCCTCTCTCTTTGCAGCCCAACACCCCTTCCAAAGTGGCCCAAAACCACCTAACTCCCCTCCATACTCTCGGTCGTTTGATCACGATCGTGTGGGCGAAAACCGCTCCTCATTTGGACTCTCCTAGCTCCCTCTACCTATAAAACTAGCCCCTCCCCCGAAAATCGCGGATGATCCCCCCGAAACCCTAGATTTTTCCCTCCGTGCGCGCCGGACATGTCCGGACCGGACCGGACATGTCCGCCGCCGCCCTCCGCGAATCAGCTCCCGCCACCTGTCCGTCCGGCTCCCCGCCTCCGCCGCGGCCCGCGGAGCCCATCGCCGGCCCGCGCGGGCCCTCGCGCCGCCGCCGTCCAGCCCGCGCCTCGCCCTGCGCCCGAGTCCCAGCGCCGCCTCCGGATCCCGTGATGGCTGCCACCATCGCCGGC
>NC_041385.1:125007296-125014596 GCF_002162155.2 Triticum dicoccoides
CCTCCAGCCGCGCCGCCTCGGATCCTCGCCGGCCGGCGTCGCCGCCTCGGTGTCCGCGCCCGTGCGCCCGCCGTCCCGCGCCCGAGCTCCCGCGGATCCTCCTCCGCCTCCTCGCGCCAAGATCCGGCCGGATCCAGCGAAATCCGGCCCGGATCCGCCTTCTCCGGCCATCCCCGGCCTCCTCCCCGAACTCCGGCGAAGTTCCGGCGAGTTCCGGCCGGCCTCGGAATCCGTGCGAAGGTTGACCCGAAATTGCCTAAGTCCCCAGTTTCAGTAATTATCATGCCATGTTCATCATGCCGTAACTCTCCATCCGTAGCTCCGTTTCATGCGTGTAATATGTGAAATCGTTCGCCTCGACGAGTACATCATTTTATTCCATTGCACCATATTCATTTGAGGTCATCTAGATGCCTGAATCATCGTTGTAAGAGTGCTTCATAATGTTTTCTGCTGTCTGTTATCAGAACGAGCTCTTTTGTCATTTTTGCCATGATTGATGTGTGCATCCTATGAGGTTGATGTCTTCACGTGTTTTGAACTATTCCATGTCTTCTTTACAGAGGTGCTTACCATGTATTTTTGTGATCAATGTGGTGACTAGCACAAGCATGCAAACTAGGCATCGTGATGTTGCTGATTTTAGTCCATGTTCTGTTGTTATTTTGATACCATGTAAACTTGATGCTACAGAGAGGTCCATGCATATTTTGAGATACTTCAGTAAGGGTGTTTTGAACATGTGGTTATTGTCTCTCCATTCTTGCCCTTTGTTGCAATTATGGAGTAGTCTAGCATGTCATTTTCGTGCTCTACTTTTGCTTCAAAATGTTTCCTGGCAGATTGTTTACATGTTATTCAATTTGGCCAAGGTTGCTATAGTTGATCCTTGCATGCTATGGACTTGTTCTTGACTTGGTTTGTTACACAAACATGTCTTCTTGATGATGCTATGCTTATCTTGTCATGCAATGACTTGTGGTGAGTGAATCGAGCTTGTTAAGTAGGGTTCATGATGTTGCTGTTTTGCTAGGCTGAATCTGTTATTTCGTGATGCTATATAAACATGTTGCTACTAGTCATTCTATGCATAATTTGGAGATGTTCGATAAACATGTTTTGATCTACATGTCATCTCCTATCCATCCATGCCCCTGGTTGCATTTATAGCTTGCTGTAGATTGTTCATATCTTGCTCCAAAGTTGCTTCATAATGTTGCTGTCAGCCTGTTTACATTAAGTTCACTTGTTCCCATGTGTTTTGCTACTGTTCCATGCATCCTATGACCTTGCTCTTACCATGCCTAGCTTCTCAAATATGTCTTCTTACTGTTGGTTGCCTTGCCATGCCATGTATTGCTCTGTAGTGAGTTGCACAAGCTCATCTACATGCCTTCATAATTATGTTCCTGACATGTTTGAATCTGTATAATAACTTGTTATGTTTACATGGGTGCCATCATATTTTCTGATCATTTTTGGCTTATGGTCAGTAAGGGACTTTTGATCGATGCATTTATTAGATTCATGCCATTCCTTTGTTTGCCATTATAGGTTCCTGTAACATGTTGTTTGATAGCTCTGAATATTGCATCATGATGTTATTTTCTGCAAAGTCTGCAATTGTTATAACTTGCAATCTTACCATGTGCGTTTGAGCATGTTCTACTGATTTCTAGAGATAGCTCAGTGTTCATGTTTTGACATGCTTTACCTGTACATCAAGCCCATGCCTTTTGTTATTATGTTGAGATGCTGTAGCATGTTGTTTTGATGCTTGCAATAGGCCTAGTTGCTGTTTTGGACAGATTGTTGCTATAACTTGTATAGTGTGCATGTGTTGAACCGTTGCTCCGTTTTGAGTGTGCTCTATATGAACTTGCTTAGAATTGCATGTAGTTTCATATTATCATGTTGCATCCTTGTTTTGAGGTGTTTGCTTGATGTTTGGATGCATTTTTCATCATTGCCGTGTTTAACTTGTTTTGCTCATATCTTCTAGGCCGTAGCTCCGAATTAAATGAACTTTATATGTAACTTGACTAGAATCTCGTGTAGATCATCGTTGTGCATCTTAACTTGCTGTTTAACAACTTGAACATAATGTTTATTCAGATCTGGACCAATTTCGAAATATGCATATGAGGACTTACCGGAATTGTTATATGTTGTTCCCGGCCTCATTTAAACTTGCCTTGATGTGTTGCTCTTGTTTGCATCATCTCTTGCCATGAGTAGCTTCATGTAGCTTTGTCATGAATCATGCTTGTTCGTGCATCATGCCTTGTTCATGTGTGGTGTGTTTACCTTATTGTGTGCTTCTTTTCGATAGTTCCTGTTTTGTGGCGATCGTGAGGATTCGTTCATCTACGCTTGGTTCGTCTCGTGGCTTCATCTTCTTCATGGACTCGTTCTTCTTCCTTGCGGGATTTCAGGCAAGATGACCGCTACCCTGGATCTCACTACTATCATGGCTATGCTAGTTTCTTCGTTCTATCGCTTTGCCGCGCTACCTATTACCTGTTTATCAAGCCATCCCACATTGCCATGAACCTCTAACCTTTGACACGTTTCCTATGCAAACCGTTGCTTGGCTATGTTACCGCTTTGCTCAGCCCCTCTTATAGCGTTGCTAGTTGCAGGTGAAGTTGAAGATTTCTCCATGGTGGACAGGATTTTGGTTGGGATATCACAATATCTCTTATATTATTAATGCATCTATATATTTGGTAAACGGTGGAAGGCTCGGCCTTATGCCTGGTGTTTTGTTCCACTCTTGCCGCCCTAGTTTCTGTCATACTGGTGTTATGTTCCCGGATTTTGCGTTCCTTACACGGTCGGGTGATTTATGGGACCCCCTTGACAGTTCGCTTTGAATAAAACTCCTCCAGCAAGGCCCAACCTTGGTTTTACCATTTGCCTCACCACCACCTACCCCTTTCCCTTGGGTCGGCCAACCCAAGGGTCATCTTTATTTTAGCCCCCCCGGGCCAGTGCTTGTCTAAGTGTTGGTCCGAACCGAGCGATGTCCGGCGCCCCCTGGGCAACCAGGGTCTATGCCAACCCGACATCTTGCTCATCCGGTGTGCCCTGAGAACGAGATATGTGCAGCTCCTATCGGGATTTGTCGGCGCATTGGGAGGCTTTGCTGGTCTTGTTTTACCATTGTCGAAATGTCTTGTAAACCGGGATTCCGAGTCTGATCGGGTCTTCCTGGGAGAAGGTCTATTCCTTCGTTGATCGCGAGAGCTTGTCATGGGCTAAGTTGGGACACCCCTGCAGGGTATAAACTTTCGAAAGCCGTGCCTGCGGTTATAGGCAGATGGGAATTTGTTAATTTCCGGTTGTAGATAACTTGACACCAGATCCGAATTAAAACGCATCAACCGTGTGTGTAGCCGTGATGGTCTCTTTTTGGCGGAGTCCAGAAACTGAACACGGTTTCTGTGTTATGTTTGACGTAAGTAGGAGTTCAGGATCACTTCTTGATCATTACTAGTTGACGACCGTTCCATTTGCTCTCTTCTCGCTCTTATTTGCGTATGTTAGCCACCATATATGCTTAGTCGCTGCTGCAGCCTCACCACTTTACCCCTTCCTTTCCTATTAAGCTTTGCTAGTCTTGATACCCATGGTAATGGGATTGCTGAGTCCTCGTGGCTAACAGATTACTACAACAACAGTTGCAGGTACAGGTTGTGCGATGATCATGACGCGAGAGCGATGCTTGCTTGCGTTGAGTTCTTCTTCTGCTTCTTCTTCGATCAGGGGATAGGTTGCAGGTCGGCAGCCTGGGCTAGCAGGGTGGTTGTCGTTTGAGTTTCTGTTTGTGATTCATCCGTAGTCGGATGATGCTCTGATGTATTGTGATGTTGTATTCGTGTGGCATTGTATGCCTCTTGTATGTATCCCCATCTATTATGTAATGTTGATGTAATGATATCCACCTTGCAAAAGCATTTCAACATGCGGGTCTATCCTTGGTGGGACCTTCAAGTTCCTTTTGGATAGGGTCGCATATTGGGCGTGACAAGTTGGTATCAGAGCCTCGACCGACCCTAGGAGCCCCCTTGATTGATCGTGTTGTTTGGCCGTTGTTGAGTCTAGAAGAAAAACTGTTTTCTGAGTCTAGTTATATCGGAGAGTACGAATTCTTTTTACTCCTCTGCCCCTTTGTCACTCTAGTGAGGAATCTTGACGTAGGTGTTTTGAATTACTCCTCTTCCCCTTCAAATTTTTCTTTAGGATCACGCAGTTGGTTTTTCGATCGTTGGTTCTCAGCTCTTTTCATCCGGTGCATTTCTCGTCAAGTCGACTCGAGCCTCTTCATCTTTGAGTTCAATCCTCAGTTGTTTTCTTTCCCACCCGCCCACCCTTTTTCATCTCGGAACCGGAGTCCGTAATCGAGTATCCATCCTACTCGTGCGAAATCTTTGTTTTCTTTCCTCAATGATTTCAACCGTTGTTTTCTCTTCAAGACATTCATCGGTTCCCCCTTCCAAGTTGCCTTTGTTTTTCCCGCCCTCCCACCCCTTTTTCTTCTGGGAGTCTGACTCTCTCTCGACCATCTATTCCATTCATGTGGAGCCTCTTCAGCCTTCCTATATCATTTCAACCGGTGAATTCTAGTCTCATTCATCATTCTTCATCTCTTCTCCGGTGGACTCAATTTAGGTTTTTCGGGTTGATTATATTCTCTTCCTTCGATCAAGTGTTCTCCTTGCTCGTTCGCCTCTCGCCAGTTTATCCTTCCGGAGTGTTCAAGACATCTCAAGAGATTCGTCTGTGTTCGAATTAATTCAAGGTTGTCACCTCATTCAAATATTTCAATTGTTCCGGTGCATCATCTATCTGTTCATCATCCTTTTCAACGGTGTTATCTCTTCAGTGGGCCCTAACCCACAGGTCTTTTCCCAGGATCTTACCTGACTCTTCTAATTCCCCAGAGTTATTCTCAATTCTTTTCAAGTGTGACGTAAGTATGAATTTCATCAGTCACATGTCTTCTCCAAGATCAATTCAAATCATTTCATTGTTGGCTCAACCTCTTCGCTTTTCATTCTCCCGGAGTATCTCAGCAATTTTGGTGGTGTTTCTCGTCGTCATTTCAAGATCGAAGAAGAGTTTTTCCTCTAAATCTTGTCCGTTCTCTCGAATATTCGTGATTCTAGTTCTTGTTATCCTATTGATTTATTCCATTTGTCACATATTCCTTTTCTCACCCATCCGGAGTATGTCAGAAGTTGTTTTCCCATTTCTTTTCACCGGAGGCCATCGTTCCAGAAGAATTCTTCGCCCTCATCATTTCATCTATCGTTATCCAATTATCCCGGTGCTTCGTTCAAGTATTCTTTATCAGTTCATAATCTCTTCGTTCTTTTGCATCTAAATCCCCTCGAGCAGATATGTTCTTCTAATTCTTCCCGGTGATTCATTCTCGTTCGTCAGTCATTTTCGAATTATTACGGTGGTTCGTCCAAGATTCTTTTTCTTTGATTATCATTTTAATTCATTCATTATTTTCAATCCTACCGGTGGTTCATGAAGATCTTCTCAAGTTTGCGACATGTCATTTCTCAATCCCTTTCAAGAAGAATAAGTAGTATGTAAGTCCATCTTGTCATCAATTTAATTTGATGAAGGATAAGCATATAATAAATCTTATTTTTTTTCCTCGTAGTGAGTAATCCATTCCTTCAGAGTTTGTTCTGGATGAATAAATTCTAGTTCGAAATGCTTTCTTCCTTTCTTTTCTGGAGTTCAAATTTCCTCGGTCATCTCGTCGGAACCTCCATCTAAATCATCGCAAGGCTCATATTATTCTTTCAGCCTTCATTCTATCTCATCATCCTTTTGTTACCTGAGTTCTTCATGGTGGTTCTTCATGATTTAATTCATCCTTTCAAGAGTTCATCAAGATTCTTGTTGGTGGAGTTCAAGTATCTTTTCTTCTCGTGTC
This sequence comes from Triticum dicoccoides, assembly GCF_002162155.2. Lineage (NCBI taxonomy): Eukaryota > Viridiplantae > Streptophyta > Magnoliopsida > Poales > Poaceae > Triticum > Triticum dicoccoides. Next base: position 125,013,256 of record NC_041385.1, read on the forward strand.
TCGAAGTGCAAGTAATTCTTCATTTTCTTTTGAAGTGGAGTTTTGCATTTCTTCTTTCTTCCCAATTATTTAATATTTTCCGCTCGTGGTCAGTGATCACCTCATAATTTTGAGTTGTTTTCCATAAGTCCACAACAAGCTTATCCTTTCGTTGTTGATTTTCTCAACAATTCCGTTCAACCCTTCCTTCTAAGTTCATTTCATTTCATTCTTTTAATTCTTCCGGAGGTTTTGTGATGTTCTCGTCAAGTGTAATTCCATCTTGTGAAGTTTGTGTTCTATTCTTTCCATGTTTCAGCCGGAGTGCTGCCTAAATCCTTTCAGTCTTATTCGTTTCTTTTCTCATCCTAACCACTCCGGTTAGAACGAGTGCTTTCATAGTCTATCTGATTCCGTGAGCTTTCGATTCTCATCATTCTCGTTGTTCCTCTCTTTTTCTCGAGTGCTATCGATTCTTTGCTTCTTCTCTGGAGTTCTTGTTTCACCTCATCCCTTTTTCCCTTCCGTCTCGGTCCTAAGATCTCGGGACGAGATCTCTTGTTAGTGGAGGAGTGTTGTAACGCCCCGGTTTCGATGCGCCAGGTGTCTGCCAGTTATTCTCCATCGTTGCCATGTCATTTGCTTGCGTTTTGCATTCTATCATGTCATCATGTGGATTTCATTTTGCATACGTGTTCGTCTCATGCATCCGAGCCTTTTCCCCGTTGTCTGTTTTGCAATCCGGTGTTCCCCTTTTGCCTCTCGTTGTGAGCGGGTGTTAAACTTTCTCGGAATGACCCGAGGCTTGTCAAGTGGCCTTGGTATAGCACCGGTAGACCGCCTGTCAAGTTTCATGCCATTTGGAGGTCGTTTGGTACTCCAACGGTTAACCGGGTAACCGTAAAGCCCCTCTCTCTTTGCAGCCCAACACCCCTTCCAAAGTGGCCCAAAACCCACCTAACTCCTCTCCATGCTCTCGGTCGTTTGATCACGATCGTGTGGGCGAAAACCGCTCCTCATTTGGACTCTCCTAGTTCCCTCTACCTATAAAACTAGCCCCTCCCCCGAAATTCGCGGATGATCCCCCCGAAACCCTAGATTTTTCCCTCCGTGCGCGCCGGACATGTCCGGACCGGACCGGACACGTCCACCGCCGCCCTCCGCGAATCAGCTCCCGCCACCTGTCCGTCCGGCTCCCCGCCTCCGCCGCGGCCCGCGGAGCCCATCGCCGGCCCGCGCGGGCCCTCGCGCCGCCGCCATCCGGCCCGCGCCTCGCCCTGCGCCCGAGTCCCAGCGCCGCCGCAGGATCCCGCGACGGACGCCGCCATCGCCGGCGCCGCCCGCCGCCCGCCTGCGTGCTTC
>NC_041385.1:125015077-125026550 GCF_002162155.2 Triticum dicoccoides
CCCCGAGCGTCGCCGCCCTCCAGCCGCGTCGCCTCGGATCCTCGCCGGCCGGCGTCGCCGCTTCGACGTCCGCGCCCGTGAGCCCGCCGTCCCGCGCCCGAGCTCCCGCGGATCCTCTTCCGCCTCCCCGCGCCAAGATCCGGCCGGATCCGACGAGATCCAGCCCGGATCCGCCTTCTCTGGCCCTCCCCGGCCTCCTCCCCGAACTCCGGCGAAGTTCCGGCGAGTTCCGGCCGGCCTCGGAATCCGTGCGAAGGTTGACCCGAAATTGCCCAAGTCCCCAGTTTCAGTAATTATCATGCCATGTTCATCATGCCGTAACTCTGCATCCGTAGCTCCATTTCGTGCGTGTAATATGTCAAATCGTTCGTCCCGACGAGTACATCATTTCATTACATTGCAGCATATTCATTTGAGGTCATCTAGATGCCTGAATCATCGTTGTAAGAGTGCTTCATAATGTTTTCTGCTGTCTGTTATCAGAACGAGCTCTTTTGTCAGTTTTGCCATGATTGATGTGTGCATCCTATGAGGTTGATGTCTTCATGTGTTTTGAACTATGCCATGTCTTCTTTACAGAGGTGCTTACCATGTATTTTTGTGATCAATGTGGTGACTAGCACAAGCATGCAAACTAGGCATCATGATGTTGCTGATTTTAGTCCCTGTTCTGCTGTTATTTTGATGCCATGTAAACTTGATGCTACAGAGAGTTCCATGCATATTTTGAGATACTTCAGTAAGGGTGTTTTGAACATGTGGTTATTGTCTCTCCATTCATGCCCTTTGTTGCAATTATAGAGTAGTCTAGCATGTCATTTTTGTGCTCTACTTTTGCTTCAAAATGTTTCCTAGCAGATTGTTTACATCTTATTCAATTTGGGCAAGGTTGCTATAGTTGATCCTTGCATGCTATGGACTTGTTCTTGACTTGGTTTGTTACACAAACATGTCTTCTTGATGATGCTATGCTTATATTGTCATGCAATGACTTGTGGTGAGTGAATCGAGCTTGTTAAGTAGGGTTCATGATGTTGCTGTTTTGCTAGGCTGAATCTGTTATTTCGTGATGCTATATAAACATGTTGCTACTAGTCATTATATGCATAATCTGGAGATGTTCTATAAACATGTTTTGATCTACATGTCATCCCTTATCCATCCATGCCCCTGGTTGCATTTATAGCTTGCTGTAGATTGTTCATATCTTGCTCCAAAGTTGCTTCATAATGTTGCTGTCAGCCTGTTCACATTAAGTTCACTTATTCCCATGTGTTTTGCTACTGTTCCATGCATCCTATGACCTTGCTCTTACCATGCCTAGCTTCTCAAATATGTCTTCTTACTGTTGGTTGCCTTGCCATGCCATGTATTGCTCTGTAGTGAGTTGCACAAGCTCATCTACATGCCTTCATAATTATGTTCCTGCCATGTTTGAATCTGTATAATAACTTGCTATGTTTACATGGGTGCCATCATATTTTCTGATCCTTTTTGGCTGATGGTCATTAAGGAACTTTTGATCTATGCATTTAGTAGATTCATGCCATTCCTTTGTTTGCCATTATAGGTTCATGTAACATGTTGTTTGATAGCTCTGAACATTGCATCGTGATGTTATTTTCTGCAAAGTCTGGAATTGTTACAACTTGCAATCTTACCATGTGTGTTTGAGCATGTTCTAGTGATTTCTAGAGATAGCTCAGTGTTCATGTTTTGACATGCTTTACCTGTACATCATGCCCATGCCTTTTGTTATTATGTTGAGATGTTGTAGCATGTTGTTTTGATGCTTGCAATAGGCCTAGTTGCTATTTTGGACAGATTGTTGCTATAACTTGTATAGTGTGCATGTGTTGAACCGTTGCTCCGTTTTGAGTGTGCTCTATATGAACTTGCTTAGAATTGCATGTAGTTTCATATTATCATGTTGCATCCTTGTTTTGAGGTGTTTGCTTGATGTTTGGATGCATTTTGCATCATTGCCATGTTTAACTTGTTTTGCTCATATCTTCTAGGCCGTAGCTTCGAATTAAATGAACTTTATATGTAACTTGACTAGAATCTCGTGTAGATCATCGTTGTGCATCTTAACTTGCTGTTTAACAACTTGAACATAATGTTTATTCAGATCTGGACCAATTTCGAAATATGCATATGAGGACTTACCGGAATTGTTATATGTTGTTCCCGACCTCATTTAAACTTGCCTTGATGTGTTGCTCTTGTTTGCATCATCTCTTGCCATGAGTAGCTTCATGTAGCTTTGTGATGAATCATGCTTGTTCGTGCATCATGCATTGTTCATGTGTGGTGTGTTTACCTTGTTGTGTGCTTATTTTCGATAGTTCCTATTTCGTTGCGATCGTGAGGATTCATTCGTCTACGCTTGGTTCGTCTCGTGGCTTCATCTTCTTCATGGACTCGTTCTTCTTCCTTGCGGGATTTCAGGCAAGATGACCGCTACCCTGGATCTCACTACTATCATGGCTATGCTAGTTTCTTCGTTCTATCGCTTTGCTGTGCTACCTATTACCTGTTTATCAAACCATCCCAAATTGCCATGAACCTCTAACCTTTGACACCTTTCCTATGCAAACCGTTGCTTGGCTATGTTACTGCTTTGCTCAACCCCTCTTATAGCGTTGCTAGTTGCAGGTGAAGTTGAAGATTTCTCCATGGTGGATAGGATTTTGGTTGGGATATCACAATATCTCTTATATTATTAATGCATCTATATATTTGGTAAAGGGTGGAAGGCTCGGCCTTATGCCTGGTGTTTTGTTCCACTCTTGCCGCCCTAGTTTCCGTCATACTGGTGTTATGTTCCCGGATTTTGCGTTCCTTACACGGTCGGGTGATTTATGGGACCCCCTTGACAGTTTGCTTTGAATAAAACTCCTCCAGCAAGGCCCAACCTTGGTTTTACCATTTGCCTCACCACCACCTACCCCTTTCCCTTGGGTCGGCCAACCCAAGGGTCATCTTTATTTTAGCCCCCCCGGGCCAGTGCTTGTCTAAGTGTTGGTCCGAACCGAGCGATGTCCGGCGCCCCCTGGGCAACCAGGGTCTATGCCAACCCGGTGTCTTGCTCATCCGGTGTGCCCTGAGAACGAGATATGTGCAGCTCCTATCGGGATTTGTCGGCGCATCGGGAGGCTTTGCTGGTCTTGTTTTACCATTGTCGAAATGTCTTGTAAACCGGGATTCCGAGTCTGATCGGGTCTTCCTGGGAGAAGGTCTATTCCTTCGTTGATCGCGAGAGCTTGTCATGGGCTAAGTTGGGACACCCCTGCAGGGTATAAACTTTCGAAAGCCATTATAGGAAGATGGGAATTTGTTAATGTCCGGTTGTAGATAACTTGACACCAGATCCGAATTAAAATGCATCAACCGTGTGTGTAGCCGTGATGGTCTCTTTTCGGCGGAGTCAGGAAAGTGAACACGGTTTCTGTGTTATGTTTGACATAAGTAGGAGTTCAGGATCACTTCTTGATCATTACTAGTTGACGACCGTTCCATTTGCTCTCTTCTCGCTCTTATTTGCGTATGTTAGCCACCATATATGCTTAGTCGCTGCTGCAACCTCACCACTTTACCCCTTCCTTTCCTATTAAGCTTTGCTAGTCTTGATACCCATGGTAATGGGATTGCTGAGTCCTTATGGCTCACATATTACTACAACAACAGTTGCAGGTACAGGTTGTGCGATGATCATGACGCGAGAGCGATGCTTGCTTGCGTTGAGTTCTTCTTCAGCTTCTTCTTCGATCAGGGGATAGGTTCCAGGTCGGCAGCCTGGGCTAGCAGGGTGGTTGTCGTTTGAGTTTCTGTTTGTGATTCATCCGTAGTCGGATGATGCTCTGATGTATTGTGATGTTGTATTCGTGTGGCATTGTATGCCTCTTGTATGTATCCCCATCTATTATGTAATGTTGATGTAATGATATCCACCTTACAAAAGCGTTTCAATATGCGGGTCTATCCTTGGTGGGACCTTCGAGTTCCTTTTGGATAGGGTCGCATATTGGGCGTGACACTTGATGGCGGTGCGAGGCTGGTAGAAGATTGTGTAAGGAGCCAGCGCTAAGGCCCATTTTGCCACCCGGCCGGATGCATCCCGGCTGCCTATGATCTCGGCGAGCAGGGCAGTGCATACGACCTTGATGGGGTGCTCTTGAAAGTAGGGCTTGAGTTTCTTGGCGGCGAAGTACACACCATAGCACATCTTCTGATAGTGCGGGTAGTTCTGCTTTGAGGTGGACAGTACTTCGCTCAAATAATACACCGGCCTCTGGACTAGCTGAACTCGGCCTTCTTCTGGGCGCTGAACCATGATAACGGTGATGACCACCCGGCTAGTGGCGGCAATGTAAAGGAGCATGGGCTCTTTCTCGGTAGGTGCCCCCAAGACGGGCGCCGTGGTCAGCATCTTCTTGAGCCCATGGAAAGCTTGGTCCTCTTGGTCGTTCCACTCAAAGTGAGTGGACTTCTTCATGAGTCGGTAGAGGGGGAGAGCCTTCTCTCCGAGCCGGCTGATGAATCGGTTCAGGGATGCCAGGCATCCGGTGAACTTTTGGACGTCTCGTAGCTTGGTAGGAATCTTGATTCTCTCTATGGCCTTTATCTTCACCGGGTTGCATTCAATGCCACGTTCGGAGACCAGGAAGCCTAGAAGTTGGCCGGCTGGTACCTCGAACACGCATTTCTCGGGGTTGAGCTTGATCTGGAACCGGCGCAAGTTTTCAAATGTCTCTCTGAGGTCTTCTAGCAAGGTGTCGTGCTTCTTCGTCTTCACCACGCCATCATCCACATAAACGTGGGCATTTCTGCCGAGCTGCTTGAGGAGGCATTTCTGCATGCAACGCTGAAAAGTGGCACCGGCATTTCTCAAGCCAAATGTCATAGTCAGGTAGCAGAAAGCTCCGAAGGGTGTGTTGAAGGCGGTCTTCAGGCGGTCAGCCGGATCCAACTTTATCTGGTGGTAGCCTGAGTAGGCATCCAAAAAAACTAAAAAGCTCACATACGGCTGTGGAGTCTATCACTTGATCGATTCGAGGTAAGGAAAATTGATATTTGGGGCAGGCTTTGTTGAGGCTAGTGTAATCTATACACATACGCCACTTGTTATTCTTCTTGAACACAAGGACCGGGTTGGCAAGCCACTCTGGAAAGAACACCTCCATGATGAAGCGGGCCGCCAGAAGCCGGGCTATCTCTTCTCCTACAATCCTTCTCTTTTCCTCTGATAGTCGGTGGAGGGGTTGCTTGAGTGGTTTTGCATCTGCTCGGACGTGTAATTTGTGCTCGGTGAAATCCTTCAGAACACCCAGCATGTCCATGGGAGACCATGCGAAGATATCCTGATTCTCACGGAGGAAATCGACGAGCTCGCCTTCCTATTTGTTGTCCAAGTTTGCTCCAATGGCGACAAACCTCTCTGGGTGCTCTGAGTCTAGAGGTATCTTTTTTATTTCTTTGGCCGGCTGGATAGAACCTTGAGCATCAGATTCCATGGGGTCAGGGGACTGAGCTGGCTGCTTGCCGGCCATGGCCACGACTCCGTCCAGCATCTTTCTCTCTTCAGCGATCGCGAGGGACTCGGCCAGCCGGCTGCTAGCGACTGCACACTCAGAGGATTTCTTGTAGTCTCCGGCTATGGTGATGATGCCCTTGGAACTCGGCATCTTCATCTTGAGGTAGGCGTAGTTGGGTACAGCCATGAACTTGGCCAGAGCAGGTCGGCCAAGCAATGCGTGGTAAGGGCTCTCTAGATCCACTACTTCAAACCATATTGCTTCTCGGTGGAAATGATCCTTGCCCCCAAAGAGGACATCCATCTTGATATTGCCGATTGGCGACCAGGACAGGTCGGGTACGATGCCATGGAACACAGTCCGACTTGGCATGAGCTGCTTCGGCTTGATGTTCAGCTTCTCCATGGTGTCACGGTACAGTATGTTGATGCTGCTCCTGCCGTCTATCAGCACATGGGAGAAGCGGGCAGCTCGCCTTTCTATCGCGAGGGTGGCATTCAAAACCAGTGCATAGGAACCAGGAGACGGCATCACCTCTAGGTGATCGGCCTGGCTCCAGCTGATAGGCTTCTCCGACCAGTGCATGAACTCGGGGTTGTAAGGCGACCGCGTTGACTTCTTGCTGCTGTCGACACCGGCTACGCCGGTCTTCACTCTGGCTTGTAAAGACGATGTAGGCGGCATGTTCATCGGGGAACTCGTCTTGAATAGCTCCGACCGCTGGCCGAGCGGCCGGCTGCTGAGGGGCTGGAGGCGGCTGGCCAGCAGGCGGAGGCGGCACTAGCCCTTCGCCCTTGGAGATTCGTGTGAGCCAATGGCATTTCCGAGTCTTGTGGTTGGACGGCTTTGCGCCGCTATGGAACTTGTAGGGGGCATCGAGGGTTTGCTCGTAGGAGAAAGTCGGCTGCCAAGCCGGCCGGCCACCCTTCTGCTTCTTGGGCGCGGGACGCCCTTCGGGTTGTTCGTCTTCGACCGTGGCCACCTGCCAACTGGTGGAAGGCGGCATAGGGGGCCTTGCGCTCGTGGTCGCTCTGGTACGGGTGTCGTCTGGATTCTCCAGCCGGCGTCTTGGGAGACGGAGCTAGTACTTTTCCGAAGCCGTCTACTCGGAGCTCGGTCTTCATTGAAGAGTCGGCCGTGGCGTATTTGTCTGCTATGATCAGCAGCTCGTCGAGGGTAGTCGACTCGTCGCAGAGGAGTCGGTGCTTGAGGAGGGTGCCTCCTCGGCACCCGGCGGTGAAGTATTCTATAGCTTGAACCTCGTGCACCCCCTCACTGGAGTTGTGGAGCTTGGCCCAACGCGTGAGGTAGTCGCGTGTCGATTCGCTGGGCCCTTGAACACACAGGGTAAGCTGGCGAGGCTTGGGAGTCCGCGTGTACGTCTTGGTGAAGTTGCGGATGAAGACTTCTGTGAAGTCTAGCCAGCTGTTGACGCTGTAAAGCTTGAGGCTGTTGAGCCAGGTGTGTGTTGTGCCTTGGAGCATGAGGAGGACGTACTTCACGGCAACACGCCTGTTGCCGCTTGCTATGCGAACTGCGGTGGAGTAGTCGATCAACCAATCTTCCGGCTTCACGGAGCCGTTGTACTTGGGCGTGTCTCTCAGGAGCGAGAACCCTTTGGGGAAGGGCTCGTCGCAGATGTGGGGGCCGAAGCAGGGCGGGCCCACATCGTCTTCTTCTTCTAGCACCAGGGATCGCGCTAGGCGGTCGATCCGGTGGCGTGCATCATTCTCGCCGACTCCTTCTCCGTGGCCCAGTCGGCCGCTGAGAGTCGGTTGTGTGACAGGCAGCGGGGTGGGATATCTCTCCCCGTGAGGCGGAGGAGGAGGTGGATTGCCTCGTCGTTCCACGGCTCGAGGGCGGCCTTCAGCGTCGCGCTCGATGGTGATTCGAGTCCGACTGCGGCTAGCAGCCGGCTCTTTTTCTTGTCTAGCATGGGCGCCGCCAGCAGTCGACGTCCGTGACGATGCACGATGCTCTCGGCGTGGGGGAGGACTCCCAGCCCGGGCGTTGGCTTCATGTCGCTCTGCGGCCGCGTTGATCAACTGCTGGATGCGTCTGGTCATGTAGGGGAGCTCGTCGGCCCCCATTCCATTCAGCTAGTCTACGGCCGCCTGGTCGGCGCGTAGGTTCTCAAGGGGCGTGGCGTAGACTGGGCGGTCTGCTCCCAGCATGCTGGTGATTGCCGCGCCGGGTTTCTTGACGACGCCGGCTCGGCTCGGCCCGCCAGGAGGCGGCGTACCGAAGGTGGCGTGGTCAACTTCACGCTGATGAGCCTCAGTGAGGCGTCTCATGGAGGCTATATTCTGGCCCTCTGCGATGAGGGCGAGGCGGCGTGCCTCCAGCGTCTCGGCGTCGGCGTTGGCCGGGATGGGGGCAGACAAGTCGTGCAACGCCGCTTGCAAGGCGTTGTGGGCGTTCTCTCTAGAGGTGGCGCCATGGCTGATGACTAGCACCTCGGTGACGGTGCTACCGCCGCTGTCGGCTCGAGGAAGAGGGTCATCGAAGATGATCACGTTGGTGGGGAAAGCGTCAAGCAATGCCGTGTCGGAGTCGACAAGCATCGGGTCGGTGGAGCCAACGGACTCCAAATCCGCAGTAGGCTCGCTGGAGACGTGGAGTTGGTCGAGGAGGCTGATGAGGCGGCTCTCGGGGCAGCCGGTGCCCTCGTCGGATGCGGGCTCGTCGGAGATGCGGGCCTCACCAAGAAGATCGGCGAGGCAGCTTGTTGCACAGGCGTCGTCAACGCCTTGCAGCGCGTTGGGGCAAGCGCCATCGGGCATGCCGGGCTGGCTACGCTCACTAGGGAGAAAAAGGGTTCCCGTCCAGAGCAGGTCTTCGGATGATGGTGCACCTGGCCCCATGGTGGGCGCCAAATGTCAGGTGGTAGGTGCGACATATGCCAACGGGTGGCTTGTCATTGTGGGAGCCAGTAAGACATCGCCGGTGCCTGGAAACGGGATGAGGCGAAGACATGCACGCCGGCGGATCTTACCCAGGTTTGGGGCTCTTCGTGGAGATAACACCCCTAGTCCTGCTTTGCGGGGTCTCCGCATGATCACTAGATCAACAAGTGGCTACAAGAGGCTCCTTGAGCTGTTCGGTGTGAGGAGGAAGAAGGGCCAGGCTAGCTCTCTTCTCCCCTTCATGTAGTATCTAAAACTATCTGAGATCAACCCTTTGCATGGGTGCCCTGGGGGTGTATATAGGCCTACCCCTAGGGGTACAACGGTAATCCGGCTGGGCATGGGCCCTAGCCGTCAGTGTCTACGGTCACCGGCTTCTCCGCCGACTGATGGGTCCTGCTGACTGCCGGCCTCTTGGCCGACAGGCTAGCCCCACCGCTTGGGGGTCTTGTCGGGGGCTGGTTACTGTTGCCTCAACCTTGATGACAAGGGCTTCGTCCAGGTAAGCATGGCTACAGTGCCGCCGCCTAGCGGGCTCTCACTGTAGCCTTACCTCGTCTTATCTCCTTAATGGCGCGCGTGCTTCAAGGAGGGCAGCATGCCGGCTACTAGAAGCCGGCCGCAACCCAGGCCGACTGGGGGAGGCCTGGCCGCCTTCGGTCGTCTCTCTGACCAAAGGGGCCCGCCGCCTGCGGGCCGTACTCTCGGCCCATCATCGAGGGTGTCATGGTCATCATGGCTACAGTGCCACACCGGACGGGTGATGGCTACCCCGTACGGCTACTGTAGCCATGCGCGCTCTAGGATTCCGGGGTGGCAGGCTCCACAGTTGCCACGCCCGGTCCCATCATCATTATGGGGGCGCAGACTTTGAGGGCATGGTCCTGGCCGCCTGCCAGGGGCCGGCTTCCTGGAGTCGGTCTTTTCGTGGCCGGCTTCTTGGAGTCGGCCCTATTGTGGCCTCCTCCATGAGAGTTTAGGGCGGGGCCGCCTTCCGGTAGTCGGCCTATGAGGCAGCCGGCCGGAGGAAGGCGGCCCCACATCTTGGGTGCTCGAAGGCTCGATTGGTCTGTTATTTTTCGAAGGGCTAAAGGGAGCTGGCTAGGCTACCCGTGGTCATTTACTCCGAGAGGTAAATAGGTGTTGTCTTCTCCTTCTGAATCCCCCTCAGAACAGATATCTTCCTCTCGATTACAATCTGAAATGCGTGGAGGGGGGCTGCCTTTGCGCCTACCATGGAGCGACGTCTGCATGAAATTTTATTGCCACGCAAGGCTCGTCTGTTTTGCTCTACATGTTCAGTTCCATTGTTTACAATAACTGTCATGCATAGGAATAAATCATAGTGAGATTATGTAAGGAGTGCATGCAGAAATCAAGAGTGATGGTAGCAACCTGTGGATAGACCCAAAACCAATAATAGCAGGCAGATAATGGCTTCAGTTAAAAAATACAGATAATGGCTTCTTTACTGTTTGTTTCACACCCAACATGAAACTCATAGTAGACACCGGAGATTAACCAGATAGTAGATAGATACTATTGATAGCGGCCCCGATATGTACACCACAACCATTTAAAAACTCAAGTTTGACCATTAGTTTGGAGCTGACTCAGAGTCTAATCGGTGAACATGACGATAAAGTAGCATGTAATATTAAGAGATGCATAACGTAAGAAGACATGAAAGAGTGCGACCTCTCTTGTGGACCCATGTAGTCCTCGAGGTCATCTGCTCGGTTGATGATGGTAATGCAGTTTTCATGGCTGCCAGCGGCGGGGAAGAAGATCTGAGGCGGCGAAAGACAGTCTGGAGGCCGGATCCCTGCTGTGCTGGACCCTTATGTCGTTGGAGCAGCTGAGCTGGGGTGGACGATGGCGCAGCAGGAGCGGAACAAACCACGCAAGGTTTTCTTTGACAACTATCTGTAAGAGAAGTAATTCTGTAAGGGCTCGTTTGAATTGGAGGATTCCAATAATGCAGTGATAGGAAATAGATAGGAATAGGATAGGAATGCACGTGCAAAACAAAGAATTTAAAAACACAGGATTTCTGCCAATCTGGGTGTTTGATTCACAACAATTGGAAGATCACAGGATGCAAAGAAGCATGGTGAGATTAAGTCAAACCACAAGAAAATGTAAGGTTATAATGCTAGTATGCTACTATCTCTTAGTCTTGTGCTTCATGAATAGGAATTTGAAAAGGAGGACAAGTGAAAATTAAAATTCCTACGTTTTTTCTTTCAAGGAGACACTAAAGGAACAAAACTGTGTGCTCAGTGGACAATATATATAACATGTAGAGTAAAAAAGAGATGCAACAAGTGTACAACCTCCTTGTTGAAGCCATGTCGATCTCAGCATGATTGGGTTGGCCGGTGAGGATGCTCCGGCTGACTTTGTTGTCGGAGGAGGGTAAGAAGATCTTAGGCGTCTGGAGATAAAGCCCGAGGTACTGCTCCGCTGTGATGGAGGGTTTCGTTGTTGGAGCAGCTCCGGTGAATTGTACGACGCGGAGGCTGAAGCAGGACAAGAGAGACAACGAACAACGTTAACCTGAGTGGAATTCTAATAGCATCTCCAATACATGACGTAAAATACATAACCACAAAGTGCTAGATGTAAAATACGTCAACCGCTCATCCCTCAACTTAATTGTTGAAACTGAACTTAACTATTGAAACAGAACTTAACTGTCGAAACTGAACTTAACTGTCGAAACTGAACTTAACTGTCAAAACTGAATTTTGCTGTCAAAACTGAATTTTGCTGTCGAAACTGAACGCACTAGCAAGGTGAGGCTACACGTCAGTCGACTGACTTTTTCATCTCTGGTCAGTCGATTTTGCAGCCGTTGGATACGAAATCAAGCACATGCGGTTCATCTTCAACCTCCACCCCCCTGAGCCGCCAGCCACCACCGGCCAAACAGCAGCCCCCCGCCGCCCGCGGACGGTGGTGCGCCGCCCCGCCCGCCCCGAAAACACTCCTCACCGCCGGTCCGCTGCCGCCCCGGCCATCCCTCTA
>NC_041385.1:125026950-125029856 GCF_002162155.2 Triticum dicoccoides
GCGACCACCACCCCCATCCTGAACCCTAAGATAGATAGTGGGGTACATCTCCGGCGAGCCCCCCTCCCCGCTGCGGCTGGTTCTTCCTTCACCCCGGCGAGCCCACCCCTTGAAAATTGACTGACCCAAAAGTTGATTCAGTCGACTGAAGTGTAGCCAAATCAGAGCAGCATTGCAAGCAAGAGCAAGAGCGAGAGCAGCAGCGCGAGCAAGAGCAATAGCAAGAGCAGACCAGGCAAGGGACCAAGAGCAAGAGCAGAGCAGCAGCGCGAGCGAGAGCTAAAGCAGCAACAGCTCCTACTGATGTGGACGTCATCGCCGAGGGAGCGACGCCGGGGAGGAAGTGGTCGGCGACGCCGCCGTGGATGGATCCGCGCCGTGTCGGCTCGGGACCGAGCGCCGGCAGCACCGTGAGATCAAATCAAGAAGAAAATGCGGCGATTAGTGTACAGCCTCTTTGGTGGCGCCGATTAGGCCACAGCTTCATCCGAGGAAACAGTGATGATGATGCTCTTACGGTGGTGCAGGTGAAGATGGCGGTGTGGGAATGGAGGTGCGCGAAAGACGAGGGGAACATCGGGGCAACTCCTTGGAGGTGGAGGACGGGGTGGCTGAACCGGCGGGATGATGATATCGACGACGGATCCTCATCCGGTACGGTGGATGAGGGACGTCGAGGTGTTGCTGTGGACGACGTCGTCGGGGAAGAGGCTCCGGCTGGGTGGCGGACAGAGCAGGGTGTGGGGTTTCGTCGCGGGTTTTCGTGGCCTCGTTGTACGAATGGGTGGGCGGATGGGATGGCAGTGGGGAACCATGGCTTAGAGACGCGCTTCTCCGGAATGTGGGGTAAGTTACGAAAGTACCCCCCACCGATTTGAGGCGGTTCTTTCGGTTCAGGGGTGCCACGGGCATTTCACATGTCGGGATTTCATAGGAGGTGGGAGTTTTTGCGTGTGTTGTAATTTCGGAATAGCAAGGCGCGGGTTGAGATGGAGGGAGTTGTCGGAGCACAACAAGACAAAGATATATCTTAAATATTCCGGGCTAACAAGGCGCGGGTTGAAATTTCCGGACAAGCCTAACGTGTACTGTACCAAATTAATGTGCACTACAAATGTCATTCAAAACTTTTAATTAATGTTATGTTCAATTAAAATATTTCACTATGTGTATAATGCATGCAACCTACTACTCAAATGAACGTTTTAGTGCATTCCAAACGTATGTACTGCCGCTTCAATATGAACTAAATTTGAATAAGATCTACAGTAATGATTGTTGTGAAGTCAAAGCATTTGAATTCATTTCTCTGTTTTAATAAGATCTACAATCATCATTATTGTAAAGTTAAACCATCGTTTGTGTCTTATCTTCACATCACACCACATGATTAGTCTCGAGTTACATATGAACTATGTGTACTATATGAACTCGAACTAGATTTTTTGAATCCACTTTATTTTGATTTCAAATCATATTACATTTCTAGCTCTAGCTAGATCTTCATAATCTAAACCATGTCTCATATGTATAATGTGTTTATCACATTATGTATGGTGCCCCGCCCCCTACGCCTACAAGTATTTAGATGTGAGTTGCGAACACCACACATTACCACAAATTCAAATAAAATGTGAGAATGTTCGATATATAGTATTGTTTAGATTGCTCGATATTTAGTTGTAAGCTGCAAACGCCACACATTATCACAAATTCAAATAAAATGTGAGATTGTTTGATGTATAGTATGGTTTAGATTGTTCGGCATTTAGCTGTGACTTGCAAATGACATGCATTATCACATTATGGTATAACATGTCCACAACACGTGTATCACCGCTATATTCATGCATGCAATGTTTAAAACACTATGATCTCCTATTCAAATATATGAATCCGCTTTCATATCAAATTGTGATCTTTGTTAGTCTCTTACACCCACACAATCCTCTAACCTTTGTAACTACCACTAACTTTCTCTCGTGCATGCACACGCCCTCCTCGCCCTCCCCCTCCCTCGGCATTCTATCCACCGGGCACATTCATTTTTTTCTTTAGGTCGTTCTCCTAGAGTCTCCACAACTCCTTTTCGACACACACCGATCGATAAACCTCTCCAGCGATGCCTGCCTACAACATACACACATACCTTCAATCTCCTCCTTTATGTGTCCTTGCCTCGTGTCTCTCATACGGTCAGACACACGTGTAGACTCTTGCCCCTCTTTTCATCGATCTCACAACCGTACACTCCTCCCCCTATCTAGTTAGTAGTTGGACCTCTCGCACCACCTCCTAGCTCCATTCTCTCTGTTTATCCGTCTCGCTGGGCCTTATTTGCCTCTAACATATGGACGTACACCGACCGATCTCTCCCTATACATATTGCTAGCTAGGTCCTTATAACTCGTTTTTACCCACACGTCGATCGATCTACCTCATTAGTTGTGTCTCTCCCTTCCTCCGACAAACAACAATTGATCTACCGATCTAGTTAGGTTTGCTTGCCAAACACATGGTTCCACTTCATCATCCATGGATGCGTCCCGACAGATCTATCACGCATAGGCACACACAGAAACACATCCCCACTCTTATTGATAACATTGCAGTTCCACCCTCAGTTTGTCTAGTAGGCCTCTCCCAACATCTCCGAGAAGAAACTCCATCACCCATCCAGCACTCTACCCCTCTCCCTCCCTCTCCCTCCCTCTCTCTCTCCTCTCTCTCTCTCTCTCTGTCCCATCATATTTCCCGTCCTTCAGTTATGTATGGATGTCGACCAATCTCCCTCAAGACATAGCTAGGTCTCTCCTTCTCAACACATATATGAGTCATTCTACCTCTATAGTTAGGCCTCTGCCTACCCCTCCCCCCACCCCCCCTCCCCCCCACACACACACTGA
>NC_041385.1:125030224-125041285 GCF_002162155.2 Triticum dicoccoides
CGGTTTGTATCTCTCACACACACCCACGTAGGTGGGGGACGTGCACGAAGAGAAGAGGTGCATGCACGATGCACGTACTCCCGTCTCTTTCCCAACCACACCCGCGCGGGTACACGGTGGAGCTCATTTCTGTACGAAAAAAGCAGCCCACGTGGTAATTTGGCACGTGTACTGGTTGTCCACTTGGTGGAGGGAGGATCGTCTACCATGGGTAAACAAACAAATTGCGACTTGACGAGTTATGTTAAATTAAAAAAAGAGGCAAACCATGTGGGGCCTACCTTAGAGGCAAGAATCTATACACTAGAGTACTTTTGATGTGTCCCATCAACTCGAGAACGAGGAGAAGCTTGCTTAGTACACCGTCTCCCCCGCCCACGGGCGCGGTGGCTCGCAGGATGAGGTGAAGCTTGCTCCGCCTTACGCCCGCTCCCTCGCCCATGCGTGTAGTGGCTCGCACGACGAGGAGAAAAATTTACTACTCCCTCCGTTTACTCCTCGTCCCTACTACCTTGGTTATAGAGATTATATCATATTGTTTGGAATATATATGTCCTTTAGTAGATTTCAATATGAACTACTAGTACATACTCCAAACACTGATGTATATAGACGTATTTTAGAGTGTAGATTCACTCATTTTGCTCCATGTGTACTACTACCACTGTCCGGGTTTATTGGTCCCCATTGTATTTTGTGCCAAATTTTGACCATAGATTAAACTAAGAAAATGTTCACGCATGTCACCAAACCTTATATTTTTGAAAACTATGTTCAAATACGAATCCAATGAGATAATTTTTCTTGACATGCATTAACATTTTGTTAGTTAAATCTTTATTCAAAATTTGGCACAAACTATAAAAGGGACCTATAAACCAGGATGGAGGTAGTAGCACTCTCCCTCGCCCCTCAACCCTCGCCCACGTGGTGGACGCGCAGCAATTCATTCGGTCTCATATAGCCAGAACGATATATACTGCACTACCATTATTGCTCGACTTCCCGAAGAGGCGAAGAGCCAATCGCAAGGTTAATATTTTGGAGATGCCAAGCGCAAGGTTATAGGAGAACGAGTAGTAGGTGCCGCGTCATTTATAAATAAAGTTTTTTTTTCTTCAGTGGCACGTATGCAATATGATAGGTTCATATGGAGAGAAAAGGAAACCGCTCCACTATATACATAGTCAGGACGGGCCAGCCTACACGGTTGCTTGCTGGGGTTGCTCTCTTCACACTCTCTCGCACAAAACGACTGTGGCCACATCTCTAACATCCTGACGGATCACGTCCGCTTGGGGAAGGTGTGGATGCTTAGTGTAGATGCGGTGGCCGTCGCCGACAGCGAAAACCCACTGTCGGCACGTCCCGATCATGGGTCCCCGCCGTTCTCTCTCACAAAGCCGATGAGGCTACCTTCGTCCCTTGCTCACTGCCGCGATGTGGGCAGTTGCCGCCTCCTGCCGCCCTCCTCAAGGTTGAGCTACGTCCCTCAGGTACAACTCCATTTACAGCCGGCTTGCACCATTGCTCCAGCTGCCCACATCACCCCCTGTGGATATTTCTCTACTTCTTTGCCCCGCACATACCTGATACCTCTACTGGCTTCTACATACTGTATTTGTGATGAGTTTATGTCTCATCAACTAGTCCCAGTAATCTTATTCTAATCATGCTTCTTCAATTTCTTTGCCACAGGGATGCCCATCTCAATTTTGGTGAAACTGCACAAAATGATTCGATGCTCAAAACGTTGCAAACTTCATTTATTAGGAAGCTCGAACATTGCCAGCAAATTGAAGCCTGGTCAGGGTTCACATTTCAAGGGCTAGGGACTGCATGGATCGTTTTTTTCTTTAGCTGCCTATGTTCCAAAATAAGTGTCAACTTTAGTAGTAGTACAACTTTGTACTAAAGTTTGCACAAAGTTGAGACACTTATTTTGGAACGGAGGGAGTACATATTTGCTATGATTTGTCAATCATTCAGATGCAATAGCAAGCATGTTAGTCTCCTTTGTATTTGATGAAATGTTGCAACGGGCAACCTTGGACGCAAGATACATGTAACAGGAGCTGGAAGCTTCATAGCATTGTACAAATTTATCTCACTGATAAATTACAGTACGTAGTACTATACTAGTACTTCCTCCGTTCCTAAATATAAGTCTTTGTAGAGATTTCACCATGAACCACATGCAGATGTATATAGATGCATTTTAAGTGTAGATTCATTCATTTTGTTCTGTATGTAGTTCACCTAGTGGAATCTCTACAAAGACTTATCTACTAGTAATAGCTAGCCCTCACTACTAGGAATTGTCTATCCTCTCCTTGAGCCACATCATCAAAATTGATGTAGCTTTTAGATGAAGTAAATCAGTCCATAATAGCCATCTGATCTAGACGTTGAGAGGCTCCGCACTAAGCCACATGCAAGCATGCAGAAATACCGTGGCACATGCATGTGAGTGGGTTTTAAATCACATCAACATGTCTGCATGCAAGCATGCACCGGTAGCATGCATGTAAGTGAGCTTTTAAGTCTCATTAACATGTCAAAAAGAAATATATAATCCCATTATGCAGTAGGAGTTGGCTGATCTTTTTTCCTTACGTGGGATGATCTAAATGATGATGGGAGTTTATTTAGTTTGGCTACCACATTTGTCATGCGGTTATAGAGTTTTTTTTAGTTCTATGAAATCGATAATTTTGCGCAGAGAGATATACCGATGTTCCGCGGCAACGCGCAGGGACTCATCTAGTAATATTTAGGAACGGAGGGAGTACTATGTAAAGAGTTAGGTGTCGCACGGTGATAGTGTGAGGTGGGCCATGTAATCACTGAGGCTGCGTGTTTTCACTGCTCTTGCACTCCTCCGCTGTAAGAATGGAGAAAATTGTAATATAGTAGTAGTAGTACCTCCTTTCGCCGAAAGTGTGGGACATCCAGTAGTCCTACCACCTCAGTAATAAAGACCAATGAGCCGTCAAATCACATAGACCCAGCAGTGAGTTGGACGGACGAAGAAACCATCACTCTTGCACCAGTGAGAGGTCGCGTCCGCTCTGCCCGAGCATGAATGCGGCACCGATTCTTTGGAGCAGCGCTGACTGCTTCGGGCAGGAAGCGCGCGCGGGTGATGGAGGGGCTTTGGGTCGGCCAGGCTGGTCAGGAGCGGGCATGGCAGCTGTCTGCATGTCCCTACCGAACACGCCCAGAAACAAGAGGATGCACCAACTCTCACGGCTAAAATCGTACACTACACACCATCTCTCTGTAGGAGTAGGTCGATCTGTCGCACTCTCTAACACATACATGTTGTTAAACACACACACACGCACACGCACGCACCTTGGTCCCGTTGCACCTTCTAACATGACTTATTACACCTAGACAGAGGGAGTAGTAAGTATACGAGATACGGTGGCACACTGACTTAATTCGAATACAAGTGCCCAAAATTTGTGTGCATGTTATAATAAGGATTCACTTAAATAGTACGTGAGCGAACAGAGGGATCAATTGGAGAGTGTTCCCGAGCAGTAGCGAGATGTGTGAGGTAAGATACACCGCTGGTGCTTTTAATTTTTCTTATTAATTTGTTTGTTCCACCCTCTGACTGGTGGGACCCAACGTACTACGTGGAGAGAGGTAAGGTGACTAAGGCTGCATTATTTCTGCACCATTGTGGATAGTCTTACCACCAAAGCCCCATGACACGATTATGATTAAAATCCCAATGACTCCCACACACACAAAAAAAAAACACGGCATGCTTGTCACACGAATGTAGGAATGTATAAAAGGTTATTTTCCTCTCGTTGAACATAACGGGACGGTTGTGTAGCTGGTTAGCCTGTTCGCTCATCAAACTTGAGGTCTCGGGTTCGATAACTACACTTGAGCATAATTTTTGCCAGGAGGATTCTTTGACTAGTCAAAATGTTTTCTAGGGTTTGCACGCTTCACTCTCTCTCTCTCTCTCTCCAGTATATATATATACACGTTGGAGCGTCAGCTCTTGTAGTTGCTCTCTTCACACTCTGTCGCCCTCTCCCGCTGGAGCCTCAGCGCTTGTAGTTGCTCTCTTCACACTCTCTCGCCCTCTCCAGATCTAAACAAACATCGTTGGCCTCTCTCTCCCCTCACTGCTACTCAAACAGCCGGCAGGATCCGTCCCCCGGGAAGGGAAGGAGGCTTAACGCTGTCTCCTTCGGCGAGGGAGGGAATCCACTACCAGCACAGTTGTTCACTTTCCACCCAGCGGCGGCGCGGGAGGGCCTCCAACCCCTTCTTCTTTGCTGCCGTCCCATCACCCACCGAACCACGCCCCAAGAACCTTAAGGTATATTTTACTTACTCCACATGCATTGCTCTAGCTGCATGTATACCATGAATCTAGGACGTGGTTCAAAGAGGAAAGGAGTGGGGGAAAGTTGTGGGAAAAGTTGTATATAGCATGAATCTAGGACGTGGTTCAAAGAGGAAATGAAGGGGGAAAGTTGTATAGCATGAATCTAGGACGTGGTTCAAAGAGGAAAGGAATGGGGCAAAGTAGTGGGGAAAATTGTATCGCATAGATCTAGGACGTGGTTCAAAGAGGAAAGGAAGGGGCGAAAGTACTAGTTCAAAAAGGAAAGGAAGGGAGAAGGCTGTAGAGTTTGAGCAGGACTAGATTTGCTGCGCTCACATAGGGAAAGGTGTCTAAACATAACAAAACTGGGACCAACACAAATATGCTCCTTGGTTGTTTGTTCTTTGTGGCAACAGACTATGCATGACCACAGTACATCGGTAGATGCACATGGTGCTGGTGCGTCCACTGTCCCGTGCAACTCATTAGCTTTGTTAATCTAAGGCCTTGTTTGGTTAAAAACTCCCTAGTCCCTACCTGCTTGGTTCCAAGGACTAAACATGGACTAGAGGTTATTAAATGACATGCTAAACGACCATGTTACCCCTAGTAATGAACTAATAGAAACAAGGTGCGATGCGTGGCAGGGGCACCTGTTGGAAAAAGTCCCAAAAAGACTCCCTCAGGGTCTTCTTTCTTTAGTCCCAAATGCCCACTTTTAGTCCCTAAAAGTCCCTCCTGTTTGGTTTAGATGGGACTGACACGGAGTTTTTTTACTCCCTACACCAAAATGTCCCTATAAACAAACACCCTCTAATAATGCGGCTGGAAAATTGATGCAATGCCACAGTTAAAAGCAAATTACATGTTTAATGAATTTTATTGTTAATATAATCTCTATGTTAATATTAATCAATGCCACCGTTTGAGAAATGCTATTGTCTTGCTTTCTTTCCCATTTAGATAAGGTAGATGCTTCTTTTTGTTGGCTTCTGTGTCATCCACAGTTATTGACCACTAATTGTTTCCTTTGCACCTCTGTGTAAACAGGGTTATCTACTTCACCTCGTTGCCATTGTGACCTTTTGTTGCACTTCACAAAACACTTTTGTTTTAAGAGTGTTTTGTGCAGTTCAACCAAAATGTAACACCGACAATGTTGCTTGATTGCTTGATCTTAGTGAAACTGTACAAGAGGAGATCTTACTTCCTATCCGTTAAGGTGAATTTGGTTCAGATCTTTGTCTTGTGAGTTGTTTGAATTCCGCATCATGAGAGGTCTTCCTATTGAACCAAGTGATGAAGGGGAAGAACAAGTGGAAGAAAAACAAAAATCAACTCTCGGTGCTGTAATGAAGCACTGGAACTGTGATGACACAAGTAATGATATAGTTTTGCATCTTAATTTATTGCTATGGCTGGAACGAGCAATTGTTTTGCCACTGATTTGATGCCATACGTAATTATCTCTACTTGTGAAAATAGGGATATTCTTTGAAGATACCATATGTTTTAGTGGAACTGCACAAGAAGATGTTGGAAATATTAAACTAATCGAGGATTATATAGTAAGCATGGCCACCCCCGTAGATAGCAACAGATGGTTCCAGAGAAGTGCTTAATCTGTATGCTCTACACAATCAGCCTCCTGACAAAGGTTGGTACTCGCCCACTGATTTCATCCATATGATTGAGCTTTGTCATCTCTATTCGTGTTGTGCTACTTTTTAGATACTGTCATGAAAAAGTGGTATTGTCCTTGAGAAGTGCTTCATCTGTGTTGTTTTAAATATTTCCTTTCCTTTTTTTCGAGAAAACAGGGATGCTAGCATTTAGTAGTCCTCTTGTCTTTGCACAACAGGATCATCTTCCTCTGAAGAAGAATATGGTGTACGTGAAGTGACTAGTTTCGATTATGCCAGGATGAAGAAGCCATGTCTATCTTCTCATCAGAAGGAGCAGTTGAAGGATGGTTACATTATTCCCCACAAGACCAAACTAACTTCAGCTCAGAAGGACTGACAAATCTCCATTTTTTTACTGTGATGCGCGAGTACAATGTTGTTCTAGGATTCTTTCTGGTGAGTTCCATTTTTCTAAAAGTGTGCTTTACATGGACCATGTATGTTCATGTTGAAACTGTCAATTCATAGTACAGTTTGCTTTATACTAATTAGTTTTTTGTATTTGTGCAAACAGGGGTGCTCAGCTTGATTTCAATGGGAACTGCACAAAATGTTCATGAATACATCGAATCATTCATTTCCACCACAAGAAAGGAGGTGCCCATAAGTTCAAGGCGTTGCAACATATAAGGGCGAAATCATACAAGATACGCGCGAATTTGGTTGATTTTGGTGGAACTACACAAAAAGAACAGCTGGTTTATTTAGCACGAGGTGCCATGTCAATGTCCAAACTGATGGCAAACCCTGCCCATTCCACAATCCTAGGCATATGATATTTTGGAATGGGACAACCTTGTCAAATTCTGCTCATTGATTTTAGCAAGATATGCGTTTGATATTTTCGAATGGGACGCCCTTTGCTGTCAGCAGCGTCGATCAATTTTTTACTTATTCTTTAGTTGTGAAGTAAATATTGCCTCTGACATGTGAGTCGCTGAGAAGCATAATCATCGATTGTTTTGAATGTTCTCTATGAATTGCCAGGCCTGTGTGTTTGATTGCAATGTACAGTAACGCTAAAAAGCTTCTCAAACTCTTTGTACTCCTTCTGTTCCTTTTTACTTAGCACATTGTGAAAGTGCATACTTTTTTGTATAAGATTGGTCAAAGTAGAGATACTTTGACTGCATACAAAACTTGTATGCAGACTAGAAAGGACCGAAGGGAGTACATGTGAAACTGCTGCAAACGAGGTGATCACCCTGGGAATAATGCTAGTACGTATTGTTTTGCATGTTCATCCAATGCCAGTGATACAGGAATTCGAACTAATCGAAATAAATTCATTCATACACGGTTGTATTTCATATAAACATGCCGGATTTCATTACATTTCATACATTCTTCAACTAAAAAGGGGTGCACTGGAGGTATAATTAATTAACCGAAGCTACCCACCTGTGTCCCGCTGAGCCGAACAGAAGCTTCAGTGACTTAACTGCAGGTGCAGTTTCATAAATAACATGTGGCCTTTTGGGCCCACGTGTCAGTCAGCCAACTGCACCAGCAGTTAAGTAGAAGTAGCGTTCTTCTCCAGCGCGGCTCTTCGACTCCACGTCGCCGCCAAGAAGCTAATCGGCCGTCAATGGTCAACCCGCCTAGCTTGGCTTCAACCGGAGGGTAGCAGCTGTGGCCTTACTTGGACCCGAGCGGCGGCGACCTACCGTGTTCTACTCTTCCTCGTTTTCTATGTGGTGCAGCCTCATTGGGAGCGGGGCGGGGCCTCGGCGGAGTCGGCGATGTCCTCTATCTCATTGCCGGCGGGCGGCGCCTCAGCGGAGCGGTGGAAATCCTCCCCCACGTTGCCGGCAGGGTGGGGCCTCAGCTGAGCCGGCGATGTCCTCTGCCTCATTGTTGGCGGGGCGGGGGCTCAGCAGAGCCGGCGGTGTCCTCTGCCTCGTTGTTGGTGCCACAAGGCCTCGGCGGAGCCGGCGGTGTCCTCTGCCTCGTTGTTTGCACCGCGGGGCCTCAGCGGAGCAGGGCCTCGTCGACACCAGCGGAGCTGGGACTCGTCGAAGCCGGCATTGTCCTCTACCTCGTCCTCGATCTCGCCAAACAGCGCCTCGCCCGCTTCATCGCCCTCTTTGCTAGCCTCTTTGTGGGCGGCCGCAGCCTCCACCACCCGCGTGCGGCACCGCCAGCGCTCGAGGCGGCCCTTGCGAGCGGAGCGGTACGAATCGAGCAGCGCCTCCTGCTCCGCCCGCTCTGCGGCGATCTGCTCCCCCGCCTGCAGGTGCTCTTGGAGGAGATGGTGGTTGTAGGCGGCGTCGGCCTGCGCCTCTTGGAACTGCTCCTCACGCATTTTCCTCACCCTGTCCATATATTGGGCACGGGCCTCACCGATGGTCATGGTGCAATGCACCGGCGAGGATGGCGCGGAGGAGGGGTTGGCGCCAGATCATCGACTACCATGTTCTCCATTGGGACATCGTCGTCCTCCGGCTGCGTGCCGGCCAGCCGGTCGGCAGCAATGGCTGCCATCTCCTTGTGGTCCGTCGTCCGCCTGTCCCGAAGAGCGCTGGAGCATGAGGAAGCCATGGTGGGCAGTAGTGGTGTGGACAGGAGAAAGGGAACGGATGCGGATGACTGCGGCTATGGCCGGCGCAGCAGTTTATATAGCAATGGTGGGCGGGCGGAGGGACGGACGTGTGGCGCCGGAGTAGCCGCCTCGGCAACCACGTATCATTAATGTGTGCGGAAGATGGACGTACGGACGGCACTTGTGTCGTTTGAAGGCGGAGAAATCGCCTGCACCGCGAAGCGGGGCGGCCGGCGCTGACTGTTTCGGGCGGAAAGCGCGCGGGGGCGAGGAGATGACTTTACTTGGAGAGGATGACAATGGGGACCCACCAGGTCCATAGCCTCACGTACACAAGTGCCTCCTTATTATATATATATATATATATATATACTATAATTTATTTTGCTTCCTCCTGGTTTCCTGACATCACGGTCCCACACCATTGTCAACCTATGTACTCCCTCCTTTCCGGTTTATAGGGCTTATCTCAAAATTTTAGTTTTTCCATTTTATAAGGCTCAATTTAGTTGTTTTCCATCACATGTTCAGATTCCAAGGTGCATTAAATCATTGCATGCAAGTATTAAGAGAAAATTGACCAATGCATGTACTTTATGCATGCATGCATTGCAATTAATGCATTGATAAACATAATTTTTTGAGGATAACAAGAGCATTAATTAGGTGCTTTTGCAAAACTACAAAAGGCATTCTACCACTCGTCATCTACCTTGATTGGTGAGATTTTTGAATTGAGCATTATAAACCGGAAAGGAGGGAGTAGTCAATGAACGAGAGAATTGCACAAGAAGCGGCCGACAGCTGGGACCAAGCAACTCGAGCAGTATTTGTGTTTTTGAGGTGTGAGCACTGCAGAGATTTTTGATGCTTACCCCAGATATTAATTTTTCTCCTCTGAACAACAACGAAAACATCGCTGCAGGTATTAACTGGGCGGGCTGTGGCCCGTCCAGCCCAGGCCAGATATCCAGCCCAGATATTAATTTTTTTCAAGCTGAAAATGGCTAGCCCAGCTATACTTTTTTTTAGGAATACCAAGGCAAGGTCAAGTTGTTATTCTCCGCCCCGCTGGGCTGCAAATCTTTCCTAGGAGGGATGCATTAGGCTTAACAAGAAAATGGGCTTTAAGAAATAATAAATGGGATGTAATTATAAAAACTGGGTAGTAACTATAAAAAAATGCACCAAACATTGATTACTTTATAAAATATTATTTTTGGATATTGAAAATTTTAATTTCATTAATTATTGCGAGCGCAATGTTTCTTTGGATTTTTACGTAATATAAATTTATATTGAAATTGTATTTAATCTGACTAGAAATTTCGGGATAAAAATATTCGGATCCCATCAAAATGTGGGAAATTTTGTTGAATTCTGTTTTGAACGGTTGGTTGAAATGGGCTGTACTTTTAACAAACTGTAAATGGGTTGTAGTAAATTCCATTAGAATTCAAAAATGGGCAACACATTCTTACAAATCTCAAATGGGATATAAGTTCTCTGCCACACACTTCTAGCCTTACTAAGTTGACGCGTCACCTAAAAAACAAAGTTGACGCGTATGCAAGGCTTTGTCAACTTATAGTCAACACACGGTTCCTGCAGCAGTGGCCGTTGGATGTCCATCCAACGGACGCCGTGCTTCTTCTTCAATCTCGGATATTCTAGCTTCTCCCGCCCAAAAAATGATTTCTCCCCCTGACATCTGGGGCGCACCATTTCAGAAGCTGACCTATGGGCCTACTAAGTTGACATACCAAGGGCTTTGTCAACTTAGTCAATATAAACGATTCTAGCTGCAGTGACCGTACAATGTCCATCCAACGGCCGTCGTGCTTCTTCAACCTCTGGTCTTCTTGCTACAGCCGCCCAAAGTAGCGTCGGTCATGCCACCTGCTCCTGCCTCCCGTGGCCGGCTGTGCTGTCGCGGAGGCTTCACCACCCCCTACTACTCCCACCGCTGGTCAGGCCATCCCTCCACTCACCCACACCCCCTGTTATTCTGCGGCGACGGCAGCGCAGCCGAACTAGTGAACCCTCGTACTCCTCTCCGCGTGTGCATCCACTGACGTGTCTTCCCCGGCTCCGCGTCGCCCCTTCCTAGGCCTCGCTGTCGTCCACCGCCGTGGTGCTCTCGGCGCGACGTGGTCAACGTGGTCAAGGAACGACTTCCATCAGACGTGGACTATACGTGGAGAGGCTGACAGCTGGGTCCACGGCAGCCGCAAGGAAGTGCCTCCTTATTACATGCAAAATAATTATTCCTCCACCTGACAGCGGGGACCCACCGTACGGGCCACCGTATTTCACGAAAAAAATGATTCACCCCCTGACTGTTGGGACCCACAAGCTACATCTTCGCACGCAAGGAAGTGCGTCCGAGAAAAAAACGATTCGCCCCCCTGACTGCTAGGACCCACCAGCTACATCTTCACACGCAAGGAAGTGCGTCCGAAAGAAAAATGATT
>NC_041385.1:125041295-125041942 GCF_002162155.2 Triticum dicoccoides
TGGGACCCACCAGCTACATCTTCGCAGGCAAGGAAGTGCCTGACAGTCGGGACCCACCTGGTCGAAGCGTACGTAGTGTTGTCATCCTGGTCGCGAACGTTTACATACATACTGGTTGATGTAGAGGCGCGCATGTGTCGAAGTAGAGGCGCGCACGTAGCATGTACACGTACGTATAGCGGCCAGGGTGCAAGAAAGAAAATACGGCCACGTATGTGTACATACGGGCGGGGTCTCGAATGCCTACTCGCGCATACGTACAGCGATGGCTCGCGTTCATGGGGAGGCAATGGAATGGGTCGTGTTCATGGGGAGGCAACGTTATGCGTCGTGTTCATCGGGAGGCAACGGAACGTGTGGGAGCCAACCGGCTGGGTCGGAACAGAATGTGTGGTCGTGTTCATCGAGAGGGCTTGGACGGAACATGCGATGGAAACGAGGCCTGGCATACCACAAAAACGGAGGAAATGGACCTCCTACGGTCGAAACGGGGGTCATGTTGATCGGGCGGGGTGTGGCATACCGCAAAACGGAGGAAACTGACCTCCTACGGTCGAAACGGGGGTCCGGTTGATCGGGAGGGGTGTGGCGTACCACAAAACGGAGGAAACGAACCTCTTATGGTCGAAACGGGGGTCTTGTTGATC
>NC_041385.1:125042020-125042537 GCF_002162155.2 Triticum dicoccoides
GTTGATCAGGAGGGGTGTGGCGCACCGCAAAACGGACAAAACGGACCTCCTACAGTTGAAACGGGGGTCCTGTTGATCGGGAGGGGTGTGGTGTACCGCAAAACGGACGAAACGGACCTCCTACGGTCGAAACGGGGGTCCTGTTGATCGGGAGGGGTGTGGCGTACCGCAAAACGGACGAAACGGACCTCCTACGGTCGAAACGGGGGTCCTGTTCATTGGGAGAGGTGTAGCGTACCGCAAAACGGGACTCCATGGGATACTATTCATCTCCACCGTTGACCTCCTCCAGCCTCCACGGGCTCCTGTTCATCCAGCCCCCACCGCGCGCTACTCCACCGGCTACTGTTCAACCACCCCTCCATGGGCACCCCTCCACCGTCTACTGTTCATCCAGCCCTCCACATCACGGGGTCCTGTTCAACCACCCCTCCACGGGCACCCCTCCACCGTCTACTGTTCATCCAGCCCTCCACACCACGGGGTCCTGTTCATCCAGAGGCAACGCCACCACTCA
>NC_041385.1:125042908-125118234 GCF_002162155.2 Triticum dicoccoides
TAGCAGCAGTAGCGAAGGAATCGCTCAATCGGGTTCAGTTAACAGCCATCAATCGATCGCTCGGGTTCAGTAACGTGTAGCCTACAGTGCAATAGCTCGGGTTCAGTTAGAGCCCAACGCCTCGCTCGGGTTCAGTTAGAGCCAACGCCTCACACACACGCATGTACGTGTACGAGAGAAACGCACATCTCTTGGCCCCCGACCTCCCACCGTAACCGTCAACTCCCCGAAATTTTCCTCCCCCTCGCTTCTACCACGCTTTTTTCCGTCATGGACGGCCCAAAGAATGTCATGCAGCTGCGTCTCCGGCCCAACCAGGACGAAAAGCCCATTTTATGTCATGATTTTTTGTCATAGAAGTAGGAGCCCACCACATCTATGATGATACCGGGTTTTGTCACAATTATTGTCATAGAAGTGTCATATGTATGACAGGAAAAAAATTCGTTCGGCCCAAAATGGCACGGATGTGTCTTTTTTTGGTAGTGGTAGAACACGGCAGCAGAGGAAGGGAACGCTGGCTAATGAGGCTGGGAGGGGATCGAGCAAGAAGTTAATGCTCCACGGCTAAATCTTTTGGGAAAACCTGATTTTCATAAGGTGACTTATACTCACCTAAACAGAGGGAGTATTCCTTAACCAGAGAATGTTGTGTCTCCCACTCACGCGCTCAAAAAAAAGAAGCTATGACACATTTTTTTATCTGTTTGCATAGGTCCCACCTATCAGGAAGGATGGGCACGTACACAAACAGGTACGACTCATCAGTCTACCCGCATAGCCTTTTCGTTTAGTCTACCTAGCCGTCAAATCAACTGCCTGCACGCCACTTCTCCCATTTACTTCTCCATCGGGAACCGATTCTCCTCGACTTCTTCACCTCCCCTTCGTCTTCATTTGCATCCAAACCCCACTGCGTTCACATTGTTTAAACCTCTTTAAATAATCATCTACTACTTCAGTTAGACTAGCCATCTAATCCTAATTCCCCAAACCATAGCCCTCCATTCCAGCGGTTCCAAATGGTGAAAGAGATCGAGATGCAGGTTTTTAGCGCCCAACATGTCCTCGTCGAAGGCTCAATGCGCATAGTTGCCACTGTCACCGTCCACCCAAGGGTTGTTCGGCAGTGGATCAAAAATGTATCCAACTCCCTCAAAAAGGTAGAGACGAGGGTCATCGATCTCGATGCAGAGTACACGGAGCGTGCCCCTGGGAAGATCCAGCGCGCCGCCGTCCTTCGGCTGTGCCTCGAAGATGATGTTTTGGTGTACCACATCATACACTCGCCCTCCATACCAGGTGAGCTTCACGATTTCTTGTCTCGGGAGGACGTATACTTCTGTGGGGCAGCCATCGAAGGGGACAAACAGAAGCTGGAGCCGTACAACCTTGATTAGAAAAGCATCGCTGACCTACAAACCAGAATCAAAATTCCTGTAGAAGATTGTGATAAACAGACACCATCCTTATTCAACATAGCAAAATTTGTGCTCGGTACAAATCTTCAGAAAGGTGACGAGACGGTGGCATTAAGGTCGTCTGGATGGGAGAATTATCCCTTGACGTACGAGCGGATAAAATATGCTTCCCTCGATGCCCGTGTGAGTTTCGAGATAGCTGCAAGGTCCAAAGAGCTTGTTGCGAAGCCGTCTCCAACGGAGAATGAGAACAAGAACAAGAACAAGAACAAGAAGAAGAAGAAGAAGAATAAGAAGAAAAGGCTGCACCAGCAGGAGGGCATTATGGATGGATGAACTATTTCCTCTCTTGTAAAAAAAATTATTCCCTCTCGGTGTATATTTGATATAGATGGACTATTTCGATGGTGTGCACGTCTTTGGAACAGAGTAGTAGCGTGGGTCCGCTTGACTATAAGGAACTATTTATCTGCATATATAGCTTTCTCTGCTACTCCTTCCAGTGATCGGTATGCAGTGCATGTGTCTGTAGACATGACAGCTTGTCCATCAAAGTTCAACTATGGCAACCATCACGTTTCATCTCGCGATTCCCACGATGCCTCTCCAACCCACGGCACCATGCACCCGACGTGCGCCTCACCCCTCTCGGCCGCACCGCCCTCTTCCTTTGTGTGCATGACATGTGGGCCACCAAATATGCGGTGAGCATCAAGTTTCTACCACATCCACACGCGATTCCCACGATGCCGCTCGAACCCATGACACCACACGTCCCCCGACCTGTGGCTCATCCCTCTTGGCCCCACTGCCCCTCTGCCTTCGGGAGCAATACATGTGGACCAGTCACCTATCGGGTCCACATGTTATTGACTCAAAGGCGCTGAAGCTCAGTCCCGACGGCCTAGAGAGGGAAATGTAACTCCTGCGCCAGGGCTTGTGGTGCTCCCGCAGCACGAACTCGTGCCAAACTCGAGATTTGTTTCTTTACTATACATGCACGCAACGATTTAATGGACATTGTAATCTCAACATGTGATGGGGAGCTCTAAATTTGAATTTGAAACTTATAAAACGAAAACATTCAAAACAAATAAATTGGGAGAGAGGGAGTATATCGTAGGATGTGTCCCATACAAAATAAGTCCCCTCGTTTGTCACCGCGAAGATGTGGTTAGAAAGGAGCACAGCGTCTTCCTACTCGTACGGCAACAAATCGGCCGCAGACAGCATGGTCCGCCTTTGACCGCCATGTGCAAGGTTCGTGCTATCTTATTCAATCTCACCGTGGTTCCATCGTACCAATTCATGCGGTGGCCTGTTGCATGGGTGATCCCAATGCTGGACAAAGGTTCTACGGGAACGGTGTCACCGTTGTAAATGTTGTGCAAATTGATATTGGTACCCTCCCGTACATATGCAAGCCAATCTCCACTCGCACCGAGCCTAACCTGTGAAACAGTGGGCAGGGGAGAATTTTGAAATGGACATGAAAGTAGTATTTAGAATGCATTTACTACGTGATCAAACTCATCTTACCTGCTCATCGGAGGAAATCCGAGTGCCCCTCAACGTCGGCATCTCAAGGGGCATCAACTTGCAACTATGGCCACGCCACGCTGGAGAGACCACCAAGGAAACATCCTCGTGCGTTCCACGGAACATCCAGACGCATTTGTATGAGTAATTTATCTTGTGAGAGAAAAGTATGAA
Organism: Triticum dicoccoides; assembly: GCF_002162155.2. Taxonomy (NCBI): domain Eukaryota; kingdom Viridiplantae; phylum Streptophyta; class Magnoliopsida; order Poales; family Poaceae; genus Triticum; species Triticum dicoccoides. The sequence continues at coordinate 125,046,043 of NC_041385.1, forward strand.
TGAGGGAAGGCCTCTAGAGATAGAGATGGACACTACTACTACCAATGTGCTGGCCCGTGCGTTGCAATGGATCCAAAGTAGTAGAATAATACTTGTTCACGTGGTTGAAATATAAACACTCTAGTTTTGATATACATGTGTCAGTAGACATGACAGCTTGTCCATGGAAGTTGAACCACAGCGACCATCACGTTTCTTGTTTCTACCATTGCCACACCCACACGCGATTCCCACGACGCCGCTCCAACCCACGACACGAGGTCCCCCGACGTGGACATGGATCCTCTGACGTGGCTATCACTGCCTTTCCCTGCCTTTCCTTCGCTGATAGGTGAGACCCACGCTTATGGGTCCCACATGTCAGTGACAGAATGGTAGGATTGTTCTCGTTAGGGGATCCTCATCCCCCCGATGTGCCCCTCATCCCTCTCGGCCCCACCGCTCCTCTGCCTTTGTGTGCATGACATGCGGGCCAGCTGAACTACGGCGACCATCGACTTTCTACCACAGACACACCCGATTGGACGCGGTATGCCTGCTCCGCTGCTGTGTTCCGGTCCGTACTCTCGCACCAACGAATCCTCAGCTGGAGTACTTATGTACTACAGGTAGTACCCGTCGGTGTGGCCATCTACACCTCGTAACGCCCCGACACCCAGCTGTGGCACCCTCACCACGGCCACGCCACCACCGGCCAGTTCATCTCGAACGAGTGAGTCGCGAACCACGCCACCACCATGAGAATGACATGTGGGCCAGCCGTATTTAAGGTCCACATGTCATTGACTCATAGGCCGGGCACTAAGCCACTGAAGTTCGGTCCCGTGGGCCCCGAGAGGGAAATGTAACTCCTGCGGCAGTCCTTGTGGTGCTCCCACAGTACGAGCTCATGCCAAAACTGGAATTTGTTTCTTACTACTACCAACTAGTACTAGTAAGGTACACGTGCATTGCACGCATGAGATTCTGGTGGTTTGTGCATTATGCTTCTACATGTGGAGTTCTCTAGATTCTAACATGTGGCAAAATCTGGTGGAATGTAAGGTTAGGAAAGTTTGATTAACTTAGGTGAGTGTTTGGTTCAAGCCACACCTTAGGAAAGCCACACTAAGGCCCCACATGACATACACACAAAAAATGTGGCAAGATTCCCTTACGCTTGCCAAATTGTGGCTCTCATTTTGAAGAAATAATAACTTTGCCTAAGCTTAGTTGTGGCAAAGTTAGTCATGAATTAAGGGACTGTTTGGTTCCTAGCCACAGCTTGCCACACTTTGCCACACCTAACCTTATGCAAGTTTGACCAAGTTAGGTAGGTGTTTGGTTCTAGCCACACCTAAGGCAAGGATTTTTTTTTATGAGCAGTGAGCCCCACATGTCATAGACATAAAAGGTGTGGCAAGATTCCCTTAGGCAAGCCAAAGTGTGGCTAACAATTTGAGCAACTCAACTAAGGCAAGTGTGGCAAAAATCATGTGGCAATATATGGCAAAGATAGTCACAATCCAAACAACCCCTAAGTTCAACCATGGAGTCTTCTAGATTATACATGTGGCAGAATCTGGTGGATGATATCCAACGGCGAGTAGTGCTCGGATTTGCCATATTTGTACCGTCGGATTGGCTTCGTCCAACGACCAACTTTCAAAGTTTTTCACACACTATATAGGGGGTATAGACAAAGATGTGCCGGTCCGTTGCAATGATCCAAAGTATATCTATTTAGTGGAGTGCACTCTAAACACATCATCTATTTATTTTTCTCTAACCTTTCGTAGCCATGCAACCAAGCAACATAAGCTTCATGGGTGCCCCCCACATCATATTATTCATACTATGTTGATTGAAAAAAAGATAAATCACCCAAAACAAGATCTTCCCTTTTTTGTTCCTACGATGTTGTGTCGTGCACGTACCTACTAGTTGTATAGTGGTAGTACTAGTAATATAGTTAGGAGTACAAACTTGGTAATAGTAGGAGTAGTACTAGTACGGAATGCTCCTACTCTATCAATGAGCCCCATCTGACACCAAATTTCTTGGCTTCCGTGCTACAGCTAGATATTCCCCTCATTTCTGTTTTCCAACCCGGCGGCGGGCGGGGTGTCGGTTTGCTCAATGGTGGTACCACATGAGAGTGAAAATGCTAGGCAACATGCCTTCCCTAAGCTATGTGTCGTGCTGGACAGGTCGTGGAGTACTCCTGATTCCCGGGCGTGTGGGGGTGCGACGCGAACACGGCAGGCCTTTTCCTTTTACTAACAATGTGCGGATCCAAAGTAGTAGAATAGTAGTATTTGTTCACAAACTTGAAAGAAATCACTATTGTTTTGATATACTCCTAATATATTACTCCCTCCGTACCTAAATATTTTCTTTTTTGAGATTTCAAATGGACTATCACCTACGGATTATATAGACATATTCTAGTGTTTCTAGGAAGATGCCTGCGCGTTGCACGAAGTTGATGGAAAAGGTAAGCACAACTTATAAATTGACGGATGGAGTACTAGTTACAGTGATGCATATAATTAAGCAAAGGGATCGCACATGTCGGTATTGACTGGAACGAGAATGCAACAGCACAATAAGAATTAAGGCCACGATGATGCGATTGCAGTGGTGGTTACAGAAGGCAACAAGAAAGATGGATCCATGAACGTATGATCTACTCCTCCTCAACTTAGTGCGCCGGGCCACCGACCGACGGCTAAGGAGCGGCGGCTTTTGTGGCGAGGTCGAGGTGCTTCTCAGCAAAGGCATCCAAGGGTTCCAGCCAGTTAAGGAAGGCCAACATCGTAGCGTACTCACTGGCCTTGTAGATACCTATGTACATGATTTGCTCGTACACGTGGATGTGTAGGTCGACGAATTCTTGCAGGGAGAGGCGCCTCACGGCGAGCGCGACCTCCAGGTGGACATTCTTCGTGGCGTCGGTGGGCAGTCGCAGGGCCACCAGTGCTTGAAAGAGGTTCCGGCCATGGAGGCCGATTAGGGTGGCAGGCAATGAGGAGCCCGGGCGCGCGGGCTGGAGGAGTACAGCGATGTCGTCCGCGAGATTCTTGAGGATGGTGAACTTGTTGATGGTGGCAACGATCATCTGGTCCAACTGAGAGTTGTAGTTGGCGTCGTCGGCGGCCATCCACAAGTCGGTCTCCAACACCGTCTGGAGACGATCCTCGGCGCCATGCCGCAGGCCGGCGTCGTGGACCATCTGGCGCAGCCGCTGGCCGCTCACGTGCATCGCCGCCATGGGTCTAGAGTGAGATCTTTTGTGCTTAGTGTAGGTGCCTAAGCAAATGCTTAGGTGTGTACGATGTGGTAGATGCATTGGAATGGAGGGGCGCCTTTATATGAGGGCAATGAGGGCAAACTGCGTTGCATTCACATCGTGCAGCCTCTTTTCCCGGACCTCCTCCCATTACTTCCCTCATTCATTAATTGAAGGAGGATGCATTGGTCGTTCAACATATCGGGAACCGCTACTCCCTCCCTCGTCTGCATTAAAGCCGTATTGGGAACTGTGTCGCCCGCTGTCAAATCAAATACTCCCTCCGTCTAGGTGAGTATTAAGTCATCTTACAAAAACCAAATAGTAAACACATAGGCGTGGTGCATTAACTCTCACGTTGTTTCTTATTTTTTGACATAAATAGAGGAATCAACCAATAAGAGATGTGGGGCTTGTATGCTTTTAATGACTTGAGACTATCAAACATGACATGTAGTGGTCAATTCGTTGCACAAGAACAAATACAACCCATGTCAGCACACACGCATCTTATAGCATCACATCCAATGGCTATAAAAGATGAATGAGACTAAATTATATCTCATCTAGATGAGTTCTAGCAAAACTGTATTAATAATACCTAGTACTCCTGCGCCATGTGTCATATATTAGTATCATGTAGTACTTTATTTATTGCCATGTATGACACATAGTACTCAACTCTCTCTCTTTCTTCATTTAATTCTATGACACCTCATCAAAATTGCTAAGGCTAGTACCATTATAACCAGCCTTAGCAAATACTCCCTAAACATTAAGTTCTCTCATTTTCATCTCCACCTTGGTCACCTAGACGGAGGGAGTATACTGCGCGGGCTTTTCCTGCACGGTAGGAGGGGCAGTTTCGCCTAGTCAGTTCGACAGAGACGTGAGAAGACGAGGGAGTAGGCTTCTGCAAACGTAGGGCTGTGTAATTTGACATCGAGTTACTGCTGGACAGGTAGGGCCCCGTGATTTGACTTGCCATTATCATTTTAACTACGGCACTACGACCAGCATGAGTCTCCCGATTCCTGACCACCTCCATACAGGTTCCTCTCCCAATGCCCCACCATGTAGTAGAGGTTGGCTCTTGCATGAGAGCCCACTTCTCCACTTTTTCCTTGCCCCTCTTTCCTCCACATATGCAAAAATGCCATGTAATGCGCACTATTGTACTTAGGTTGGTCGTAATGGAGAGTATCATATACTAGTATCATGCATATGATACTTCTGTATGATACTACATCCGTAATGCATAGTATCATGTGTTGGTATCATAGGATAGTTTATTTATTGTCATGCATGACACATAGTAGCACATCATTTAATATGATACTACAGTATCATATTATGATACTCGACTCTCTCTTTTCTTCATTTAATTCGACGTCACCTCATCAAGATTGCATAGTTGGCATGCATCATACTACTCCCATTACAAGCAGCCTTACTTGCTCCTACAGGTGCTAAGCTTGCCACATAGGCATAAAGTCTGATGTGGCAAGTTAATCAAGAAGAGAGAGACTAGTTTGGTGACCCATGGAAGAAACGGTGCTAAGCGCGTATACCTAGGTGAAAAGACAATTTTGAGTCTATAGCTAATTAAATGAAGCAAACTTAGCAACACCATTTCATTGGAAGAGGTCACTCCTTGGCAAATGCAATAAATACTAGTACTCGTTGTGTCCCATAATATAAGAACGTTTTTGGCACTACACTAGTGTCAAAAACGTTCTTATATTATGGGACGGAGGGAGTACGAAGAAAGAGATAGAGAGGAGTAAAAAAAATGCACTTATAGCCAACCTTATAGCTAACCTTGTTGTAGTATGAGTGACTAAGTGATGACTATGTATGATATGCCAACATCAGATAGCCTAACGCATCGTGTTAAATCTCCAAGGGCGCAACTGCGCAAGCGACGCGATGGTCGTGGTAGGCGCAACCATGATATGGGCTGCTGGCAGCCCTTGGATCTGAGATCAAACGGTCGCATGCTAAGTTGCTGAAAATTTGCAGAATAACCCTCCAGGATAGGATATTGACCCATAGGTCTAGAATCACGCCATGCAACCGTTTGATCCAGATCCAAGGGCTCTCAGAAGCCCATATCATGGGAGAATGGAAAGCCACTACCCTGCCGTTCGCACGCTGGCAGTTCGCTCCTACTCGTCCCCGCACGTCCTTCAATACTAAGGCGGTTCGCTCCTAGTCATCCCATCCATTCACATTACAGCAGTTCCACTAATCCTAACCCTCCTCCAAAATCCATGGCGTCCCAAATCTCCACGATCGGCGGTGAGTACAAGGTTAGAACCATCACCGGCGATGAGTTCGACGTCATCTACACCCATTCTTCCGCGACGATGAAAGGATGCCTTTCTCGCTTCAGATGCATGTTCGAAGACTCAAATGATGAGCGGGTCGCTGGGCTAGATGTTGAGTACACCACAGTCCTGAGACGAGAGAAGGATCTAAAGGACGAAGAGAGGAAGAAGCCCACCGTGATCCAGGTTTGCGTCCCTGACTTATGCTTGGTCTGCCACATATGCCATGCTGACGTTGAATGCCTGGATTTTAAGGACTTCCTCGAGAGCAACCTAGTAAAATTCGTTACTGTAGACTTTGGTAACGACAAAGAAGTCCTGGGTTGGACAGGCCTCATTGTAGGCAACACCTTCGACCTCCAGAATAATCGGCTGGTGTCCTCTTGTCAGCCTTCAATGCTGACCCTGGCAGGAGCCATGGTTCATCCTTCGTACGGTAAACTGGAGAAACTTCCATACACGTTTCATCGTTATGCATGGCAACGGAATGTACTAGATATAGACCACATCCACTACGCTGCAATGGATGGATACCTTTGTTTCAATATCTACAAGGGTTAGATGAAGAGCAAGAGCCAAGTGTGCGGTTCAAGCAAAGAAGTATCGGCCAAGAGGAAGAGGGACAAGGACGAAGTCGAGGACGTGGACGAGGACTCCGAGTAAGATGGCAGTGTCGTTGCTCATGGTGGTTCTAATGCAGTCTCCGGAATAGTTGCAAAGTTTAATTTCAGGTGTGCTTAATTTAATTTGAGGGGTGTGTTGTGCTGAGCCCCGAGCAGAACTATGTTATGTTTCTTCTCAGTACTTTAACTCTTCAATACGTACATACTAGTATTTCTTACATTTCATCTTTTAGTTGGTATAGTACTACCAGTCGTTTCTTCACATTATATACGTACAATATATATGGCCAACATCATATAGCCAGCAGTTTAGTTGTCAAATAATTTCAGGGTGCTTAGTTTTGTCAAAGATTTCCAGGATGCTTAGTTTATTTGAGGGGTGGGTTGTGCTGGACACCATTATTGTGACTAGCCTTTTTAATAGTACTATATGCATAATTTGGCGACGAGCGCTCTCTATATGTACCACCTTTTTTTAATTTCAAGTTTTGCTCCATGGCGCAATCCATCGATACTATTGTTGTACAAAAGTATACATTTTTTTAAAAGGCTAGAGGGCAGGGCAGTCTAGCTCGGTCGGTTTCACGAGAGGCGAGGGCCTTTGTGATTTGATGGCTCATTACTGCTGTCAAATCGAATAGTACCGCGCCGCCCGCTGCATGCCCGGCGCCTCCATTAAACCCCTCTGTTCAACCCGCATGCAAACCGAGAATCCTACTCCGACCACACGTCCGTTCATGAGCCGGCCGGATTAAACGCAACACCGGCCGAGCTCCTTCCGTCCACCCTTAGTTTAAACGAGGCCATACGCCGGCCAAGCTCCTACCATCCTCCCTCTATTTACATGAGGCTAGACAGACAGTGGGCAAGAATCGCACCCCTCCGCCACTCCCCCATCTCCTCCTTCACCATTTTCTCCACTCTTCCGATGGCTTCCGATGAGCCGTTCTCCGGCATATTACCCGGCTGGGTGGCCCGCCGAGCCCTCTAGATATGGGCGAGGCCGCTCGGTGCTTCACCAACCTCGCTTGGCCCGACGGAGCCAGTTGCCGCCCCAAGCAGGCGCGTGGTTCAGCAACTCTCCGCTCCAGTTCAGCTTGATGAGGAGTGGCGAGTTTCTCCACGCAGGCACGGCAGCGAGCACGCCGGTACAGGCGCCGTCGCTGCCACGTTGTACCGCGCCACCAGTGTCTGCGGTGGCCGCGCCTCCCGTGTCTGTTGGCGCGCCTCCCGTGCTTGCGGCAGTGCCATGCAGGCAGAGACAGAAGCCGGGTGCATGGAGAGCGACGAGTCGGTGGCCAGCCTCTCCGTGTCCGCCGCCATCATCGAGGAGAAGTAGAACACGGGAGGCCGCCGCCACTTGGGACCCATGAAGGCCACCACCGAGGCGACGACCGCAGATTCAGGTGGTTTCTTTGCTGCTTCGTCTCTTCCGAGGACCTTCGTTGACCCCGCAAGTGTCTGACGGACATGAGGAAGACAAAGGGATCCACGGGCGGCCATTTAGAACTAAAATAAGTCTAGATACATCCATTTCTAGGACAAGTTTTTCTGGACGGAGGGAGTATTAATTATACAAGAGAGCCAGATTGGCACCTCTTAGTTCATGTAAATGTAATGAAATCCATCATGTTTATATGAACATCCGGCTTTTTATACGAAATCCTTCATACTTATATGAAATCAGTCCGTGTTTGCATGAATTTCATCTGGTTGGTTAGAGTTGTAAAAATGTATGCCGCTGGCGTTTGATGTCATCCTCCGCGGAAGGAAGCGGGAGGAAATTTGTCGGCTGCCGTTGGAGATGCTCTAATAGAGTGATATCCAATCCATTTGAGTTAATTGCCTCTATGATTGTCCCTCTATAAAAAGTTAATTGCATGTACAGTGTACACGTGACTTGCAGGGTGGCTACAGCTTCATACAGAAAGTTAAAAAAACAAGCCATCCTTAATCTTGTATTCTAAGTACTCTGTGGGTTCCACTGTCAGTACAGTAGCGAAATAAGTATATATTAAATAAGTAGAGTAATATATAATATAAAAATCTAAAGTTAAAAGACAGAATTCGAACTCATGTCATCACGTTGCGAGTATCCGGCGCTAACCAGCCCAGCACATTTTTGTTGTAGACCATGCTGGAGATATATCTCCATGTCTACTCTTATATATACTCCATTTGTTCCTAAATATTTGTCTTTTTCAGATTTCAAATGGACTACCACATACGGATGTGTATGTAGACATATTTTAGAGTGTAGATTCACTCATTTTGCTCCGTATGTCTTTTCAGGAAGGGGTCAGATTTGTCCTTGATTTATTGATGAGGTATCCAGATGGCACTACACCGCCAAGAAAAGAGGGTAACATCAAAATTATAGACTACTTTTTTGAGTATGTTGGTAAGGTCCGGTCATAGTCACTTGTTGAAATCTCTACAAAGACAAATACTCCCTCCGTTCGGAAATACTTGTCATCAAAATGGATAAAAGGAAATGTATCTAGACGTATTTTAGTTTTAGATACATCTCTTTTTATCCATTTTGATGACAAGTATTTTCGGACGAAGGGAGTAGAAAATAGAGTTGGTGATGATGGTGTGCGTGCCATCCTGCAATATAGGTCGTCGAATTTATATCTAACGGATAGGAAAGAAACTATGGCAATTTTGCAAAAATATACCCACATGTCTCTCCACGTTCGCAAATAAGGCCTTCCCTCGTTCAGCCTTTTCTCTCACAAGATAAACTACTCATACAAATGCATCTTGATGTTCCGTGCAACGCACGGGCAGCTACCTAATTTCTTTTAAAATAGTTGCTGCAATAATTGGGTTGAAGTGATATATTTTATGTCTGCCCCGAATGATTTCAGATTCACTAGTAGTAAAAAAGAAAAGGTTACCTTGTTAATTAACAGAAAACAGGGTGAAAACACATGAGGCCGGTAAAAACAAGGCACACTGGGTTCAGCGTCATTGTCACTACAGCTGTGCGCGCGCGAGAAGTCTATATATCGAGGGGGCTACCGAGCAAGGCACCGAGACACAATGTTTGAGAGAGAAACCAATTGACAGATTATGATCAGATCGAGTTGTCATCCTTCTGCTGTCATTGTTGGGGGGGAGAGAAAGACGCATCGAGAGTGTGCGTGGTAGGCACAGAGGCACAACTAGCGAGTGTGTGTGTGTGTGTGTGTTTGAAAGAGGAGTAGATAGATTATTATCAAGATCGATGTGCCACCCTACTCCTTCGGTGCCGGGTAGTGTGTGTGTGTGTGAGAGAGAGAGAGAAGCTAGTCGATAGATTAGTATCAAGATCGAGGTGTCACCCTACTCCTTCGGTGTTGGGAAGTGTGGATGTGTGGGGGGGGGGGGCAGTGACACTCACATATCTCTACTCTTATAAAAAACAGAGTTGGTGATGATGGTGTTCCTGCCATCTTGCAATATAGGCCATCCAATTTATATCCGACGGATAGGAAGGAAACTATGGCAATTTTGCAAAAATATACCCATACCCCTCTCTGCATTTGCAAATAAGGCATTCCGTCGTTCATCCTTTTGTCCCACAATATAAACTTCTCATACAAATGCATCTTGATGTTCCGTGCAACGCATGGGCATCTTGCTAGTAGGGAGAAGGAGTTTGAGTGACACATATCTAGCTATATTAAGGGATAGGTAGATAGCATATGTGTGAGAGACATTATTATACTTTGAGACATTAGTGGTTATGGGTGGGCGGAATTAAAGGAGTGGGCGTGTTAGACATAGAGAGTGTGTGTGTTTCTGTGTGAGAGACTTGTAGGACGGGGTAGAAATACGAATTTAACCCTGACGGAGGGAGAGAAATACATGAAGTGCGCGTGTGTGATTCTGATGCCCACAGGGAAATGAGATATGTATGCGTGTGAGAGAGATTGCACAATTTCATTCATGTATCACTATCTAGCGATCATGGACGTGCATCGCTTGAACATAAGTCAATATCTACTTCGTATCATGGCCAAAGGTACAATATCGATTCAACACTATAAAGATTGGACACTCACATATCACATTTTTTTCTATTTAAATAAACCTTTTCAGTTGTGCATGTTAAAGTTACAGTGATGTTTCTTCAAACAACCAATGTAGCTATCATGTACATGCACCATTGTTACTCTTGCATTCAAATTCATTAGCCTTTGATGATTTAAGTTTCTATTTTGAAGTAATTTATGTAATATTAATATATGAATTCAACGGGTACGCAATTTATGAAATGGAGGCTATGTAATAATATGAGGTAACACTTTTAAGTAGTTGACTACAATATCCATTTCTTTTTGTGCGCCTCTACACTAACACGTCAATGCATTATGTTTAAAGTAAATAATCAATGGCACTAAATTATCTATTTACACGAGAAATACATAGGCTGAGCGTTTGATCCCTTTTTTTGTGAACGCGCCACTACACCCGTACGATTGGCCGCGCCCATGTGAACGTCCAAGTTATCGGCGCATCATCCCGAGTTATTGTCTTTTTTCTGGTGTGGACTTCACACCAGTTATTAACTGCTGACGCGTGCCCCGTGTACACAGTCTAGCATGACCTTCCCGCTAGCACGGTCCAAAATTAGTTGAAACCAGATACGAACGATCCCGTGGGCGGCAAAATCTCCTGCCTCCTTCTAAAATTTCCGCCACCTTAGTCTTTAGCATGCGAAATCCTCCTTTTGTCCTTGGTGCACGGAGACCAACAGTTACAATACCGCCCTCATCTACATGATAGGTCGGGGCTGCTTTAGTAACTTCTGATTTCCCCCACTACACGCCACCCCCATTTCCTCTCCCCTCCCGCAAAAACGACTAACTCCACAGCACCAGAGCATCTTACATCACGACGTCCGTACTTCATTGCCCTTTCTCCCCTCCCCTCTCGAAACCCTAGACTGCTCATCCACTGGCGTACCATAGCCCATTCACTGCCAGCGGCATCCACCTCGCCGAATCTGCTTCTGTGGCCGCACCTACCCCTCCCACCTCCCCTAGAAACAAGTAGACTGCTCATCCAGCACTGTATCATAGCCCATTGAGTGTCGCCCTTGTCCACGGCACCGGATCTGCTTCGCCGGTACTCTCATCAACTGTTGCGCATCTGCAGCGTCTCATTCGTACTCCCCGCCGGAGACGCTTCGTCCACACACCCCAGAGCCGCCCCACTGACGCCCCCGTCGACGGCCTCTAATCCTCTTGGCTGACACCTTCCTCAACCCTACCGGAGCCGCTTCGCCGACACCTTCCTCAACCCTACCGGAGCCGCTTCACCGACACCATCGTCAACCCTACTGGAGTAGCTTCGCCTATACCATTCTCAACCATACCGGGGCCGCTTTGCCAACTCACAAGTCCACGGCCTCAGATCCGCTTCCTAGCACCCTCATCCAACCTACCGAAGCAGCTTCTGATGCCACGTCCACGGCCGCAGGTCCGCATTGTCGACACCACCCTTAACCCAACCACTGGAGCAGCTTCTGACGCCCCGTCCATGGTCGCATATCCGCATCATCGACACCATCCTTAACCCAACCACCAGAGCAGCTTCTGACGCCCCATCCACGGCCGCAGATCCGCGTTGTCGACACCATCCTTAACCCAACCACCAGAGCAGCTTCACCTACGCCCTCGTCCACGGCCACAGATTTGCTTCGCCCACACCGTAGTCCACCCTACAGGAGCCGCTCCACAAACACCCTACTCTACGGTTCTGCATCTCCTTACCGGACCCCGACAGCCAGCGCAGCGTCATCAGCCTTGACGTTTCTAACCTGATTCCCACCGTCTGGAGAGATGCCAAGCACCCGCTACGGCCTAGGTAGTTGTCACCTTTAAACCCGTCCAGCATCACCTGCCCGATGTACTTCAAATATACTAACCAGTCGTTGTTACCTATTATGCAGCTGGCAAAAACTACAAGGATGATGTTTCTTCTGGATCTAACAGCTTGGCCAACCAAGATCATGGACTGAGGCATTGCTATGATCTTGTAAGCGCGTCTCTCTCTCTCTCTCGTATTGTTCTGTGCCTGCCAGTGTGCTTTGCTAGGATTTTCGACCAGTAATCCCTTTGTGCAGACAATGATTTCTACTACTGGCTGCTAAATTAGATATGTAGATGTCATACATGATACTACCTTGTACCTCCGTTCCTAAATATAAGTCTTTCTAGAGATTCCACTATAGGCTACATACGGAGCAAAATGAGTGAATCTACACTCGAAAATGCATCTATATACATCTGTGTGTGGTCCATACTGAAATCTCTACAAAGACATATATTTAGGAACAGGGGCAGTACATTACACAAAATCGTAGGTCGCATGTAGGAATTCCAGTGCACTACATTAGGCTCCCTTAGAGTGCCTGCTAGTCCAGCATACTGAGTCATATCCAGTTTATGGTACGCACACAATCGTTAATTGGTGGTTTAAATATGTGCAAGGGATATGCAATGTAGTATCATGTAGAGATGTCTGAAATTAGTCGTGTCAACTTGCAGATAGGGTTACACAATGAAAAAGTACAAGATGTATGTGGCAATTTCATGGAACATCACAAAAAAAGGACAGGCAGCGGTGAGCCTATACAGTGTGCTATGGTACATCACTCCTCCATTGCAATCATCGTGACATGTTATTTGTATGTCAGTTCTATTAGCCAAGTTTCTTAGGGACAGTTATTACGAGTTATCCTAAGAAAATAAGCACCTGTGAATATAAGCTCCATGTAATAAGCCAACCAGTTCTTTTCATTGCGTTTTCAGCATATCTTTGGTATGATCAGTGGAAAGTCTAGATTGCATTATATTTTTTTCATTTTGCTGCCCATATGGAAATTAATTTGACTTGCAAACATCAGAAATTGAACCCAGTGCAGTAATTAATATGATGGGAAAACAGACCATCACTATTTGTTCAAAATGCAAATACAAAGATACCATCTACTTGGCACAATCTACTTTGGTCAATGTTTTCCATAGAGATCCCATTGCCTAATTTAAATGAAGAACGCATGACCCACATTTAAATGAAGAACAATTATTTATTGAAATTCTATGGTCCAAGTGGCTGGTTATTATCATATAGCAGCACCACCTGAAAGCATCATATAGCAGCAGCAGCAGCTCATAGCAACTCATCATACAGCAGTAGCAGTCTGCAATTCATCATATACCAATAGCAGCTCATAGCAATTCATCATATAGCAGCAGGAGAAGCTCATAGCAATTCATCATATAGTAGCAGCAGGAGCAGCTCATAGCAATTCATCATATAGCGGCAGTAGGAGCAGCTTATAGCAACTCATCATATAGCAGCAGCAGCAGCTCATAGCAATTCATCATATAGCAGCAGCAACAGCTCATAGCAACTCATCATACAGCAGTAGCAGCTCATAGCAATTCATCGTATAGCAGCAGCAGGAGTAGTTCATAGCAATGCATCATATAGCAGCAGCAGAAGCATCTCATAGCAATTGATCGTATAGTGGATCAGAACGAAAATTTGGCAAAAAATCAGAGGAGATCCTCACCTTGTTGGATGAGCTCATCCTTCAATAGCACCTCAAGGCCATGGCCTGGGAGGAGGGGAGGGGGGATAATGTGCCTTCTTCCACAGTGTGGCATCAGCCGTAGTTGTGCAGCGCCCGCCGGAGTAGTGCGTTGGACGAACCACGATGGAGCAGCTGCTGGAGACCATGAGAATGAGGGGCGGCGCCAGAGGGAGGAGCAGCCAGGGAGATTTTCCCCTACCCACCGGCCATGTAGCCGAGCTGGACATAGCATCGTCGAGGACCAGGCCAGATGGGACCAGTGGCGACGGCTCGCTGGAGGAACCCTAGTGCTGCAGGCAGGGGATCGAGGTAGAGGGAAAGGGGAGAGGAGATGCAAGCGGGCAGGCAATGAACGCTTGCGTGTTTATTTTTACTTGAGGGTCAGGTGTGACACGGGCGTCAGCAGTTGCATTTTGAGTGTAATATAGGCAGACAACAGAGTCATTTTACTATTCCCCTTCCCTTCAATTTTTAGTGAGGTTCTACCCGAAACACCCCCCCTCCAAAGCGAAATTAGTTAAGCCCAAGCCCATAACTCAAAAATGACTTCTTTGTATCTTTTATGTCTTATTTTGACAATATGCCCTGAAAAGGCGGAATCGAACTGACCCTTAACCTGTAATTCAATTGTGCGTGCAATGATGAATCACTCATGCATGCTATCTGTACATTTAGGCATCATCATACATGGCATAACCTAATACATGTGAATTCCATTGTAGAATCTGGAATATGCAATGTTTATGTTAGTTCATACATTGCACATGATGTTTAAATGCCCCTTAAATCTGGTCAGTCAAGTGATGGTCTTTAAGCCTCCTTCTTTGCTTATTTTCTTGACATGTAAGATTTGCTCACACATCTGTTCAATTGCTTGTTTGCATCAGCCAGCCATACTAGGAATGTTTGCTTTGATTACTTGTTGTTCTTGACCTAACACTCTAACAGAGCTTATCAACGATTTAAACACTAAGGGCTGCTGTAGTGGGGTCTTGTCTAACTCATAGGTGACATAAAGGTTTGGCTGTACACTATAGTAGGCTCTCCAAGAGTAGCTAGAGATCCAGTTCGAAGGTATGCCTAGTTTTTACATAGTGCAGGCATAAAAAATGCTCATTTCATTGTGTGCAAGTGAAAGAGATGCGGCATGTTTCATTATGTGGTGTTGTTTTGTTATAATCTCATCCTTTTGTGTTCACAGACTGGAAAGTATGCATATTTATCTTCAAAGGAGACGAGTAACTAGTTTGTGTCACCTTGCAGAGTGGGTGCAATGAAGATCAGATTGAGGATTTCCAAGTACAAGATGTTAGGAAGGAGCCTTGCAAGAGAAGTAGGAGCTGCGCTGAGCCTCTTCAACCTGCTAAGGTAAGTCACTGTATGCAACTCAACAGTTCAATTCCTTGTTTGTTTTAGGCATAGTTAATTTGCTCTTTTCAATTGCTTTATTTGTCCTCAGTTAATGAGATGCCCAAATAATCATGCCTAATGTTCGCTACTTGTATAACTATTAGTTGACATAATTAAAGGCCTTACCGTTTAATTACTCTGCTGAAGTGTGCCTGAAGCTTTGAAGTCTATTAACCAACTATTATTGCATGAGGCTCACAATCTAGTTTATAATACACTAATGATTGCATAGTTTTGCCTGCTATAATATGTTTGTATGAAACCCTCTGTTGTTCATTATGCTCCCTAAGACTTTAATTGAGATACAGAATGACCAACTGCTTGCTTATACGCAACGTGCTGTCTAAATTTGTAACTTGTCTGTGTTTTCGATTGGGCCCCAACATCATGCTCCTCTGGTGAACTAAAAGGGATTTCTGTATGCAGGCTGCACAGACTATCTTTTTTATAATTTTTAAAATATCACCTGCTTATGCTTCATGACGTGTAATTTTTTTTTGAAAGTGACGTGTAACATTATTGTTAGTCCTATTTTGCCATGTAGTACAAAATAGTGTCTTGCTCGCTTCACTGTTGTAACTATATTTTTGCCCTAGTCATGTGTACTTACAGAAACATTACAGGATGAAGTGACATCAACACAAAGATCTGCGAGCAGTGTGTCATGGTCGTTACCGAATGATTATGGATTGGAATCGGAATGTGCTGATGTTCTCGAGCATCAACTAGAGGTGGCAAGACAATGTGTACATGATTGTCAACATTTAATCAACAAGTTGAGACTGTACATGCAGGTATTAGATGCAGGAGTCAAAAAATGAAACAAGACACTAAGGTAACCATGAAGGAATTGAAGATTTTGCAGACTGAAATTTGTGCTACCTGAATCCGGCCAATCGATTATAGTTCAAATGGAGTTAAGTTGATGCGCGTCCATATGTATGAGTTGTATTTGCCCAGTGTATTAATTTGCTATTTGTGTATGCTTTATTAACACCTGTGCCGAACCATAATGCCTAGTGGGTACAATCGGCTGTAATTTCTTTATTGTATAGTGTAGGATTATTCTACCTTTCTATGCCTTGATCTCTTTGTTGTATAGTGTATGTTTTTTAGAGGTGATAGTATTGAGTAGGATAATTCTTTGAATATGCTATATCGTTCAAACGGGGGCCAACTCGCCCGACCATGGCCCTTCACGGGCCGTACGATCCATGGGTCATGTACGGGCCGTTGGATCCATGGGCCTTCAATGGGCCATCGGATCCATGTGCCTTCAATGGGCCGTCGGATCCATGGGCCTTCAATGGGCCGTCGGATCCATGGGCCTTCAATGGGCCGTCGGATCCATGGGCCTTCAATGGGCCGTCGGATCCATGGGCCTTCTACATCTCGTAGGATCCATGGGCCTTGTAAGGGTCGACTCATTTATGGGTATTGTACGGGCCTTTAATGGGCCGTAGATGGGCCTTTAATGGAAATCGCACGTTTTATAGGCTGACCATAACGGGCCGTTAATAGGTCGTATTTGGTGATGCTATGAAAATGGCCCAACTGATTAACAGTCCACAAACGGGCCGACTGTAACGACGGGCTGAATTTGGCCCACAAGCAGAAAATGACAGTAACGGGCCGTAAGTAACCGAATGCTGCAAATGAGCCCCAGAATAAATGGGCCCTCAGAAGGCCAAAAGATAACTTGGGCTGGAAACAGCCCAATGGAATAATGGGCCGTTAATGGGTATAAAGTGATACACTGTTCATTACGGGCCAGTTTCACCACGGGCCATTTATGGGTGTAAAGTGATACACTGTTCATTATGGGCCAGTTTCACCACGGGCCGTTAATGGCCCAATAGTTACAAAGGGCCTCATATGGGCCGAAAGACGTCATGGGCCATACATGTGCCAGAAGTGAAAACGGGATGGAATCATATTGGATGGCCCAGATGATGCTACTGGGCCTAATTCGGATACGGCGTAACGGGCCTTGGGTTAGCGGGCTGTAAATGGGCTATATGCGAACATGCCGTTAACAGGCTTTCCATGGGTCGGCCCGCCACCTTTTAACCAAGTCAAATGGGCCGGCCTTTTCACTGGAATGGGCCACTGTTGGGTCGTGCCACGTGTCGACGTATCATAGGTGCCTTCTGTCCAATGAGTGGACGACATCTGTCCCAACGATGAGCCGACACATGTTTCCTCCAGCCAATGATGATTTTACATGTGGAAAATCCCCATTGGTCGGGGCTGTTAATGGGTTATCGGATCCAAAACCCGACCTGATAGCTTAACGGTGTTCCGTTACGGTGGATGCCACATGTCGGTCACCCTTGACGAAAGCACTTCTGTGACGCGCGATTTATCATCATGGAAGTGGACACTTCCGTGATGATAATTTTGGTAATGTCATGGAACACTTCTACGATAGCACAGGTATGACTATCTTGATTCTGTCATAAAATCGTCATGGATGTACATGCATGACAAAAAACGCGACCTACTATGACAAACACGTATCATCACGGAAGTGTATTTTTTTGTAGTGCAAATGAGGCCTGAATGTATTTGTGTCGACTATTGTCTGATCGATCGCTAAGCCTATCATTTTAGGAGCTAGGGCTATTGGTTGATCGATGACGGATAAGTATAAGCATACCACGAGCTCATCAGCCCCAACGTTTCTCTTCAGTGAGTGTTTTGCAAGTACTATAGCTCGCTCAGTAGCTAGCCTACTAACACCAAGAATCATCAAACAAGCCCTGCTGATATGATAAATAGTTCAAACTTACATCTAAGCATGCCATATATTACATCAAAAGCTGGTGAGGATACATCTGTTTCCATAACTCGGAGAGGGTTCGCATGATTCACTATCAAACAAAAGTAGCAAGTACCGCCCACACAAGACAGTGCACTAGCCATAAGATGGTTTGATAACACGCATCATTCTAGTAATTAAACACAGGGCAATGCATACTACCCTGAAGGATTAGCACGACCAACTATTTCTTGTAATCGATCTCTCGGGCAATGACCACAGCACGGACAGCGACATGGGAATCGATCTCTGGGGCGATGTCCACAGGACTGACCGCGACATCGGAATCGATCTCTAGGGCGATGTCCACAGGATGGACAGTGGCATCGAAATCGATCTCCGGGGCGATGCCAACAGGACAGGCCGCGACATCGGAATCATCAAGGACGTCCACCGGCACCTGCACAACCCTAACATATTAGCAAGCACATTGCAAATAATCAAAAACCACAACTATGGTAATAAGCCATTATTTTTTACCTTCTGCAGCTAACCAGGGGATCTCATCCCTCCAGGAGCCATCTCCTCGTCCTCGATGGGGGCCATCACCTTGCCAGGGGAATACTGCTTCTCAACAGCAACTATCTCCTCAAACTCGGCCTTGAGCCTCGCATAGGTGGACATCAGAGTTCCTGGGGTAGGCACGGTGGGGCCCTTGCTGTTATTCCAACTTTCTTTGAGGAGTTCGTCCACCAACGTCGTCGATTCTTTGGCCAGTGCTTGTTTCTGGAGTTCTTCATCTCCATGGGTTGGCCCGCCAACATGGTCAACTCATTGGTCGGTGCTCGCTTCCTGGAGATCACTGTCTCTAGTGGGTTGTCCACCGGCAACTCTTTGCCTAGTGCTCCAGGATCCATTAATGAACTGACAAACAAAAGGCAATCGGAAGGAAACCACAATCGCAATGAAAACGGGAAAAGAATAGGATGTGAGGATCGGTCGGTGCTTCGCAAAAAGAAGATTCCTGGAATGAAAATATAGCAACATAACTGATTCGCCCACCTTTCCTTCGTCAGTACAGAAAAATAAATGGCAGAAGTGAGTAGCCTGGAGTGAGGTTTTCTTCAAGAAAGGGCCTCAATGAGCGTTCTAGTGAAATGATGGTTGCTTCGTCCAGTCCAACTTGGAGGCCACCTTACCACTGCTGGTAAAGGTGTGGGTTTTGTGATATGATGGTTCATGACGGCCACACGGGGTGACAGGTGAGTCTCGACTGTAGGACCTCGCTGTGATTTGGTGGATGGCACGCGGGCCCGGATGCTTTGAAATGTCCCGCATGTAGATAGAGCGGCTAGTCATATAGGAGTGCTCAATATTGTGCACCGCGACCAAGGCGGAGAGTAAAACGAGAAAACTATGTAATTAATGCATGAGTTTAATTAGGGTAGTTTTGTAAAGTACGAGATACATTCCTCCAATTGCAAAATGCCTTGGTTCATGAGATTTGAGATTTGAGCCCTATAAACCGGAAGGGAGGGAGTACTGCACGCGGTGTAGTCTAGTCACTTGTTGAAATCTCTAGAAAGGCAAATACTCCCTCCGTCTAGGTGAGTAAGTCATCTTAGGTTGTGCACCGTGACCAAGGAGGAGGGGGAAAACAAGAGACCTTAATGTTTATTTGCTAATTCATTACATTGCATGCAATAAATTAACCACTGCATGTCGTGTTTGGTAGTCTCAAGTTATTAAAAGCATGCACACCCCTCGTCTCTTATTGGTTGATATGTGAAAAAACAAGAAACGAGGTAGAAGTTAATGCACCGCGCCTAAGTGTTTTGGGATTATTTGGTTTTCGTAAGATGACTTACACACCTAGAAGGAGGGAGTACTCCTTTCCGGTTTACAAGGCTATACTACTCCCTTCGTCTAGGTGTGTAATTCATCTTACGAAAACCAAATAGTCCCAAAACACTTAGGCGTGGTGCATTAACTTCTACCTTGTTTCTTGTTTCTTAACATATCAACCAATAAGAGATGAGAGGTGTGCATTCTTTTAATGACTTGCAGTGGCTAGTTCATTGCATGCAACACTATTAATTAGCAAATAAACATGGGTGACCCCAGGAGGAAACGGTGCTAAGCGTGTGGACCTATACAAAATGAGTATCAACCAATGGATGATGGAGTTTAATTGTTAAACAATTCAATGAAGGAAGCTTAGCTACAAATTCAACAACTTACTCACCTAGACGGAGGGAGTAGAAAGTACTAGTACTACAATAGTGGGCTCAAATAGCAATTTTGCCTCATGCAAGAGCCTGGCTACTACTCCTATATGTGTGCTCCAAGGCACCGCACCATGCAAGCATTCGCAACTGCCACGTTCGGGTTGCGCTTGGCTCTTCGCCTCTTCGAGAAGACGAACAATGATGTTACTCCTACTTATACAGTATCGAATCCACTGTTGCATGTCCGTCCACCTCGTGCGGGGGGGATAGCGTGTAGCGAAAGCTTCTACTTACTGCTCCTGCCTTTGCATCTATGATAGGTGGGCCCAACAGGTGGTTGGCCATCCTATCATGGAGCCAAAGGCAGGTGCAGTTAAGGCACCGGAGCTCAGTCCACAAGGGAGAGGGCGTTGTAGTAATCAAATTTCTCGGTCTTCTACGAGTTGATGCGACACATCAAAGCATTGCACTCGATATAAGTCTTTTTACATGTTTCAAATGGACTACAACATACGGATGTATGTAGACATATTCTGCTTCGTATGTAGTGATACGTCTCCAATGTATCTATAATTTTTGATTGTTCCATGCTATTATATTACCCCTTTTGGATGTTTATGGGCTTTATTTTACACATTATTATCATTTTTGGGACTAACCTACTAACCGGAGACCCAGCCCGTATTGCTGTTTTTTTGCCTATTTTGGTATTTCAAAGAAAAGGAATATCAAACGGAGTCCAAACGGAATGAAACCTTCGGGAGCGTGATATTTGGAACGAACGTGATCCAAAGGACTTGGAGTGCAAGTCAAGAAGCAGCCGAGGCGGCCATGAGAGGGTAGGGCGCCCCCCCTCCTACAAGGCGCGCCCCCTGTCTCGTGGGCCCCTCGGGCGGCCACCAATGTACTTCTTCCTCCTATATAAGCCTACGTACCCCGAAAACATCTAAGGAGCAACCGAAACACAATTTCCACTACCGTAACCTTCTGTATCCGCGAGATCCCATCTTGGAGCCTTCGCCGGCGCTCCGCCAGAGGGGGAATCGACCATGGAGGGCTTCTACATCAACACCATAGCCCCTCCGATGAGTTGTGAGTATTTTACCGCAGACCTTCGGGTCCATAGTTATTAGCTAGATGGCTTCTCCTCTCTTTTTGGATCTCAATACAATGTTCTCCCCCTCTCTTGTGGAGATCTATTCGATGTAAACTCTTTTTGCGGTGTGTTTGTCGAGATCCGATGAATTGTGGGTTTATGATCAAGTTTATCTATGAGAAATATTTGAATCTCCACTGAATTATTTTATGTATGATTGAGTTATGTTTGCAAGTCTCTTCGAATTATCAGTTTGGTTTGTCCTACTAGATTGATCTTTCTTGCCATGGGAGAAGTGCTTAGCTTTGGGTTCAATCTTGCGGTGTCCTTTCCCAGTGACAGAAAGGGTTGCAAGGCACGTATTGTATTGTTGCCATCGAGGATAAAAAGATGGGGTTTATATCATATTGCATGAGTTTATCCCTCTACATCATGTCATCTTGCTTAATGCGTTACTCTGTTCTTTGTGAACTTAATACTCTAGATGCAGGCAGGAGTCGGCCGATGTGTGGAGTAATAGTAGTAGATGCAGGCAGGAGTCGGTCTACTTGTTGCGGACGTGATGCCTATATACATGATCATGCCTAGATAATCTCATAATTATTCGTTGTTCTATTAATTGCTCGACAGTAATTTGTTCACCCACCGTAATACTTATGCTATCTTGAGAGAAGCCTCTAGTGAAACCTATGGCCCCCGGGTCTATCTCTTATCATATTTGCTTCCAATCTACTTTTATTTGCATCTTTACTTTTCGCATCTATATTATAAAATACCAAAAATATATTTATCTTATCATACTATCTCTATTCAATCTCACTTTCGCAGGTGGCCGTGAAGGGATTGACAACCCCTTTATTGAGTTGGTTGCGAGTTCTTTGTTTGTTTGTGTAGGTGCGTGGGACTTTTGAGGAGCCTCCTACTGGATTGATACCTTGGTTCTCAAAAACTGACGCCCTTTCCTCTTCAAGGAAAACCAACGCAAGCTCAAGACGTAGCAAGAAGGATTTCTGGCGCCGTTGCCGGGGAGGTCTTCGCTCAAGTCAAGACATACCAAGTACCCATCACAAACCCATCTCCCTCGCATTTACATTATTTGCCATTTTCCTCTCGTTTTCCTCTCCCCCATTTCACCCTTGCAGTTTTATTTTCCCTCTCTTTCCCAATCTCTCTCTCTCTCTCTCTCTTCACTTTCCTTTTTTTGTTTGCTTGTGTGTTGGATTAGTTGTTGCCATGGTGCAAGATAATACCAAATTGTGTGATTTCTCGAATACCAATAATAATGATTTCCTTAGTACTCCGATTGCACCTCTTAATGATGTTGAGTCTTGTGAAATCAATACTGCTTTGCTCAATCTTGTTGTGAAAGATCAATTCGCCGGCCTTCCTAGTGAAGATGCCGCTACTCATCTAAACAACTTTGTTGATTTGTGTGATATGCAAAAGAAGAAATATATGGATAATGATATTGTTAAATTGAAGTTATTTCCATTTTCACTTAGAGATCGTGCTAAAGTTTGGTTTTCGTCTTTGCCTAAAAATAGTATTGATTCTTGGAACAAGTGCAAAGATGCTTTTATCTCTAAGTATTTTCCTCCCACTAAGATTATCACTCTTAGGAACGATATTATGAATTTTAAACAACTTGATCATGAGCATGTTGCCCAATCTTGGGAAAGAATGAAATTGATGATTCGCAATTGCCCTACTCATGGTTTGAATTTATTGATGATCATACAAAAAATTTATGCCGGTTTGAACTTTGCTTCTAGAAATCTCTTAGATTCGGCCGCGGGAGGCACGTTTATGGACATCACGTTAGGAGATGCTACAAAACTTCTTGATAATATTAAGGCAAATTATTCTCAATGGCACACCGAAAGATCTTCTAGTAAAAAGGTGCATGCTATAGAAGAAATCAATGTTTTGAGTGGAAAGATGGATGAACTTATGAAATTGTTTGCTACTAAAAATACTCATCTTGATCCCAATGATATGCCTTTGTCTACTTTTATTGAGAATAATAATGAGTCTATGGATGTGAATTTTGTTGGTAGGAATAGTTTTGGAAACAATGCTTATAGAGGAAACTTTAATTCTAGACCGTTCCCTAGTAATTACTCTAATAATTATGGAAATTCCTACAATAATTCTTATGGTAATTTTAATAAGATGCCCTCTGATTTTGAGAATAGTGTGAAAGAATTTATGATTTCTCAAAAGAATTTTAATGCTTTGCTTGAAGAAAAATTGCTCAAAGTTGATGATTTGGCTAGGAACGTTAATAGACTTTCGCTTGATGTTGATTCTCTTAAACTTAGATCTTCTTCCCCTAAGCATGATATCGATGAGTCTCCCAAAGTAATGAGAATTTCCATTGACGAGTGCAAGGAAAGAACCGCTAGATTGCGTGCTAAGAAAGATAGCTTTATAAAGGCGTGTTCCTCTAGTTTCCATGAAAATAATGATGAAGATCTTCAAGTTATTGATGCGTCTCCTATTAGATATTTGATTTGCAATATGAATCTTTAAAGTTATGGGACTGAAGATGAGTCAACTTTACCTAGAAGGCGTCCCAAAAATTCGCAGTTTTTAGATCTTGATGCTAAAATTGGTAAAAGTGGGATTGGAGAGGTCATGACTTTAAATAGCATTGAACCCACTATCTCGGATTTCAAGGAATTTTATTATGATAATTGTTCTTTAGAAGGTTGTATTTCCTTGTTGCAATCCGTTGTTAACTTTCCACATGCTTATAGTCAAAATAAAGCTTTTACCAAACATATCGTTGATGCCTTGTTGCAATATTTTGATGAAAAACTTAATTTGAAGTTTCTATACCTAGAAAACTTAATGATGAGTGGGAACCTACTATAAAAATTAGAGTTAAAGATCATGAGTGTTTTCCTTTGTGTGATTTGGGTGCTAGTGCTTCCACGATTCCGAAAACTTTATGTGATATTCTAGGTTTCCATGATCTTGATGATTGCTCTTTAAATTTGCACCTTGCAGATTCCACCATTAAAAAGCCAATGGGAACGATCAATGATGTTCTCATTGTTGCAAATATAAATTTGGTGCCCGTAGATTTTATCGTTCTTGATATTGATTGCAATCTTTCTTGCCCTATTATTCTTGGTAGACCTTTCCTTAGAATGATTGGTGCGATTATTGATATGAAGGAAGGGAATATTAGATTCAAATTTCCATTAAAGAAAGGCATGGAGCACTTTCCAAGAAAGAAAGTCAAATTACCTTATGAATCTATCATGCGAGCTACATATGAATCGAGTGCCAAAGATGGCACTACTTAGATCTATCTTCGCCTTTATGCCTAGCTAGGGGCGTTAAACGATAGCGCTAGTTGGGAGGCAACCCAATTTTCTTTGTGTTTTTTGTTTTTGTTCCTGTTTAGTAATAAATTTTGCTTCTACTTTCTGTTTATATGTGTTTTTATTTTTTAATTAGTGTTTGTGCCAAGTAGAACCTATAGGATAACCTATGATGATAGTTGATTTGATTCTGCTGAAAAACAGAAACTTTGTGCTCACGGGAAAAAATTCAATAAATCACAGAAACGTGCTTTTGCATTGATTCTTTTTTCTTCTGATCAATAAACAAATTGTACAGTACTTCCTATTTTGGTAGGATTTTTAGAGTTCCAGAAGTTTGCGTTAGTTACAGATTGCTACAGACTGTTCTGTTTTTGACAGATTCTGTTTTTCGTGTGATGTTTTCTTATTTTGATGCATCTATGGCTAGTATGTAAGGGTATGAACCATATAAAAGTTGGGATACAGTAGGTTTAACACCAAAATAAATAAAGAATGAGTTCATTACAGTACCTTATGTGGTGGTTTTGTTTTCTTTCACTAACGGAGCTTATAAGATTTCCTGTTGAGTTTTGTGTTGTGAAGTTTTCAAGTTTTGGGTAAAGCTTTTATGGACTATGGAATAAGGAGTGGCAAGAGACTAAGATTGGGGATTCCCATGGCACCCCAAGATATTCAAGGATAGCCAAAAGCCTAAGCTTGGGGATGCCCCGGGAAGGCATCCCCTCTTTCGTCTTTGTTCATTGGTAACTTTACTTGGAGCTATATTTTTATTTGCCACATGATATGTGTTTTGCTTGGAGCGTCGTGTATTATATTAGTCTTTGATTTTTAGTTTACCACAATCATCCTTGCTGTAGAAATCTTTCGGGAGAAGCCCACTTGATTAGAATTTTCTAGAATACTCTATGTGCTTCACTTATATCTTTTGAGATTGATAGTTTTTGCTCTAGTGCTTCACTTATATTTTTTAGAGCATGGTGGTAACTTAATTTTGAAGAAATTGCTAGTCTCTCATGCTTCACTTATATTATTTTGGGAGTCTTTTAGAACAGCATGGTATTTTCTATGGTTACAAATTTGGTCCTAGAATGATGAGCATCCAAGTTGGGTATAATAAGAACTATCATAGGAAGTGAATTGGATGCTATGATCAATTTGTTGCTTGATAATTGTTTTGAGATATAAAGGTAGTAATGTTAGGGTCATGCTAGTGGATAATTATGAAATTGAGAAATACTTTTATTGAAGTTAGCAAGTCCCGTAGCATGCACGTATGGTAAAAGTTGTGTGACAAAATTGTTGCATGAGGTGCTCTTTTGATTGTCTTCCTTATGAGTGGCAGTCAGGGACGAGCGATGGTCTTTTACTACCAATCTATCTCTCTTGGGGCATGCGTAGTAGTACTTTGCTTCGAGGGCTAAGTAGACTTTTGCAATAAGTATATGAGTTCTTTATGACTAATGTGAGTCCATGGATATGCGCACACTCATCCTTCCACTTTGCTAGCCTCTCTTATTACCGCACAACTCTCGTCGGTATTGAACCCATTATTTACCTTCCTCAAAACAGCCACCATACCTACCTATTATGGCATTTTCATAGCCATTCCGAGATATATTGCCATGCAACTTTCCACCGTTCTGTTTATTATGACACGTTTCATCATTGTCATATTGCTCTTTGCATGATAATGTAGTTGACATCGTATTTGTGGCAAGGCCACCTTCATAACTTTCATACATGTCGCTCTTGGTTCATTGCATATCCCGGTACATCACCGGAGGCATTCATATAGAGTCATATCTTGTTCTAGCTTTGAGTTGTAATTCTTGAGTTGTAAATCCATAAAAGTGTGATGATCTTCATTATTAGAGCATTGTCTCGGTGAGGAAAGGATGATGAAGACTATGATTCCCCCACAAGTCGGGATGACACTTCGGACTTTACAAAAGAAAAAGAAAAAGAAAAAAGGAAGAAAAAAAGGAGAAAGGCCAAAAAGAAAAAAAAAGGAAAGGCTAAACAAAAAAATGAGAGAAAAATAGAGAAGGGACAATGCTACTATCCCTTTTTCCACACTTGTGCTTCAAAGTAGCACCATGATCTTCATGATAGAGAGTCTCCTATGTTGTCACTTTCATATACTAGTGGGAATTTTTCATTATAGAACTTGGCTTGTATATTCCAATGATGGGATTCCTCAAAATGCCCTAGGTCTTCATGAGCAAGAGAGTTGGATGCACACCCACTTAGTTCTTTTTGTTGAGCTTTCATATATTTATAGCTCTAGTGCATCTGTTGCATGGCAATCCCTACTCACTCACGTTGATATCTATTGATGGGCATCTCCATAGGCCGTTGATATGCCTAGTTGATGTGAGACTATCTTCTCCCTCTTTTTGTCCTCACAACCACCATCTTTTACCACCTTAGTGCTATGTCCATGGCTTACGCTCATGTATTGCGTAAGAGTTGAAAAAGCTGAAGCGCGTTAAAAAGTATGAAACAATTGCTCGGCTCGTCATCGGGGTTGTGCATGATGGGAGTATTTTGTGTAATGAAAATGAAGCATGGCCTAACTATATGATTTTGTAGGGATAAGCTTTCTTTGGCTATGCTTTTTTAATAGGACATGATTATTTGTTAGTATGCTTTGAAGCATTATTATTTTTATGTTTTATAAGATTTTATCTTGAATCATTTGGATCTGAACATTCATGCCACAATAAAGAAAATTACATTGAGAATTATGCTAGGTAGCATTCCACGTCAAAAATTCTGTTTTTATCATTTACCTACTCGAGGACGAGCGGGAATTAAGCTTGGGGATGCTTGATACATCTCCAACGTATCTATAATTTTTTATTGTTCCATGCTATTATATTACCCCTTTTGGATGTTTATGGGCTTTATTTTACACATTATTATCATTTTTGGGACTAACCTACTAACTGGAGGCCCAGCCCGTATTGCTATTTTTTTGCCTATTTCAGTATTTTGAAGAAAAGGAATATCAAACGGAGTCCAAACGGAATGAAACCTTCAGGAGCGTGATTTTTGGAACGAACGTGATCCAGAGGACTTGGAGTGCATGTCAAGAAGCAGCCGAGGCGGCCACGAGAGGGTAGGGCGCGCCCCCCTACAAGGCACGCCCCCTGTCTCGTGGGCCCCTCGGGTGGCCACCGATGTACTTCTTCCTCCTATATAAGCCTACGTACCCCGAAAACATCCAAGGAGCAACCGAAACACAATTTCCACTGCCGTAACCTTCTGTATCCGCGAGATATCATCTTGGAGCCTTCGACGGTGCTACGCCGGAGGGGGAATCGACCACGAATGGCTTCTACATCAACACCATAGCCCCTCCGATGAGTTGTGAGTAGTTTACCACAGACCTTCGGGTCCATAGTTATTAGCTAGATGGCTTATTCTCTCTTTTTGGATCTCAATACAATGTTCTCCCCCTCTCTTGTGGAGATCTATTCGATGTAATCTCTTTTTGCGGTGTGTTTGTTGAGATCCGATGAGTTGTGGGTTTATGATCAGATTTATCTACGAATAATATTTGAATCTTCTCTGAATTCTTTTGTGTATGATTGAGTTATCTTTGCAAGTCTCTTCGAATTATCGGTTTGGTTTGGCCTACTAGATTGGTCTTTCTTGCCATGGGAGAAGTGCTTAGCTTTGGGTTCAATCTTGCGGTGTCCTTACCCAGTGACAGAAAGGGTTGCAAGACATGTATTGTATTGTTGCCATCGAGGATAACAAGATGGGGTTTATATCATATTGCTTGAGTTTATCCCTCTACATCATGTCATCTTGCTTAATGCGTTACCCTGTTCTTATGAACTTAATACTCCAGATGCATGCTGGATAGCGGTCGATGTGTGGAGTAATAGTAGTAGATGCAGGCAGGAGTCGGTCTACTTGTTGTGGACGTGATGCCTATATACATGATCATGCCTAGATAACCTCATAATTATTCGCTTTTCTATCAATTGCTCGACAGTAATTTGTTCAGCCACCGTAATACCTATGCTATCTTGAGATAAGCCTCTAGTGAAACCTATGGCCCCCGGGTCTATCTCTTATCATATTTGCTTCCAATCTACTTTTATTTGCATCTTTACTTTTTGCATCTATATTATAAAATACCAAAAATATATTTATCTTATCATACTATCTCTATTAGATCTCACTTTCGCAAGTGGCCGTGAAGGGATTGATAACCCCTTTATTGTGTTGGTTGCGAGTTCTTTGTTTGTTTGTGTAGGTGCGTGGGACTTTTGAGGAGCCTCCTACTGGATTGATACCTTGGTTCTCAAAAACTAAGGGAAATACTTATGCTACTATTGCTGCATCACCCTTTCCTCTTCAAGGAAAACCAACGCAAGCTCAAGACGTAGCATGTAGTCACTTGTTGCAATCTCTAAAAAGACTTATATTTGGAAACGGAGGGAGTACAATGCATGCATGCATGCCGTGACTTTCCTTTTGATACTTGCATGTGTTGATTTGATGCACCTTGCCAAATTTTGACTATAAATTTAACTAACCAAATTTTCATGCATGTCACAAAAAATTACGGGGCTGTTTGGATTGTGAATATGTTTGTCTTATGTTGCCACATTATTTTTCCCACACTTTCCACACTTGCCTAACTTGAGTTTCTCAAATTGTTAGACACACTTTGGCTTGCCTAAGGGAATATTGCCACAATTTTTGTTTCTATGACATGTGGGGTTCACTGCTAATAAAAAAATTCTTGTCTTAGGTGTGACTAATAAAAAAGACTTATATTTAGGAACGAAGAGAGTAGAAAATATAAATAATAATGCATGTTGGGGCAACCCACGTTTCCGCTAATTTTAGTCGTGGGCTTGTTCACAATTTTTATGAGGGGGTGGTTGTTCATTTAATGGAGGGACTTGTAGTACCAGAGTTGAATGATACAAAGTGCGACCTGGCACACCATAACACCACTTGGAACAAGCGGGTAGCTATCTCAAAAAAACAATCAACAACTAAAAAAACCGCGACCTGGCATGTAGTAGTACACAATTTTAAATGATTGTTTTGATGGAGTGAAAAAGGAAAACTACCCCACTACATATATATAGGTCGGAGCCTCCGCGCTTGCTTGCTAGAGTTGCTCTCTTCCCACACTCTCATCCTCTCCAGATCTAAACAAGATAGGGGTAGTAACACTATCTTTCGCCCTTCAATGAACACTGTCTTTCTATCCTCATTGTTGGTTACAGATTCGGACGTATCCCCCTCCGCCGGTGAAGGGGAGGAGGGGCAGCGTTTAGGCCGTCGTCGATAGCGAGGGAGGAGACCCACTGCCGGACGCACCGTTATCTCTGGCCGAGCGCCGGCACGGGAGGTCCTCCTATCCCTTCATCATTGCCTATGGGTGGATCCGGCCTCCCGCCGCCCACCTATCCACATCCTGACGACCTTCAGGTATTCTTCGTTCGAAACCGCCTTAGCTCTACTTCCCAAGCTCGCTACGTTGCTGCATGTGCATCATTTTCTACCTTTCATCCCCTCTCGATCGGATGGTCCAACGTCACCTATTTTTTTTCTATTGTTAGAGATAAAGCTACTTCATGGAGTCGAATCTTGTACTCCTTCCGTCCGAAAATACTTGTCATTGAACTGGATGTATCTAGATGTATTTTAGTTCTAGACACATCCATTTTGATGAAAAGTAATTACGGACGGAGGGAGTACTTGGTTCAAACAAGAAATAAAGTGGGGGTGGGGGAATTTAGTATGTACATCGGACTTGGTACAAACAGGAAGGAAAGGGGGTGAAAGTAGTACAGACTAGTCATCCAACCGGTCTCTTGGTCGAAAAGGTAAATATAGGGGTAACGTTGCACAGTGGTATGACCAGGACTAGATTTGCTATCCACTCATAGGAGTAGGTGGCTAGAGTGAACAAAAATGGGACCAACCCAGATATGTTTCTTGGATGTTTGTTTCTCGGGGCAACAAACTATGAATCACCACTTTATGCCCCTGTTTATGTACATGGTGCTGGACTGCTAGTGCACCCACTGTCCCATTCCCTTATACCAAATATTTAGCTATTCTTAATCTAATGTCCCTGGTAAAAATGAAGCCATGCCACTGTTATAAGCCATGACAAGTTTAGCCAAATGTTTTTGCCTGTAATTGTTTGAGACTCTGACTATTTCCTCTGTACCTTTTTGTGCAAACGGGGATATCCAATTCACTTGGTTGTTGTTGTGACCTTTTGGTGCACTGCACAAAACTCTTCTTAAAAGAAGTGACTTTTTTGCTGTTTAACTGGAATGTCAGAATGGAACAGTTGGTTCATTTTGGTGGAACTACACAAAGGGAGATCTGTGTTGCAATCCTCATCATCCATATTGGCGCCATAACCTTCCTTTAGGTAAGAATGATATTTAATGCATGTGTTCATCTCTATTTTTCGACTGCCATGAGAAAATAATGCTATTTTTAACTAGTACACTTGTACTCCCTCACTGACAAAACCAATTCTGAATTAGAAGGCCAATCATGTACTTGGTTTCACCAACTGGTGAGGAGAAAGAGAAACAGAGCATGAAGAGGAAGAAGAAGAAGAATAAACAGTGCCAAGGTGATCTTGCTGAAGCCAGAGGCCTCAGTCGAGGCCATTCAAGGGCTCCGGCAACGACTACCTTACATGTGAGACGATCCTCCAGGGAGCCCTTCCACTTCTGCTGTCTCACTTAATTAATTAGGAGTACTTAAGTACCACTAATTTATTGCTGCCTAATTTTCATGTCGGAGTTAAACAAATCTTTAGTAGGACCCTATGCTGAATCATGTACGTGTGTATGTTTGTCTATGGAGGTGAATCATGTGGTGGAGCAGGGAGGGAATATTATTAGTGTCATGACATAATAGTGCTATTGTTTTGCATGTCAATTTATTGCCATTGGTTCAATGAGGCAATGTTTTGCGTATTGTCCATCATGAATTTGATGCTACTGTTTGAGTAATATGTTAATGTCTTCCTATCCTTTCTCACTAAGCTAATGAAGGTTTTACCTTGTTCCTACTTGTGCAAACAGGGATCATGTTGTGCCAATCATACATTTTAGTGGAACTACACAAGACAATACAATGAATTGTATCCCAGCCAGTTCTTTAACTCTGCTAGAAGTTCTTGATAATCTTTCGATATAATCTCAGCACTGGTAAACAAGAGTGATTTCAACCATACATTTGAAGTGCACAAAAATATATACTATTGTGCGCTTCCAGTGAGTGCTTTATCATCTCTTATGGGACTACATGAATAAGCTTTTTTCTCAGGTTGGTACGGGCCTAAGGCCTTCATCCATATTAGTTTGCTATCATCTCTATTTGTATCATGCTACTGTCATGAGAAACTCCTTTATCTTTGCACGTTAAAGTTTTGCAACCTATGATAAATGGCAATGCTTTGAGTGTTGAGCTAATTGGCACTGATTAAATAAACTAATACCTCTCTTTAAGCAAGACTACTATGTTGCTAACTTTACCCATTAAGATAATGAGGGTGCTTCTATTTGTTAGTGTATGTTTCATCAACTAGTCCCACTAAGTAATCTCACTCTCTCAATATATGTGCCAATAGGGATGCTCGATTTTGGTGGAACTGCACAAAAACTTTGTGTGCTTCATTGCCTCGATAGCTTCCGTCCTTTCCTGTCAGTCGCTAATCTCGGCTTGCTTTCTTCCTTCGCTGTCAGTCGCTTCGCTTATCTCGGCTTCCAGTCAAAGGAAATAGTAATTGATATGCTACCTCACACAGGTTGATACTGGTCTTTATCCAGATTATTGTGCTTGTCATGTATTGGTAATTTGGTATTGTGCTATTGTTTGCTGATTTTATAAAGGAATAACTTGGAGCCTGAACTCGCAGGCAAATCATTGCATTGGGTGATTTCAGTAGAACTGCACAAAATGATCAGATGGACAGATACTTATGTTGCTGCCATGTACTCCAAAGTTCACTCAGACAAGCATCGATGTTGACAAGAAGTGCCTATATTCATTCGAGTATCAACCGGCGTCAACCAGTTGTCAAACTCCCAAGTATTAGGAGAGTGAACGCCAAAAATATTTCTTGGCGCATAGCCCAAAAGAACACAGTCCAGTCTTTGGTCCCAACTTGTGCCTTTTGGTTATCGGCAGATATGGTAGTGAACTGTATGACATGGAGTCTAAAGATTCCAGACAAGTTGGTTGACGCGTATATTCATCTGGCACTTAATCAGTCTGCACGCCATGGGTGCTCCATTTCAGTTGAACTGCACACAAAAATTGGGTGGCTCATTTTCTCAACCTCCTCCTTTCTTGTCTGCAATGTAGAATTTTGGCGAGCTACAGGACTAAGATGAGCCAGTAAACTAGTTGGATGAAAGTAGTGGCCAAGTTGCTCAAACCTCGCTCAGCACAAGGCCACTATTTGAGGATAAACCTACAAGCAAAGTTCAGATTCTCTGTGCTGCCTCTTATGTACTCGAATTTTACTCGTACAAGAACTAATTTTAGCAAGAAGTACCTCCGACTGAACACCATTTACCAGTCTGTACCCTAGGTAACTAAAGTTCATCCATGGATCATATTGGTTGTGATCTCAATCATTTGGATTCATAAACATACTGAACATGTGTATATCTGAATCTTTTTGTGAATTATGTATGCATATTGTCATGTGATCTATCAATCATTTGGATGCATAGATATGCTGAGCTTGTGTATGAATCTTTTGAGTTGTTGATAGTGAATGTTGGCTATGAATATGAACGTGTCCTGTGAACCTGAGTTTGATACGAATGTTTACCTTTTCTGTTGTATTTGTGTGTGAACTTGTTAGTATGCCTACTGTGGGGTATGTGACGTGTGGGTGTCAACGGCACACCTTCTTCCCGAGAAGAATTGCACCTGTTTTGTTAGGGTAGCAACGGTGCATCAGCTCTTTTAAATCTTTTTATTACTCTATCTTCCCTCTCCCCCGCTCAACCCTTGCCTTAATGTTTTCGGCCTCAAAACAAACATAGTACTACGTTGTTTTGGGGGCTTGATGAAAAATCGAGTGCTGGTTTCTGTAGGTTGGCCCTCCCAACAAATGGGCTGCTGGTCCACCACGACGGACTGGGAGGCTAAAAATACAAGTTGTATGGTGCAGAGGCAAGTAAAAAAAAGCTATTGAGAGCCATCCACTGAAGAAAAAAATCGCTCCTGATGTGCTTCTTCAGTCGTGCCGCCGGCCCCCTCTTTAATCCAGTTCACTCAGGCATCTGGTATCATTTTTTCCAGAGGGCAAACAAGTATCGGCTAGGCCTAGGTTTTGTATTTTAACATGCGTAGCCCACGACATATGAAGAAAGTGGTTTCAACTTATTTTTTGAGGTCCATACCGGCCTATGGGATTTTTCTTAAAGATCGGCAGCCCAATGTATTTTTTAATAAAACGCAGGTCTCTGTTCTATTTATCTATATATAATGATGTGTCCAATTTATGTTTTCCCTTCTAACCACATTATATATATTTATATTATTACTAGTATCGTATATTTTATAGAGACTTATATATGCATTATAAAAACATCCCACGTGTTATTAACTTATAAGAGTAAATGTTTAACGGAAGTTGGCAAGGAAAATCTTGGTTCTTTTTGACTCACACGCAAGGAAAATCCTGGTGATTGCGTACAAAAGCTTGCGAAGATTTTAAGGACCAATTTAATATGAACAGGCTCATTTTTATTTTGAGCAATAACTCGCTAATTTGTTAATCCCCAAAATGATATAAATGTGTTGGGCCTCCGGTTAGTAGGTTAGTCCCAAAAATGATATAAATGTGTAAAATAAAGCCCATAAACATCCAAAAGGGGTAATATAATAGCATGGAACAATCAAAAATTATAGATACGTTGGAAACGTATCAAGCATCCCCAAGCTTAATTCATGCTCGTCCTCGAGTAGGTAAACGATAAAAAGATAATTTTTGATGTGGAATGCTACCTAGCATAATCTTGATCATATGTCTAATCATGGCATGAATATTAAGACACGAGTGATTCAAAGCAATAGTCTATCATTTGACATAAAAATAATAATACTTCAAGCATACCAACCAAGCAATTATGTCTTATCGAAATAACATAGCCAAAGAAAGCTCATCCCATCAAAATCATATAGTCTGGCTATGCTTTATCTTCATTACACAAAATACTTCCATCATGCACAACCCCGGTTTTAGCCAAGCAGTTGGTTCATACTTCTTAACGCACTTCAGCTTTTTCAACTCTTATGCAATACATGAGCGCGAGCCATGGACATAGCACTATGGTGGTATATGGTGGAGGTTGTGAGGACAAAAAGGGAAAAGATAGTCTCACATCAACTAGGCGTATCAACGGGCTATGGAGATGCCCACCAATAGATATCAATGTGAGTGAGTAGGGATTGCCATGCAACGGATGCACTAAGAGCTATAAGTGTATGAAAGCTCAAACTGGAAACTAAGTGGGTGTGCATCCAACTTGCTTGCTCATGAAGACCTCGGGCGTTTGAGGAAGCTCGTCATCGGAATATACAAGCCAAGTTCTATAATGAAAATTCCCACTAGTATATGAAAGTGATAACTCAGGAGACTCTCTATATGAAGAACATGGTGCTACTCTGAAGCACAAGTGTGGTAAAAGGATAGTAGCATTGCCCCTTCTCTCTTTTTCTCTCATTTTTTCTTTTATTTTCTATTTTTTTTATTATTTTTTTGGTGGGCTTGTTTGGCCTCTTTTTTTATTTGGGCTTCTTTGGCCTCTTTTATTTTTCATAAAGTCCGGAGTCTCATCCCGACTTGTGGGGCAATCATAGTCTCCATCATCCTTTCCTCACTGGGGCAATGCTCTAATAATTATGATCATCACACTTTTATTTACTTACAGCTCAATATTACAACTCGATATCTCGAACAAAGATATGACTCTATATGAATGCTTCCGGCGGTGTACCGGGATGTGCAATGATCTAGTGTAGCAATGACATCAAAACATGGAAATATCATGCTAGCTATCTTACGATCATGCAAAACAATATGACAATGAATGCTCAAGTCATGTATATGATGATGATGGAAGTTGCATGGCAATATATCTCGGAATGGCTATGGAAATGCCATGATAGGTAGGTATGGTGGCTGTTTTGAGGAAGATAAATAATGGGTTCATGATACCGGCGAAAGTTGCACGACACAATAGAGGCTAGCAAAGTGGAAGGGTGAGTGTGCGTATATCCATGGACTCACATTAGTCATAAAGAACTCATATACTTATTGCAAAAGTCTACTTGCCCTCGAAGCAAAGTACTACTACGCATGCTCCTAGGGGAAGGGTTGGTAGGAGTTAACCATCGCGCGATCCCGACCTCCACTCATAAGGAAAGCAATCAAAGAACACCTCATGCTCCAACTTCGTTGCATAATGGTTCATCATACGTGCATGCTACGGGACTTGCAAACCTCAACACAAGTATTTCTCAATTTCACAATTACTCAACCAGCACGACTCTAATACCACCACCTTTATACTGCAAAACTATTACAAGGAATCAAACATATCATATTCAGTGATCTACAAGTTTTATGTAGGATTTTATGACTAACCATGTGAATGACCAATTCCTGTCATCTCTCTAAATAGATATAAGTGAAGCAAGAGAGTTTAACTCTTTCTACAAAAGATATGCCCATGCTCTAACAAATATAAGTGAAGCAAAAGAGCATTCTACAAATGGCAGTTTTCTATGTGAAGAGAAACAGGCAATCCAAACTTCAAATGATATAAGTGAAGCACATGAAGCATTCTATAACACCATACTCAAAAAAATTTAATTGAAGTGCAATGAGCATTCTATAAATCAACCAAGTACTTTCTCATACCAGCATGGTGCATAAAAGAAAAGTAAAAACTAAATGCAAAAGACGCTCCAAGACTTGCACATATCGCATGAACGAAACGAATACGAAAACATACCAATACTTGTTGAAGAAAGAGGGGATGCCTTCCGGGGCATCCCCAAGCTTAGACGCTTGAGTCTCCTTGAATATTTACTTGGGGTGCCTTGGGCATCCCCAAGCTTGAGCTCTTGCCTCTCTTCCTTGTCCTCATATCGAGACCTCCTCGATTAGACACTTCATCCACACAAAACTTCAACAGAAAACTCGGTAAGATCCGTTAGAATAATAAAGAAAATCACTACTCTAAGTACTGTTGCAAACCAATTCATATTTTGTTTTTGCATTGTGTCTAATGTAAGATAAATTTTTCATGGCTTAATCCACTGATATAAATTGATAGATTCATCAAAACAAGCAAACTATGCATCAAAAACAGAATTTGTCAAAAACAGACATTCACCATACTTATGGTACCCAAACAATTCTACCAAAATTAGGAAACATAAACAAGTTGTGCAGAAAGACAGTTCAAAACGAATCGGAACCGTTTGACATTCCAGTAAAAAATGTAAAATCGCGCACTACAGCCAAAGTTTCTGTCCTGCACCGCACAAACCAACAAGCATTGTAAACATCCTAAAGGCAAACCTTGGCACATTATTTTTATAATACAATGGAATTGTACAAGGGGATAATTATTTTTGTTGAAAAGTTTCTGTAATGAAGATTCACAAAGTTTCCATGAGCATGAACAAAGTTCAAGGCTAGCTCCCACTTCAACAATGCTTGTCTCTCTCACTTTCACTTTCCTTTTTGAAAAGTTTTTAGGTTCCCCTCTTTATTTATTTTTTGTTTTTAAACTATATAAAAGCACTCAACATAAATAAATGACTCTCTAAAACTTTCGGGTTGTCTCCCTGGCAGCGCTTTCTTTAAAGCCATTAAGCTAGGCATATAGTGCTCAAGTAATGAATCCACCCGGATCCCAAGGTATATCAAAGCCAATTTTAATTAACAATGATTTGTGATTTAGTAGTTAGCACAAAGTAACAAATATCATGCAACAACGAAGTCTAACTCTCTTCCTATGCATCGGCATGTCATAAAAGAACAATTCATGCACACAAAGTAAAGGCCAATGCATAGTATAAGCAGTTTCTTGCAATTCTATCATGTTGGAAACATAAAGAGGCGGAGATGTAGTTCCTATCTCATAATAATTGCAAGTAGGAGCAGCAAGCACATGCATATTATATCTATCAAAATCATCATGTGCAATGGTAAAAGGCAACAAATCAATATAATGCTTACTAAGCACAAACTTCTATGATATAGTGTAGTTGGGAGAATTCAAAAAGATAATAGGACTATCATGTGTGGGTGCAATAGCAAAAATTTCATGTTTAACATAAGTAACTATAGCAATTTCATCTTCATAAGCATCATTCATATTGGCATCTTGGCCACAAGCATAGCAAGCACCATCAAAAAGGGATATTTCAAGAGAATCAATGGGATCATAGCAATCATCATAGCAATCATTCTTCGGTAAGCACGAAGGGGAATTAAACAATGTATGATTTGAAGAGTTACTATCATTAGAAGGTGGGGACGGGTGATCAATTCGCTCTTCCTCCTTTTGTTCTTCACTCTCCTCATCATCTTTTTCATCCAATGAGCTCACAGTTTCATCAATTTCTTCTTCCATAGCTTCCTGCAAAATATTAGTCTCTCCTTGGGCAGCGGAGATTTTCTCAATAAATGCATCAATATTTTAATTGTATTCATAATTGTCATAGCAAAATTTCAAAATAGCAAAATTTTCAGGCCTATAAACATCATCATCAAAAGCTTCATACTTTTCAAACAAAGATTCAATTTCATAAGCAGCCTTAAAAGCAACAAATTCTTCAATTCGTTCAACATCATAGAAATCATATATACCATTACCATAAGAAGCTAAGGTTTCATTATCATTAAATTTGCATGAAAAGGGAAGGTGTGGAGCCTTCATCCTAGAGCAACAATTATAATCATATCTCAAGCATAGATCCCGAGCATACCAACGCAACATATTAATTGGATCCCATAATAGTTTCCCTTTTTGTCTCAAGAGATAATCCCTAAAGTATTCACGTTGATCCAATGTTACTCCCATAAAATAATTGAATGGGGTTTTCTCAAGAAGTAGTACATAATATTTCGAACATAGCAAGCATCGAGGGTTTTAGGAGGTTCCCCATCTCCATGAGCAGCAAGTACACCTAATTTTTTTGGTATTTCGTGTTCCATATCCATAGCTAAAGATAGAGAACAACTTAGAACAGCAAATAAAAATTACTTAGTGATAAAGCAAACAAGCACACACGAGAATATTCACCCCACACTATGACTCCCCGGCAACGGCGCCAGAAAAAGGTCTTGATGACCCGCAAGTATACGGGATAGTTGTAGCCTCTTTCGATAAGTAAGAGTGTCGAACCCAACGAGGAGCTAAAGGTAGAACAAATACTCTCTCAAGTCCTATCTGCCAGTGATATGACTGTACGCACGCTTGACGTTCGCTTTACCTAGAACAAGTATGAAACTAGAAGTACTTTGTAGGTGTTGTTGGGTAGGTTTGCAAGATAATAAAGAGCACGTAAATAAAAGCTAGGGGCTGTTTAGGTAAAGAAGCAATAAAGTTAGTATAGCGAGTGTGAAAAAGTGGTGGTAGGAGTTGTGAAATTGTCCCTAAGCAATTGACTACTTTACTAGACCAATAGCAAGTTTTATGTGGGAGAGGCCACTGCTAGCATGTCATCCCTGACTTGGAATTCTATGCACTTATGATTGGAACTATTAGCAAGCATCCGCAACTACTAACGTTCATTAAGGTAAAATCCAACCATAGCATTAAGATATATTGGTCCCCCTTCAATCCCGTATGCATCAATTTCTATGCTAGGTAGAAGCTTCTGTCACTCTTGCCCTCCAATACATAGTCCTATCAACATACAACTAACCCTATGGTGTGATCCACGCGCGCGCTCATATGATGGGCACCAAAGGACAGCAACATAACCACAAGCAAGTTAAATCAATCATAGCAATTCATCAACCACCAATAGGACAACGAAAATCTACTCATACATCATAGGATGGCAACACATCATTGTATAATAATATGAAGCATAAAGCACCATGTTCAAGTAGAGGGTACAGCGGGTTGCAGGAGAATGGACCGCTGACTATAGATGGGGGAAGGTGATGGAGATGTTGGTGAAGATGGTGGAGGTGTTGGTCAAGATCACGGTGATGATGATGGCCCCTGGCGGCGTTCTGACGCCACCGGAAGCAAGGGGGAGAGAGCCCCCCTTCTTCTTCTTCTTCCTTGACCTTCTCCCTAGATGGGAGAAGGGTTTCCCCTCTGGTCCTTGGCTCCCATGGCATGGGAGGGGCGAGAGCCCCTTCGAGATTGGATCTATCTCTCTGTCTCTCTCTATTTCTTCCTTCCCAGATCCTTCCCCTTCACCGTTTCTTTTATATCCGGAGATCCGTAACTCCGATTGGGGTGAATCTTTTGCCCGGATTTTTCTCATAAAATTAGATTTCTTGCGGCAAAAGAAGAGCGTCAACCGCCTTACGGGTGGCCCACGAGGGTGCCAGGCGCGCCCCCTATCTCGTGGCCACCTCGGGCACCGTTTCGCGTTGATTCTTCCTCCGGAAATACCAAATATTCCAAAATAATTCTCCGTTCATTTTTATCCTGTTTGGATTCCATTTGATATTGGATTTCTGCGAAACATAAAACATGCAACAAACAGGAACTGGCACCGAGCACTGGATCAATATGTTAGTCCCAAAAATAGTATAAAAAGTTGCCAAAAGTATATGAAAGTTTAAGAATATTGGCATGGAACAATCAAAAATTATAGATACGACGGAGACGTAACACGGCGTGGTCAACAAACGAGAGTCATCGGAAGAGGACTGTACGTGGAGAGCCTGACGGTTGGGACCCACTAGGTCCATGGTCGCACGCAAGGAAAGTTACTCCTTATTAAGCTAAAAAAAATGTTTCCTTCACATGACAGCTGGGACCCACCGGCTGTATCTTTGCACGGAAGGAAGTGCCCCCTTGTTTTGCGAAAACAAATATTCATCCCGTTGACAGCTGGGACCCGTCATATTTGGTGGCTGACTTGTGGGCCTACTAAGCTGACGTGTACGCAGGGCTTTGTCAACTTAATCAACAAATGATTCTAGAAGCTGGACCATTGGATGTTAATCCAACAGCCGTGCTCCTTCTTCAACCTCTGTTCTTGCTCCTGTCTCCCGTGGGAGGCACCGCGGCTGTGCTGTCGCGCACCCAAACTAGTCAAGTTTCCCACTCCTCTCCATCTGCGACTCCACTGCCCCGTCTTCCCCATCTCCGGGTCGTTCCAGTCTGGGGCCTCGCCGTCGTCCACCGGCCTTGGTGCGCTCGGCACGGTGTGGTCAACGTGGTCAACAACCAAGAGTCATCGAAAGATGACTGTACGTGAGAGGCTGACAGTGGGGACGCACCACGCCCATGGACGCATGCATGCAACGGAACGCGGCGTGGTCAACATGGTCAAGGACGACTTCCATCGGAAGTATACTGTACGTGGAGAGGCTGACAGCTGGGTCCATGGTCGCAGCAAGGAAGTGCC
The DNA here is from genome assembly GCF_002162155.2 of Triticum dicoccoides. Lineage (NCBI taxonomy): Eukaryota > Viridiplantae > Streptophyta > Magnoliopsida > Poales > Poaceae > Triticum > Triticum dicoccoides. The sequence goes on from NC_041385.1 coordinate 125,087,335, forward strand.
TCCTTATTACGCGGAAAATAATGATTCCTCCACCTGACAGCAGGGGCCCACTAGATGGGCCACAGTATTTTGTGGAAAAAAAATGTTTTCCCCCTGACTGCTGGGACCCACCTGACGGGCCACCGTATTTTGCGAAAAAAACGTTCCACCCGCTGTCAGCTCGGACCCACCGGAAGTGCCTCCTTATTAAGCAGAAAAAAATGAATACTCCCCCTGCTAGCTGGGACCCACCTTGGTGGGAGGCTGACTTGTGGGCCCACTAAGTTGACGGGGACGAAGGGCTTTGTCAACTTAGTCAATATGAACGATTCTAGCTGCAGTGACCGTACGATGTCCATCCAACGGCCATCGTGCTTCTTCAACCTCTGGTCTTCTTGCTTGAGCCGCCCAAAGCAGCGCCGGTTGTACCGCCTGCTCCTGCCTCCCGTGGACGGTTGTGATGCCGCAGAGGCCTCACTGCCCCCTACTACTCCCGCCGCTGGCCAGGCCATCCCTCCACTCACCCACACCCCCTGTTATTCTGCGACGACGGCAGCCTCACACCGCAGCCGAACGAGTGAACCCTCATACTCATCTACGTGTGGGCATCCACTGTCGCGTCTTCCCCGGCTCCGTGTCGTCCCCTTCCTAGGCCTCACCGTCTTCCACCGCCGTGGTGCTCTCGGTGCGGCATGGTCAATGTGGTCAACGACCAACTTCCATCGGAAGAGTATTGTACGTGGAGAGGCTGACAGCGGGGTCCACGGCAGCCGCAAGGAAGTGCCTCCTTATTACACGCAAAATAAGTATTCCTCCACCTGACAGCAGAGACCCACCGGACGGGCCATCGTATTTCGTGAAAAAAAATGTTTCCCCCTGACTGCTGGGACCCACCAGCTACACCTTCACATGCAAGGAAGTGCGTCTGGGCAAAAAAAATGATCTGCCCCCCTGACTGCTGGGACCCACCAGCTACATCTTCGCATGCAAGGAAGTGCGTCCTAGAAAAAAACGATTCGCCTCCCTGACTGCTGGGACCCACCAGCTACATCTTCGCACGCAAGGAAGTGCCTGATAGTCGGGACCCACCTGGTCGAAGCGTATGTAGCGTTGTCATTCTGGTCGCGAACGTGTACGTACATACTGGTGGATGTAGACGTGCGCATGTGTCATAGTAGAGGCGCGCACGTGTCATAGTAGAGGCGCGTACGTGTCGTAGTAGAGGCGTGCACATAGCATGTACATGTACGTACAGCGGCCAGTGTGCAAGAAAGAAAATATGGCCACGTATGTGTACATACGAGCGGGGTCTCGAACGCCTACTCACGCATACGTACGGCCAGGGCTCGTGTACATGGCTGGGTTGGAACGGAGAAACAGCATCGTCGTCGTGTTCAAGGGGAGCCAACCGGCTGGGTCGGAACAGAATGCGTCATCGTGTTCATCGGGAGGGCTTGGACGGAGCAGGCGATGGAAACGAGGCCTGTCGTATCGCAGAACCGAGGAAACGTCCTTGTGTTCGACCGGCCACGTTCGAAACGGGATCCTATTCATCAGGAGGGGTCTGGCGTACCGCAAAACGGAGGAAACGGACCTCCTATAGTCGAAACGGGGGTCCTGTTGATCGGGAGGGGTGTGGCGTACCGCAAAATGGACGAAACGGACTTGTGTTGGAGCGCTATGGTCGAAACGGGGGTCCTGTTCATCGGGAGGGGTGTGGCGTACCGCAAAACGGGACTCCACAAGATACTGTTCATCTCCACTGTCGACCTCCTCCAGCCTCCACGGGCTCCTGTTCATCTAGCCTCCACCGCATGCTACTCCACGGCTACTGTTCAACCACCCCTCCACGGGCACCCCTCCATCGTCTACTGTTCATCCAGCCCTCCATGGGGTCGTCCTGTTCATCCATCCCTCCACGGGGTCATGTTCATCCAGCGCAATCGGCTCGATCGATCGGGGTCCTGTTCATCCAGAGGCAACGTCACCGCTCACTATTCATCCAATCCCCCCCCCCGCAACGCTCACTCTTCACCCCAGAGGCAGCATCGATCGGCTTCAGTTAGCAGCAGTAGCGAAGGAATCGCTCGATCGGGTTCAGTTAACAACCATCGATCGATCACTCGTGTTTAGTAACGCGTAGCCTGCAGTGCAATCGCTCGGGTTCAGTTAGAGCCCAACGCCTCGCTCGGGTTCAGTTAGAGCCAACGCCTCACACACACGCGTACGTGTATGAGAGAAACACGCATCGCTCGGCCCCCGACCACCCACCGTAACCGGGAACACCCTAAAATTTTCCTCGCCCTTGCTTCTACCACGGTTTTTTCCGTCATGTACGGCCCAAAGAATGTCATGCAGCTGCGTCTCCGGCCCGCCTAGGACGAAAAGCCCATTTTCTATCATAATTTTTTGTCATAGAAGTAGGAGGCCACCACATCTATGATGATACTGGGTTTTGTCACAATTATCGTCATAGAAGTGTCATAAGTATGACAGGAAAAAAATTAGTTCGGCCCAAAATGTCATGGATGTGTCTTTTTTTTGTAGTGTAATGAGGATGATGAACCCCTCTGTGACGATATCTAGATTGGATCTGTGGTTTCTAGAACTTACAGCGGATGGAATTGATTTTTGTCGCCTTCCCTAGGGTTTCTGGAATATTGGGGTATTTATAGAGGAAAGAGGTGGTGCGGGAGATGGCCGAGGTGGGCACAACCCACCTGGGCATGCCTGGGCCCCCAGGCGCACCCTGGTGGGTTGTGCTCCCCTCGGAGCCCCCTTCAGGTACTTTCTTGGCCCATCGTGTGTCTTCTGATCCGGTAAAAATCACCAAAATGTTTCGCTACGTTTGGACTCCGTTTGGTATTGATTTTCTGCAAAGTAAAAACAAGAAAAAAAAACAGCAATTGGCAGTAAGCACTATGTCAATAGGTTAGTCCCAAAAAATGATATAAAGTTGCTATAAAATGATTGTAAAACATCCAAGAACGATAGTATAATAGCATGGAACAATTAAAAATTATAGATACATTGGAGATGCATCAAATATCATACTACTGTGCTACTAAATATTTTGCTACAGATATTTAGCTTTCCAAGTGTGGTTGAATTGACAACTCAAATGCTAACGCTCATAAATATTCTTTGGCTCCCATTGTGTCGAAGCAATAAATTTGGGTGAAATACTACCCTCAAAGACTGTCGCGATCCCCTATACTTGTGGGTTATCTAGACCTTTTTCTGGCTCTGTTGCCAAGGAGCATAGCTCTATTTACTAAGTTCACTTGGGGTAATATCTGTTGATCACTATGAAGAATCTGAAAGACGCTAAGACTAAGATCGTACCCACTAAGACGTGGGGAGGTACGGAATTGCCATCTAGCTCCGCACTTGATATACCTTCTATTTTAAGTAGGCTTGCAATGTCACAAGTAATTGATGATACTACTTCTATTATAAATGAAACTTGTGATAGTGATACTACTTTGCTTGATGAAATTATGCCACTAGGTGAATTACTTGATGAACAAATTGCTAAAGCTAAAGAACTTGAGACTAATGAAACTGATGAAAATTATGATTCACCTATTATGCCTAGCTCCCCTACTAGATTTGAAATTCCTAAGATATCCGAGGGTTATGTTATGGAAGAGGATATTGCTAGAGAAATTCTTGCTTATAATGATAGATATGATCTGAAGAAATTACTGAGTAAGCTGAAAGAAAAGGCTATGCTAGAGAGAATGAAATATGATCCTAGGTTTCTTACTTCTCCTATCTTTGTTACCGATAAGGATTATGAATCCTCTGTTGATTCTGAACTTATTACTTTGGTAGAATCTGATCCTTTTCATGGTTATAAATCCAAAACTGATGTGGCACACCTTACTAAACTGAATGACATTGCCACCATGTTTGATCGTGAGGAAAAAATGTGCTACTTCTATATCCTTAATATGTTTCCTTTCTCATTAAAGGGTGATGCTAAAGAATGATTTAGTACTCTTTCTCCTGGTTGTGTGCGTAGTCCCCAGGATATGTTATATTACTTCTCAGAAAATATTTTCCTGCTCATAAGAAACAAGTCGCCTTACAGGAAATATATAACCTTGTGCAATTTGAGAAGAGAATCTCCCTCAAGCTTGGGGGGAGGCTTCTCCAATTACTTAAGGCTTTGCCTGATCATTCTCTTAAGAAAAATGAAATACTTGATATCTTTTATCATGGACTAACAAATACTTCTAGGGACTACCTGGATAGTTGTGTTTTTAGGGAATGAACTATTGAACATGCACAAGAACTATTAAATAATATATTGAGGAATGTCAATGATTGGACCCTTCCTGAACGACAACCTAAACCAACTCCAAAGAAGATATGTATTCTATTTCTCACTCTAAAAGATATGCAAGAGGCAAAAAATGTATGAACGAAAAGGGTATTAAATCTGAAGATGTTAAGAATTTACAACCTATTGAAGAAATACATGGACTCAATATCCTCAACACATGTAGTGGAGATAAATTCTCTTTCTAGATTTGATGAAGGTGATATTCCATATAATAAATCTCCTAGTCAATGCTTGGATGAATTTGATAACTTTGTTGTGAAGCAAGAAAACTTTAATAGATATGTAAGCAATCAACTGAAATGTAATGCTATCATGATTGAATGCTTGAGTGATTTGATGTTTAGAATTTATAATAATGTTAATGGCTTATTTAAACATGCATCCATGGTTCACACTCAGTTGGAACAAGTCTCTAAGTCACAAAATGATTTGCTTAATGAGATGAAAAATAAAATGAATGATCGTTCTGTTAGAGTAGTGAGTAGAGGTGGTAAAATGACTTAGGAAATCTATATCCGGAAGGTCATCCTAAAATAATTGAGCAAGATTCTCAAAGAATTAATATTAATGCACCTAGTTCATCTAAGAAGAAAAAGAAAAAGAAAAATGATAGAACTTTGCATGCTTCTAGTGAACCTGTTATAGAGAAACCTTCTGAGAATCCTAATAATGTTTCTATTTCTGATGCTAAGACATAATCTGGTAATGAGCATACACCTAGTGATAATGATAACGATGATGCTAATGATGATCCTAATGATGCTCCACCAGAAAATAATAAAGAATCTGATAATTATATAGAAACATAACCTGTAGTTGATCTTGATAATCCACCTCCTAAAAATAAAAGATGTGATAAAAATGATTTCATTGCTAGGAAACATGGTGGAGAAAGAGAAGAATGGGTTGAAAAACCCATGCCATTTCCTAGTAAGGCTGTGAAATATAGAATGAGGAGGCTTTTAATCATTTTGTTGAAATGCTTAGACCCTTGTATTTGCGAACACCTTTGACTGATATTATGAAAATGCCTCCATATTCTAAATACATGAAAGATATTGTCCCAATAAAGAAAAAATACCCGAAGTTGAAATCTCCACCATGCTTGCTAATTATTCTTTTAATGGAAAAGTACCTCAGAAATTAGGAGATCTAGTAATACCTACTATACCATGCTCTATCAAAAGTAATTATGTCAAAACTATGTTGTGTGATTTAGGAGCCGGTGTTAGTGTTATGCCTTTCTCTTTATATAGAAGACTTGATTTGAGCAAGCTCATGATACGTACATTTTGCATCATGATTTCCTACTATTATTTATAATGTTTTTATGCATAATAATTTTTTATGGAGTAATTCTAATGCCTTTTCTCTCATAATATGCAATGTTCACACAAAGCGGGAGAATGCCAGCAGTTGGAATTCTGGACCTGAAAAAACTACGTCAGAGTTACCTATTCTGCACATCTCCAAATGAGCTCAAAATTTACGGAGAATTATTTTGGAATATATATATAACAAAGTAGAGAAAAAAAACTACCAAAGGGGGGCACCTGGTGAGCACACGACACCAGGGCGCGCCCTGGTGGGTTGTGCTCAGCCCAGCCCACCTCCAGTGCCCATCTTCTGGTATATAGGTCATTTTGACCTAGAAAAAATCAGGGGAGGACTTTCGGGACGAAGCGTTTCCATCTCGAGGCGGAACTTGGGTAGGAGCACTTTTGCCCTTCGATGAAGCGATTCTGCCAGGGGAACTTCCCTCTTGGAGGGGGAAATAGAAGCCACCGTCGTCACCAACAACCCTCTCATCTTTGGGAGGGCAATCTCCATCAACATCTTCAACAACACCATCTCCTCTCAAACCCTAGTTCATCTCTTGTGTTCAATCTCTGTACCAGAACCTTAGATTGGTACCTGTGGGTGACTAGTAGTGTTGATTACATCTTGTAGTTGATTACGGTTTATTTGGTGAAAGATTATATGTTCAGATCCATTATGCTAATTAATACCCCTCTGATATTAAGCATGATTATCAGTTGTGAGTAGTTAATTTTGTTCCTTAGGTCACGGGAGAAGTCATGTTGCAAGTAATCATGTGAACTTGATATGTGTTCGATATTTTGATGATATGTATGTTATGATTCCCTTAGTGGTGTCATGTGAACGTCAACTACATGGAAATTCACCATATTTAGGCCTAAGGGAATGCATTGTGGAGTAGTTATTAGATTATGGGTTGCAAGAGTGATATAAGATTAAACCCTAGTTTATGCACTGCTTCGTAATGGGCTGATTTGGATCCAAAAGTTTAATGCTATGGTTAGATTTTATCTTAATACTTTTCTCATAGTTGCGGATGCTTGCGAGGGGTTTAATCATAAGTAGGAGGTTTGTTCAAGTAAGAACATCACCTAAGCACCGGTCCACTCACATATCAAATTATCAAGTAGCGAACACGAATCAAACCAATATGATGAAAGTGACATGGTGAAATTCCCGTGTACCCTCAAGAACGCTTTGCTTATCATAAGATACCGTTTTGGCATGTCCTTTGCCACAAAAGGATTGGGCTACCTTGCTGCACTTTATTTACCGTTGTCGTTACTTGTCCGTCACAAATTATCTTGCAATCAAACTACCTGTTACCAACTATTTCATTGCTTGAAGAAAATACCTTGCTAAAACCACTTGTCATTTCCTTCTGCTCCTCATTGGGTTCGACACTCTTACTTATTGAAAGGGCTACGATTGATCCCCTATACTTGTGGGTCATCAGCTGACACCTATTGAAATATCTTTGCAAATGATTGATACATCAACTGCTATACATGTCGTTATTTGTGAGGATGTTCTTGTTGTTGTTGCTAATGTTAATATCTTCACAGACTTTGCTATTCTGGATATGCCTGAGGACGAGAACATGTTGACTATACTTGGTAGGCCCTTTTTAAATACTGCAGGGACTATTATTGATTACAACAAAATCAAGGTTCCTTTTCATGTCAATGGTAATGAGCATTGCTACTTCTTGAGCTTGCGTTGGTTTTTCCCTTGACGGGGAAAGGGTAATGCAGCAAAGTAGAGATAAGTATTTCCCTTAGTTAAAGAACCAAGGTATCAATCTAGTAGGAGACAATGCACAAATCACCAATACCTGCACAAACAATCAAACAACTTGCACCCAACGCGATAAAGGGGTTGTTAATCCCTTCACGGTCACTTGCAAAAGTGAGATCTAATAGAGATAGATGAAACTAAACAAAAGATAAAGTAAATATTTTTGGTATTTTTGGTTTATAGATCGAAAAGTAAAAGATTGCAAAATAGTAGATCGGAAACTTATATGATGGAAAATAGACCCGGGGGCCACATGTTTCACTAGAGGATTCTCTCATGAAGGCAAATAATACGGTGGGTGAACAAATTACTGTCGAGAAATTGATAGAAAAGCGCAAAGTTATGACGACATCCAAGGCGATGATTATGAAATATAGGCATCACGTATGTGTCTAGTAGACCGACTCCTGACTGCATCTACTACTTTTACTCCACACATCGACCGACACCTGCCTGCATCTAGAGTATTAGGTTCATGAAGAACAGAGTAACGCTTTAAGTAAGATGACATGATGTAGAGGAATAAACTCAGGCAATATGATGTAAACCCCATCTTTTTATCCTTGATGGCAACAATACAATACATGCCTTGCCGCCCTACTGTCACTGGGAAAGGACACCGCAAGATTTAACCCAAAGCTAAGCACTTCTCCCATTGCAAGAAAAACCAATCTAGTTGGCCAAACTTACCGATAGTTCGAAGAGAATTACAAAGATATAAAATCATGCATATAAGAATTTAGAGAAGATTCAAATAATATTCATAGTTAAGCTGATCATAAATCCACAATTCATCGGATCTCGACAAACACGCCGCAAAATAAGATTACATCTGAGAGATCTCCAAGAACATAGAGGAGAACATGGTATTGAGAATCAAAGAGAGAGAAAAAGCCATCTAGCTACTAGCTATGGACCCGTAGGTTTGAGGTAAACTACTCACGCTTCATCGGAAGGGCAATAGAGTTGATGTAGAAGCCCTCCATGATCGAATCCCCCTCCGGCAGGATGCCAGAAAAGGCCCCTAGATGGGATCTTACAGGTACAGAAGGTTGCGGCAGTGTAAAAGTGTTTTCGTGGATGCTTCTGGTGGTTTGGGGATATATGTGAATATATAGGACAAAGAAGTAGGTCAGTGGAGTCACGTGGGGCCCATAAGGCATGGGGCGTGCCCTCCCCCCTTGTGGCCGCCTCGTGGCTCTTCCGACTTGATCTCCAAGTCTCCTGGGTGTCTTCTGGTCCAAGAAAAATCATTGTGAAGGTTTTATTCCGTTTGGACTCCGGTTGGTATTCCTTTTCTGCGAAGCTCAAAAACAAGGACAAACATAAACTGGCACTAGCTCTAGGTTTAGGTTAGTCCCAAAAATAATATAAAATAGCAGATTAATGCATATAAAACATCCAAAATAGATAATATAATAGCATGGAACAATCAAAAATTATATATATGTTGGAGACGTATCAAGCATCCCCAAGCTTAATTCCTACTCGTCCTCAAGTAGGTAAATGGTAAAAACAGAATTTTTGATGTGGAATGCTACCTAACATATCTATCCATGTAATTTTCCTTTATTGTGGCATGAATGTTCAGATCCATAATATTCAAAAAAAAAGTTTAATATTGACATAAAAACAATAATACTTCAAGCATACTAACAAGGCAATTATGTCTTCTCGAAATAACATGGCCAAAGAAAGCTATCCCTACAAAATCATATAGTCTGGCTATGCTCCATCTTCATCACACAAAAAATTCAACTCATGCACAACCCTGATGACAAGCTAAGCAATTGTTTCATACTTTTGGTGTTCTCAAACTTTTTCAACTTTCACGCAATACATGAGTGTGAGCCATGGACATAGCACTATAGGTGGAATAGAATATGGTGGTTGTGGATAAGAAAAAAAGAGGGAGATAGTCTCACATCAACTAGGCGTATCAACGGGCTACGGAGATGCCCATCAATAGATATCAATGTGAGTGAGTAGGGATTGCCATGCAACGGATGCACTAGAACTATAAGTTTATGAAAGCCCAAAAAGAAAAACTGAGTGGGTGTGCATCCAACTTGCTTGCTCATTAAGACCTAGGGCGATTTGAGGAAGCCCATCGTTGGAATATACAAAACAAGTTCTATAATGAAAAATTCCCACTAGTATACTAAAGTGACAAAATAGGAGACTCTCTATCATGAAGATCATGGTTCTACTTTGAAGCACAAATGTGGAAAAAGGATAGTAACATTTCCCCTTCTCTATTTTTCTCTTTTTTTGTTTGGCTTCTTTGGCCACTCTTTCTTTTTTTTATTTCCTCACATGGGACAATGCTCTAGTAATGATGATCATCACACTTCTATTTACTTCCAACTCAAGAATTACAACTCGATACTTAGAATAAAATATGACTCTATATGAATGCCTCTGGCTATGCACCGGGATGTGCAATGACTCAAGAGTGACATGTATGAAAGAATTATGAACAGTGGCTTTACCACAAATACGATGTCAACTACATGATCATGCAAAGCAATATGACAATGATGAAGCGTGTCATAATAAACGGAACGGTGGAAAGTTGCATGGCAATATATCTTGTAGGTATGGTGGCTGTTTTGAGGAAGGTATATGGTGGGTGTATGGTACCGGCGAAAGTTGCGCGGTACTAGAGAGGCTAGCAATGGTGGAAGGGTGAGAGTGCGCATAATCCATGGACTCAACATTAGTCATAAAGAACTCACATACTTATTGCAAAAATCTATTAGTCATCAAAACAAAGTACTACGCGCATGATCCTAGGGGATAGATTGGTAGGAAAAGACCATCGCTTGTCCCCGACCGCCACTCATAAGGAAGAGAATCAATAAATACCTCATGCTCCAACTTTGTTACATAACGGTTCCCATACGTGCATGATACGGGAATCGCAAACCTCAATACAAGTATTTCTCCAATTCACAATTACTCACTAGCATGACTCTAATATCACCATACTTATATCTCAAAACAATCATAAGGAATCAAACTTTTCATAGTATTCAATACACTTTATATGAAAGTTTTTATTATATCCCTCTTGGATGCCTATCATATTAGGACTAAATTTATAACCAAAGCAAATTACCATGTTGTTTAAAAAGAATCTCAAAACAATATAAGTGAAGCATGAGAGTTCAACAATTCTATAAAATAAAACCAGCGTCGTGCTCTAAAAAGATATAAGTGAAGCACTAGAGCTATATTGTCTAACTCAAAACATATAAGTGAAGTACATAGAGTATTCTAATAAATCACGACTCATGCGTGTCCCTCTCGAAAGGTGTGTACAGCAAGGTTGATTGTGGCAAACTAAAAAGCAAAGACTCAGATAATACAAGACGCTCCAAGCAAAACACATATCATGTGGTGAATAAAAATATAGCCTCAAGTAAAGTTACCGATAGACGAAGATGAAAGAGGGGATGCCTTCCGGGGCATCCCCAAGCTTAGGCTCTTGGTTATCCTTGAATATTACCTTGGGGTGTCTTGGGCATCCCCAAGCTTAGGCTCTTCCCACTCCTTATTTCATAGTCCATCAAATCCTTACCCAAAACTTGAAAACTTCACAACACAAAACTCAACAGGAAATCTTATGAGATCCGTTAGTATAAGAAAGCAAATCACCACTTTATGGTACTATTGTGAACTGCTTCTTTATTTATATTGGTGTAACATCTATTGTATTCCAAATTCTCCATGGTTCATACCCCCCGATACTACCCATAGATTCGTCAAAATAAGCAAACAACACAAAGAGAACAGAATCTGTTAAAAACAGAACAGTCTATAGCAATCAGAGTACTTCGAATACTTCTGTAACTCCAAAAATTATGAAAAATCAGGACAACCTTGGCAATTTGTATATCAATCTTTTGTAAAAAAATCAGATTAAAAGCACACTTCAGTGAATTATGAAAATTATTTTTCTGGGCGCAAAAGTTTCTGTTTTTCAGCAAGATCAAATCAACTATCACCGTAAGCCATCCCAAAGGTCTTACTTGGCGCAAACACTAATTAAAATCTAAAACACATCTAACCAGAGGCTAGATGAATTATTTATTGCAAAACAGCAAGGAAAATATTGGGTTGTCTCCCAACAAATGGTGACGCACAAAATGAGCATGCTCATCCAAATAGTTTCCCTTAACAAAGCTAGTTGGGGTTTCAGCATGAGCACATATGCATCGAAGATGATCCATTTAGAAAACTTTAAGTGGATCCATATCAAAAGATTTTTAGCAAGCAAAGAGGCAAGCAAAAAGAAGGCACATGGAAACACAAGCAAGGATACCAGACAAGCAAAAATACATACGGAAAGAAGGCGAAGAAAAAGGCAAATCTTTTCAAAAATTGTTTTAGAAGTGGGGGAGAGGAAAACAAGAGGCAAATGGCAAATAATGTAATGCAAGAGATGAGAGTTTTATGATGGGTACTTGGTATGTCTTCATTTGGCGTAGATCTCCCCGGCAACGGCATCAGAAATTATTCCTGCTACTTCTTGAGCTTGCATTGGTTTTTCCCTTGAAGAGGAAAGGGTGATGCGGCAAAGTAGAGATAAGTATTTCCCTCAGTTAGAGAACCAATGTATCAATCCAATAGGAGATAATGCACAAATCACCAATACCTGCACAAACAATCAAACAACTTGCACCAGATGTGATAAAGGGGTTGTCAATCCCTTCACGGTCACTTGCAAAAGTGAGATATAATAGAGATATATGAAACTAAACAAAAGATAAAGTAAATATTTTTGGTATTTTTTGTTTATAGATCAGAAAGTGAAAGATTGTGAAATAGTAGATCGGAAACTTATATGATGGAAAATAGACCCGGGGGCCATAGGTTTCACAAGAGGCTTCTCTCATGAAGGCAAATAATACGGTGGGTGAACAAATTACTGCCGAGCAGTTGATAGAAAAGCGCAAAGTTATGACGATATCCAAGGCAATGATTATGAAATATAGGCATCACGTCCATGTCAAGTAGACCGACTCCTGCCTGCATCTACTACTATTACTCCACACATCGACCGACTCCTGCCTGCATCTAGAGTATTAAGTTCATGAAGAATAGAGTAACACTTTAAGTAAGATGACATGATGTAGAGGAATAAACTCAAGAAATATGATGTAAACCCCATATTTTTATCCTCGATGGCAACAATACAATACATGCCTTGCTACCCCTAATGTCACTGGGAAAGGACACCGCAAGATTGAATCTACAAAGATATCAAACCATGCATATAGGAATTCAGAGAAGATTCAGATAATATTCATAGATAAGCTGATCATAAATCCACAATTCATCTGATCTCAACAAAGGAGATTATATAGAATAGATCTCCAAGAACATCGAGGAGAACATGGTATTGAGAATCAAAGAGAGAATAAGCCATCTAGCTACTAGCTATGGACCTGTAGGTCTGAGGTAAACTACTCATGCTTCATCGAAAGGGCAATAGAGTTGATGTAGAAGCCCTCCCTGATCGAATCCCCCTCCAGCAGGATGCTGGAAAAGGCCCCTAGATGGGATCTCATGGGTACAGAAGGTTGTGGTGGTGTAGAATTGTTTTCTTGGATGTTTCTAGTTGTTTGTGGATATATGTGAATATATAGGACGAAGAAGTAGGTTTGTGGAGTCACGTGGGGCCCACAAGGCAGGGGGAGTTGTGGCCGCCTCGTGGCTCTTCTGACTTGATCTCCATGTCTCCTGTGTGTCTTTTGGTCCAAAAAAATCATCGCGAAGGTTTTATTCCGTTTGGTATTCCTTTTCTGCGAAGCTCAAAAACAAGGGGAAAATAGAAACTGGCACTGGGCTCTAGGTTATAGGTTAGTCTCAAAAATAATTAAAATAGCATATTAATGCATATAAAACATCCAAAATAGATAATATAATAGCATGGAACAATCAAAAATTATATATACATTTGAGACGTATCAAGCATATGGTATATTTTTTGAAGAAACAGAGTTCAGTGAATAGTATTAACTGTATTAAAAGAATTATGACAATCACTATTGGAGGTTTTGAATTTCCTCTTCCGAATCCCAAAAAGAAATATCAAGCTCTTATTGTTGGGGAAATGCATATCCCCGTTGAGGTAATGCTACGTCTTGAGCTTGCGTTGGTTTTCCTTGAAGAGGAAAGGGTGATGCACCAATAGTAGCGTAAGTATTTCCCTCAGTTTTTGAGAACCAAGGTATCAATCCAGTAGGAGGCTCCTCAAAAATCCCACGCACCTACACAAACAAACAAAGAACTCGCAACCAACGCAATAAAGGGGTTATCAATCCCTTCACGGCCACTTGCGAAAGTGAGATCTGATAGAGATAGTATGATAAGATAAATATATTTTTGGTATTTTATAATATAGATTGGAAAAGTAAAGATGCAAATAAAAGTAGATTGAAAGCTTATATGATAAAAGATAGACCCAGGGGGCATAGGTTTCACTAGTGGCTTCTCTCAAGATAGCATAAGTATTACGGTGGGTGAACAAATTACTGTCGAGCAATTGATAGAAAAGCGAATAATTATGAGATTATCTAGGCATGATCATGTATATAGGCATCACGTCCATGACAAGTAGACCGACTCCTGCATGCATCTACTACTATTACTCCACACATCGACCGCTATCCAGCATGCATCTAGAGTATTAAGTTCATAAGAGCAGAGTAACGCATTAAGAAAGATGACATGATGTAGAGGGATAAATTCATGCAATATGATATAAACCCCACCTTTTTATCCTTGATGGCAACAATGCAATACGTGCCCTGCAACCCTTATTGTCACTGGGTAAGGGTACCGCAAGATTGAACCCAAAGCTAAGCACTTCTCCCATTGCAAGAAAGATCAATCTAGTAGGCCAAACCAAACTGATAATTCAAAGAGACTTGCAAATATAACTCAATCATACATAAAAGAATTCAGAGGAGATTCAAATATTTCTCATAGATAAACTTCATCATAAACCCACAATTCATCGGATCTCGACAAACACACCGCAAAAAGAGTTACATCGAATAGATCTCCACAAGAGAGGGGGAGAACATGGTATTGAGATCCAAAAAGAGAGAAGAAGGCATCTAGCTAATAACTATGGACCCAAAGGTCTGTGGTAAACTACTCTCAACTCATCGGAGAGGCTATGGTGTTGATGTAGAAGCCCTCCATGGTCGATTCCCCCTCCGACGGAGCGCCGAGGAAGGCTCCAAGATGGGATCTCGCGGATACAGAAGGTTACGGTGGTGAAAATTGGTTTTCGTTGGTTACCTGGATGTTTTCGGGGTACGTGGATATATATAGGAGGAAGAAGTAGGTCGGTGGCCACCCGAGGGACCCATGAGATAGGGGGCACACCCTGTAGGGGTGGGCGCGCCCTCCACCCTCGTGGCTGCCTCGGCTGCTTCTTGGCTTGCACTCCAAGTCCTTTGGATCACGTTTGTTCCAAAAATCACGCTCCCGAAGGTTTCATTCCGTTTGGACTCCGTTCGATATTCCTTTTCTTTGAAATACTGAAATAGGCAAAAAAAACAGCAATACGGGCTGGGCCTCCGGTTAGTAGGTTAGTCCCAAAAATGATATAAATGTGTAACATAAAGCCCATAAACATCCAAAAGGGGTAATATAATAGCATGGAACAATCAAAAATTATAGATACGTTGGAGACGTATCAGGTAACTTAGTGTTATAGAAAGTTCTTCAGTTTCATGTTACTCGGAAATAGTTTGTTAATAAGACTTGATCAACCTTATTAGCGGATTCTTTTTGAGGGGCATGTGATCGATGAATTTATTAGGCACAACCTACTATACCTATAGGTTGCTCTTTGTTATTTAAAGTTTAATAAAGTGTTGGAAAGTGCACATCCGAGTTTTAGCTCTTATGATACGACCATGAATAGTAAAATCTAAAAAAATTCAAAAAATTCAAAAACAAATTTGGTGGCAAAGAATGACAAATGGTGTAAGTGCTTGCGAAGTTTCATCAGGGAATGGCATTCGTGGATGTTGTGGCAAAATAAACAATCAACACTCCAAAATAGATTTTTTTTGCCACGACTTCCACGAGTGCTATGTGTACCACGATGAGGAGGGAGTAGTCCACCCTCGGGGCTTAGGGTTTGTACCAGTAGCTATGTGTTTAATCTCCCTCTCTCGTATTCTTGATTTGGCACGATCTTGATGTATCGTTAGCTTTGTTAATATAGTTGGATCATATGGTGTTTCTCCCTCTCTATATTGTTGTGATGAATTGAGTTTTCCCTTTGAGATTTTGTTATTATCAGATTGAATACTTTTATGGATTTTAGAGCACTTGATGTTTGTCTTGCTACGAATACTCGTGGTGACAAAGTGGTATCATTTGATATGTGTTTTGGCACTCAACTCGTGGATTCCAGAGGTGACATTGGGGTAATCTATGCATAGGGGTCTATGCATGTTCTCGTCTTTGTTTCTATGGTAGAAATATTGGGGCACTCTTTGAGGTTCTTTGTGTTGGATTGAGTATTATGAATCTGAAATTGTTTGATGCATAACGTTTAATCAACTCAGGATACTTGTGGTGACATTGGAGTATCTAGGTGACATTAGATTTGGTTGATCTGTATCATATGGTGTTATTTTAGTATGAGCTCTTGGATAGATTGATCGAAAAGGATAACTTGGTGTTATTTTAGTACGAACTCTTGGAAAGATTGATCGGGAAGAATAACTTTGAGGTGGTTTCATACCCTACAAACAATTTCTTCTTATTTTCTCTGCTAGATAGGAACATTGGAGTGATTCTTCATCGCACGTTGAGGGATTGTTATGTGATCCAATTATATTAGCATTGTTGAGAGATTGCACTAGTGAAAGTATGAACCCTAGGCCTCATTTTCAAGCATTGCAATACCGTTTGTGCTTACTTTTATCGTTTGCTACCTTGCTGTTTTTATTTATTCATATTATAAAAATATATTTCTACCATCCATATTACACTTTTATCACCATCTCTTCGCTGAACTAGCACACCTATACAATTTTCCATTGTATTGGGTGTGTTGTGGACACAAGAGACTCTTTGTTATTTGGTTGTCGGGTTGTTTGAGAGAGGCCATCTTCATCCTACGCCTCCCACCGATTGATAAACCTTAGGTCATCCACTTGAGGGAAAATTTCTACTATCCTACAAAACTCTGCGCTTGGAGGTCCAACACGAGTTTACAAGAACAAGTTGTGTAGTAGACATCATCGTTCCAAGTAAATTTGCATGCGCCATCTAATACGTCTCCAACGTATCTATAATTTTTTATTGTTCCATGCTATTATACTGTCCATCTTGGATGTTTTATATGCATTAATATACTATTTTATATCATTTTTGAGACTAACCTATTAACATGCTCTTTTTTCCTTGTTTTTGTCTTTTACAAAAAATCAATAACAGACAGAATGAAACTTTTTGACGATTTTTCTTGGACAAGAAGAGACCTAGGGGCTACCCTATGAGCTTATGGGCACCGCATGGCTCTTCTAAACCTAATCTCAGCTCTATAAATACCCAAATATTCCCCTTAGACCAAAAATACTTTTCCGCAACCGCAAGTTTCTGTTCCAATGAGTACCATCTTGGGGACTTTTCTGGCACTTTGCCGAAGGGGGACTCGATCATGGAGGGCCCCTACACCAACCTTGCTGCCCTTCCAATCATGTGTGAGTAGTTTACCACAGACCTACAGGTCCATATCTAGTATCTAGGTGGCGTCTTCTCTCTCTTTGATCTTCAATACAATGTTCTCCTTGATGTTCTTGGAGATCTATTTGATGTAATCTTCTTTTGCGGTGCATTTGTTGAGATCCGATGAATTGTGGATTTATTATTAGATTATCTATGAATATTATTTGAGTCCTCTCTGAACTCTTTTATGCATGATTAAGATAGCTTTGTATTGCTCTCCGATCTATTGATTTGGTCTGGCCAACTAGATTGGTTTTTCTTGCAATGGGAGAGGTGCTTTGTAATGGGTTCAATCTTGCGGTGCACAATCCCAGTGATAGAAGGGGACATGACACGTATTTGTATTGCTTCCACTAAAGATAAAAAGGTGGGGTTTATTTCATATCGATTGGATCTATACCTCTACATCATGTCATCTTGCTTAAGGCGTTACTCCATTCTTGTTAACTTAATACACTAGATGCATGTTGAATAGCAGTCGATGTGTGGAGTAATAGTAGTAGATGCAGGCAGGAGTCGGTCTACTTATCATGGACGTGATGCCTATATTCATGATCATTGCCTTAGATATCATCATAACATTGCACTTTTCTATCAATTGCTCAACAGTAATTTGTTTACCCGTCGTATGTGTTCTTTCAAGAGAGAAGCCTCTAGTGAAAACTATGGCCCCGGGTCTATTCATATTATTTTCAGATCTATAAAATCAAAAACACAAAATACCTTGCTGCAATTTATTTACCTTTACTTTATTTTGCACTTTTATCTTTTATACCCATCTCTATATGATCTCATCCTTGCAATTAACCGTGAAGGGATTGACGACCCCTTTTATCGCGTTGGGTGCAAGTATTTGTTTGTTTGTGTAGGTGCAACTATTGGAAACTTGTGTGTTCCTCCTACTAGATTGATACCTTGGTTCTCAGACTCAGAGAAATACTTATCTCTACTTTGTTGCATAACCATTTCCTCTTCAAGGTAAAAAACAACACAAGCTCAAGAAGTAGCACCATCTCTAATCATTCAAATAATCATCTTATTTGTGTGCCCGTATTGCTCATGGAGCGACGTGATGGTCAATATCTTCCATGCTAAGCGGGTTATTCTCATAATGGGTGTTTATATCATTGCACGAGAAAGGCTGGTTATTGGGATGCTCAATCCTGTAAACAAAAATAAAGAAAAATATAATAAAACAAACTCCCCCAGAAAGTTGATTGTTTGGAGGGCACCCGAGGAATCGGCTAGCCATGGCTTGTGTTTGTATGGTTGAGGGGGGAGTAAACTTTTCATTTCCGCATGGGAACCGCCGATAATGTGTTTAGCATGGAAAATATTGAAATTTTTTGCCGTGACGTTAACAGGAAAAGCAAACTTCTCAGTATTCATCTCTGATTTAAGCTTTGAGCTCCGGCACCGCTGCAAATCTCTGCTTCCCTCTGTGAAGGGCCTTTCTATTTACTTTCATGTTATTTACTTCTATTGTTGAGTCATCACCTTCTTATTAAGCACCAATTTGGAGAGTGTAGTTGTCATTCTTAGTTTAACATGCATTGAGTCTAGTTAATGTTGGATATGAGCATGACTGGATCTCTTCTACCCTATATTACAGTGTCTAGTCACTGCTTGAATTTGAGAGGTGCTCTGCATTTATGTGTTGTGGTCTTAGAAAGGGCTAGAGAGATACCATGTTATCGTATTATATCATGATTATTTTGACAAATTGTTGGCATTGAAAACATGTTATTATTGCTCGCTAGTTGATTATGTCATTGATATGAGTAAAAGTGAGTTCTAAATGTTATCATTCACATGGTTAGTTCATGATCTTTGCTGGAAACTTGGTTACTATTTAACCTTATATACGGATACAAGAACAAAAGAGTTCATAATATTTTTTTTTCTTTATCACTTTCAGATTATCAACTGAATTGCTTGAGGACAAGCAATGAGTTAAGATTGAGGGAGTTGATAAGTCTCCATAGTATCTACTTTTCCAAACACTTTTGCTCTTGTTTTGGACTCTAATTTGCATGATTTGAATGAAACTAACCCGGACTGATGTTGTTTTAGGAGAACTACCATGGTGTTGTTTTTTTGTACAGAAATATAAGTTCACGGAATTGGACAAAACTTTGCAGAGATGTTTTATTGAATATTAAAAAATACTAGAACGAAGATCCACTGGAGGGGGGCCACCAGTTGCTCACAAGGCAACAGGGCGTGCCTACCCCCCCCCCCCCAAGGGCATGCCATGATGCCTTGTGGGTCCCACAGACGGCTGTGTGACCTAATTCCAAGCCTATATATTTTGTTTCCCTGAGAGAAAAATAGAAGTCATCACGCTTTACGATATGAAGCTGCCACCACCACATGTTGTTCATCGGGAGGGCTGTTCTGGAGTCCGTTCGGGGCTCTAGAGAGGGGGATTCATCGCCATCATCATCACCAACCCTTATTTATCAACAATTCCATTATTCTCACCGCCGGGAGTGAGTAATTCCTTTGTAGGCTCGCTGGAGGGTGATGGAGTTGGATGAGATTGATCTTGCAATCAAGTCAATTTGTTAGGGCTTGATCCGTAGTATCCAATATATTCTGAGATTGATGTTGCTATGACTTTTCTATGCTTAATGCTTGTCACTAGGGCCCGAGTGCCATGATTTCATATTGGAACCCTCTATGTGTTCATGAATATATTTGAGTTCTTGATCCTATCTTCTAGTTGTATGCACTTGTTATTGTTCTGGTCCGTAGAACCCAGAGTGATAATAGTTGGTATACTCTCCGGGGATGACTGTAATTCGAGGAGTTCATGTATTCAATATGTGTTAATGCTTTGTCTTGGTTCTCTATTAAAAGGAGGCATTAATATTCCTTATATTTCCTTCTGGACCCCGCTGCCACGGGAGGGTAGGACAAAAGATGTCATGCAAAGTTCTTATTAAAAGCATGTATGACTATATACGGAATAAATGCCTACATTGAATTGATGAATTGGAGCTATTGTGTATTGCTCTAGGATATGACTGTTATATGATGAATGTCATCCAACACAAATATCCATCACTAATCCAATGCCTACGCTTTGCTCATATTGATCTTTGTTAAGTTACTACTGTTGATCTTGCTATTACAATCACTACAAAACTGTTACTGTCACTATACTATTGATACTGTTACCACTACTATCAAACTATCATACTAATGTGCTACTAAATAATTTTGCTACAGATATTTAGCCTTCCAGGTGTGGTTGAATTGACAACTCAATTGTTGAGGCTCATAAATATTCTTTGGCTCCCCTTGTGTCGAATCAACAAATTTGAGTGAAACGCTACCCTCGAAGAATGTCGTGATCCCCTATACTTGTGGCTTATCAAGTGTACATGCATTTCTTTATGATGTCCATGAGTTCTAGAATTCCATTATAACACATGGAAACTTACATCTTAACTCACACTTTACTTCCCCATTTGGTAATCAACCCTGCCTAGAATGACTAGGGATGGGGCCACCCCCCATTGAGGCAACCTGGGGTAAATCATCAAAGCCCTAATATAGTGTGGCAAATAATCTAATCCCCCTGCAACAAGTAGCACTTTCTTAATTGTCCAACTCAATTCGAGACTGGAAACAAACAACCAAACCAAACAGTTCAACTATGGCTCAGAAAAAGCAAGACAATTAACTCATGTATGCATGGGAAAATCTTTCGCACCTGGATTACACATCGAGTAAAACATGGATGCCTCAAGTGCACCATTGGCCTATCGATATTTAACCATGTGGAATCTATCCCTTTTAATAAAATGACCAATTAAACATTGCGTGCCACATATAAACTAGTTGTCGATTTTCTAATGATCATAAAAATGAAAATGATAGGGAGTCTATGAAGTGCAAAATCATTCATTGGTGCAACATATAGCTCCTGGATCCACAATACAACATGCATGATTGTTGGCCCATTGGCCAACTTAGTTAGATCTTAACAAACAAGCATTTAAACCAAACAATTTAGGAAAAAAATCAAGTGAATTGTGTGTACTCGTCTACACTGCAGGATTACTTGCCGAGAACCGTAGATAATAATGTTGCCATACGCATCACATGCCATAGTAATTTAAATGAAGTGACTTACGGTCGCCCGATGTATAGAGTCATTGTAGCTCTTTTTGTTGCAACATTTTTCGAAGATGTCCCTGATATCCCATACAAGTAAATATACTCCTCATAGTTCCTTGTTCCAACTATACACTTTGTCACGACTAATTTTAATCTCATATAATGGCTTGAATCAATTACGGATAGATTGTATACAACAGTACAAGAAGGGTGCATGCTTAATGGGTGTGCTTCACTCTCGGATTTTGCTAATTCCAGGTGGCAGCTCCAAGAGAAAAATTGAAGGAAATATGCCCTAGAGGCAATAATAAAGTTGATATTTTATATTTCCTTATTCATGATAAATGTTTATTATTCATGCTAGAATTGTGTTAACCGGAAACTTGATACATGTGTGGGTACATAGACAAAACAACGTGTTCCTAGTATGCCTCTACTAGACTAGCTCGTTGATCAAAAGATGGTTAAGTTTCCAAGCCATGGATATGAGTTGTCATTTGATAACGGGATCACATCATTAGTAGAATGATGTGATGGACAAGACCCATCTGTTAGCTTAGCATAATGATTGTTCAGTTTTATTGTTACTGCTTTCTTCGTGTCAAATATATATTCCTCCGACTATGAGATTATGCAACTCTCGGACACCGAAGGAATGCCTTGTGTGTTATCAAATGTCACAACATAACTGGATGATTATAAAGATGCTCTACGGGTATATCCTAAGGTGTTTGTTGGGTTGGCATAGATCGAGATTAAGATTTGTCACTCTGAGTATCGAAGAGGTATCTCTGGGCCCTCTCGGTAATGCACATCATATGAAGCCTTGCAAGCAATGTGAGTAATGAGTTAGTTGCAGATGATGCACTACGGAATGAGTAAATAAACTTGCCGGTAACGAGATTGAACTAGGTATGAAGATACCGACGATCGAATCTCGGGTAAGTAACATACCGATGACAAGGGAATAACTATCTTGACATTGCGGTTCGACCGATAAATATCTTCGTAGAATATGTGGGAACCAATATGAGCATCCAGTTTCCGCTATTGGTTATTGACCGGAGAGGTGTCTCGGTCATGTCTACATAGTTCTCGAACCCGTAGGGTCCGCGCGCTTAATGTTTAATGATGATTGGTATTATATCAGTTATGTGTTTTGGTGATCGAAGGTTGTTCGGAGTCCCGGATCACGGACATGATGAGGAGTCTCGAAATGGTCGAGAGGTAAAGATTGATATATTGGAAGGTTATATACGGACACCGGAATGGTTCTGAAGAGGTTCGGGGATTTTTCGGAGTACCGGGAGGTTACCGGAACCCCCCTCCCCCTCCCGGTAAAGTTAATGGGCCACATGGGCCTTAGTGGAGAGCAGAGGGCAGCCACAGGAGGTGCCCCCCCCACCCCACCCCCACCCCCCTTGCCAATCCGAATTAGACAAGGGGTGGGGGCGCGGACCCCTTTCCCTTTCCCTTTCCCCCTTGGCCACTCTGGAATAGGAAAGGGGAATCCTACTAGGACTGGGAGTCCTAGTAGGACTCCCCCCATAGCGTGCCCCCTCTAGGTCGGTTGCCTCCTCCCTCCCTCCTTTATATATAGCGGTCGGGGCACCCCAAAGGCACAACAGTTATTCTTAGCCGTGTGCGTTGCCCCCCTCCACCATTTACTCCTCCGATAGTATTATCATAGTGCTTAGGCGAAGCCCTGCGCGGATCACATCACCAACACCTTCATCACGCCGTCATGCTAATGGAACTCACCGACTCCATCGAAACTCTACTGGATCAAGAGTTCGAGGGACGTCATCAAGCTGAACGTGTGCAGAACTCAGAGGTGTCATACGCTCGGTACTTGATCGGTTGATTCGAAAAGACATTGCACTACATCAACCGCTTTAAGTTAACGCTTCCGCTTTCGGTCTATGAGGGTACGTGGACACACTCTCCCCCTCTCGTTGCTATGCATCTCCTAGATAGATTTTGCGTGAGTGAAGGAAATTTTTTGAAATTGCATGCTACATTTATCAATAGTGGCATCCGACCCAGGTCTATGCGTAGATGATATGCACGAGTAGAACACAAAGAGTTGTGGGCGGTTATCATCATACTGCTTACCACCAATGCCTTATTTTGATTCAGCGGTATTGTTGGATGATGTGATATAAAGATTGTTGTATGAGATGATCATGTTTTGTAAAAGTTATCGGCAACTCGCAGGAGCCATATAGTTGTCGCTTTATTGTATGAAATACAAGCGCTATGTAATTGCTTTACTTTATCACTAAGAGGTAGCGATAGTTGTAGAAGCAATGTTTGGCGAGACAACAACGACGCTAGGATGGAGATCAAGGTGTCAAGCCGGTGATGATGGAGATCATGACGTTGCTTCGGTGGTGGAGATCATGAGCACAAGATGATGATGGCCATATCATGTCACATATATTGATTGCATGTGATGTTTATCTTTTTATGCATCTTATTTTGCTTAGTACGGTGGTAGCATTATAAGATGATCCCTTACTAAATTTCAAGGTATAAGTGTTCTCCCCGACTATGCACCGTTGCGAAAGTTCTTCGTGCTGAGACACCACGTGATGATCGGGTGTGATAAGCTCTACGTCCAAATACAACGGGTGCAAGCCAGATTTGCACACGCAGAATACTCAGGTTAAACTTGACGAGCCTGGCATATACAGATATGGCCTCGGAACACTGGAGACCGAAAGGTCGAACGTGAATCATATAGTAGATATGATCAACATAGTGATGTTCACCATTGAAGACTACTCCATCTCACGTGATGATCGGACATGGTTTAGTTGATTTGGATTACGTATCATTTAGATGACTAGCGGGGTGTCTATCTAAGTGGGAGTTTTTAAGTAATATGATTAATTGAACTTAAGTTATCATGAACTTAGTCCTAATAGTTTTTTTTTTTGCATATCTGTGTTGTAGATCAATGGCCCATGCTACCATTCCTTTGAATTTTAATGCGTTCCTAAAGAAAGCTAAGTTGAAGATGATGGCAGCAACTACATGGACTGGGTCTGTAACTTGAGGATTATCCTCATTGCTGCACAGAAAAATTATGTCCTTGATGCACCACTCGGTGTACCACCTGCCCCAGCAACTACAGACATTGTGAATGCCTGGCAGTCGCGTGTTGATGACTACTCGTTAGTTCAGTGTGCCATGCCTTACGACTTAGAATCGGGACTTCAAAAACGTTTTGAACGTCATGGACCATATGAGATGTTCCAGGAGTTGAAGTTGATATTTCAAGCAAATGCCCGAGTTGAGAGATATGAAGTCTCCAACAAGTTCTATAGCTGCAAAATGGAGGAGAACAGTTATGTTAGTGAGCACATACTCAGAATGTCTGGGTACCATAATCACTTGACTTAGCTGGGAGTTAATCTTCCAGATGATTGTGTCATTGACAGAGTTCTTCAATCACTACCACCAAGCTACAAAGGCTTCGTGATGAACTACAATATGCAAGGGATGAATAAGACTATTCCCGAGCTCTTCGCGATGCTAAAGGCCGCGGAGGTAGAAATCAAGAAGGAGCATCAAGTGTTGATGGTTAACAAGACCACTAGTTTCAAGAAAAAAAGGCAAGGGTAAAAAGAAGGGGAACTTCAAAAAGACTGACAAGCAAGTTGTCAGTCCTGGGAAGAAACACAAGTTTGGACCCAAGCCTGAAACTGAGTGCTTCTACTACAAAGGGACTGGTCACTAGAAGTGGAACTGCCCCAAGTATTTGGCGGATAAGAAGGATGGCAAGGTGAACAAAGGTATATTTGATATACATGTTATTGATGTGTACCTTACTAATTCTCGTAGTAGTTCCTGGGTATTTGATACCGGTTTGGTTGCTCATATTTGTAACTCAAAGCAGGGACTATGGATTAAATGAAGATTGGCTAAGGATGAGGTGGTGATACGCGTCGAAAATGGTTCCAAGGTTGATGTGATCGCCGTCGGCACGCTACCTCTACATCTACCTTCGGGATTAGTTTTAGACCTGAATAATTGTTATTTGGTGCCAGCGCTGAGCATGAACATTATATCTGGATCTTGTTTAGTGCGAGATGGTTATTCATTTAAATCAGAGAATAATGGTTGTTCTATTTATATGAGTAATATCTTTTATGGTCAAGCACCCTTGAAGAGTGGTCTATTTCTGTTGAATCTTGATCGTGATGATGCACATATTCATAATATTGATGCCAAAAGATGCAAAGTTGATAACGATAGTGCAACTTATTTGTGGTACTATAGTTTGGGTCATATCAGTGTAAAGCGCATGAAGAAACTCCATAAAGATGGACTTTTGGAATCACTTGATTATGAATCATTTGATACTTGCGAACCGGTATGCGGTCCAAAACAATGGAACAAGCTACTGACTTATTGTAAATAATACATACCGATGTATGCGATCCAATGAGTGTTGATGCTCATGGTGGGTATCGTTATTTTCTGACCTTCACAGATGATTTGAGCAGATATGGGTATATCTACTTAATGAAACACAAGTCTGAAACATTTGAAAAGTTCAAAGAATTTCAAAGTGAAATGGAGAATCATCATAACAAGAAAATAAAGTTTCTACGATCTGATCGTGGAGGAGAATATTTGAGTTACGAGTTTTGTCTTCATTTAAAACAATGTGGAATAGTTTCACAGCTCACGCCACCTGGAACACCACAGCATAATTGTGTGTCCGAATGTCGTAACCGCACTTTATTGGATATGGTGCGATCTATGATGTCTCTTACCAATTTACCACTATCGTTTTGGGGTTATGAATTGGAGACAGCTGCATTCACTTTAAACAGGGCACCGTCAAAATCCGTTGAGACAACACCGTATGAACTGTGGTTTGGCAACAAACCTAAGCTGTCGTTTCTTAAAGTTTGGGGATGCGATGCTTATGTCAAAAGGCTTCAGCCCGATAAGCTCGAACCCAAATCGGAGAAATGTGTCTTCATAGGATACCCTAAGGAAACAATTGGGTACACCTTCTACCACAAGTCCGAAGGCAAGATTTTTGTTGCTAAGAGCGGAACCTTTCTAGAGAAGGAATTTCTCTCAAAAGAAGTGAGTGGGAGGAAAGTAGAACTTGATGAGGTAATTGTACCTGCTCTCAATTCGGAAGGTAGTTCATCCAAGAAATCTGTTCATGTGATGCCTACACCAATTGGAGAGGAAGCTAATGATAGAGATCATGAAACTTCAGATCAAGTTACTACAGAACCTCTTAGGTCTGGCAGAGCATGATCCGCACCAGAGTGGTACGACAATCCTGTTCTGGAAGTCATGTTACTTGACCATGATGAACCTACGAGCTATAAAGAATCTATGATGAGCCCGGATTCTGATAAATGGCTTGAGGCCATGAAATCAGAGATAGGATCAATGTATGAGAACAAAGTGTGAACTTTGGTGGATCTGCCCAATGATCAGCGACCCATAGAGAATAAATGGATCTTCAAGAAGAAGATTGATGCTGACGGTAATGTTACTGTTTATAAAGCTTAACTTGTTGCATCGACAAGTTCAAGGAGTTGACTACAATGAGACGTTCTCACCCATAGCAATGCTTAAGTCTGTCTAAATCATGTTAGCAATTGTCGCATTTTATGATTATGAAATCTGGCAATTGGATGTCAAAAATGCATTCCATAATGGATTTCTTAAAGAAGAGTTGTATATGATGCAACCAGAAGGTTTTGTCGATCCTAAAGGTGCTGATAAAGTGTGCAAGCTCCAGCGATCCATTTATGGACTGGTGCAAGCATCTCGGAGTTGGAATATACGCTTTGATGAGCTGATCAAAGCATATGGTTTTATACAGACTTTTGGAGAAGCTTGTATTTACAAGAAAGTGAGTGGGAGCTCTATAGCATTTCTAATATTATATGTGGATGACATATTGTTGATTGGAAATGATATAGAATTTCTGGATAGCATAAAAGGATACCTGAATAAGAGTTTTTCAATGAAAGACCTCGGTGAAGCTGCTTACATATTGGGCATCAAGATCTATAGAGATAGATCAAGACGCTTGATAGGACTTTCGCAAAGCACATACCTTGATAAAGTTTTGAAGAAGTTCAAAATGGATCAGTCAAAGAAAGGGTTCTTGCTTGTGTTACAAGGTGTGAAGTTGAGTTAGACTCAATGCCTAACCACTGTAGAAGATAGAGAGAAAATGAAATTCATTCCCTATGCTTCAGCCATAGGTTCTATCATGCATGCTATGTTGTGTACCAGACCTGATGTGTGCCTTGCTGTAAGTTTAGCAGGGAGGTACCAATGTAATCCAGGAGTGGATCACTGGACAGCGGTCAAGAACATCCTAAAGTACCTGAAAAGGACTAGGGATATGTTTCTCGTTTATGGAGGTGACAAAGAGCTTGTGGTAAATGGTTACGTCGACGCTAGCTTTGACACCGATCTTGATGACTCTAAGTCACAATCCGGATACATATTTTTATTGAATGGTGGAGCTGTCAGTTGGTGCAGTTCCAAGCAGAGTGTTGTGGCGGGATCTACGTGTGAAGCGGAGTACATAGCTGCTTCGGAAGCAGCAAATGAAGGAGTCTGGATGAAGGAGTTCATATTCGATTTAGGTGTAATACCTAGTGGATCGGGTCCAATGAAAATCTTTTGTGACAATACTGGAGCAATTGCCTTGGCAAAGGAATCCAGATTTCACAAAAAGACCAAACACATTAAGAGACACTTCAACTCCATCCGAGATTTGGTCAAGGAGGGAGACATAGAGATTTGCAAAGTACATACTGATCTGAATGTTGCAGACCCGTTGACTAAGCCTCTTCCACGAGCAAAACATGATCAGCACCAAGACTCCATGGGTGTTAGATACATTACAATGTAATCTAGATTATTGACTCTAGTGCAAGTGGGAGACTGAAGGAAATATGCCCTAGAGGCAATAATAAAGTTGTTATTTTATATTTCCTTATTCATGATAAATGTTTATTATTCATGCTAGAATTGTATTAACTAGAAACTTGATACATGTGTGGATACATAGACAAAACAACGTGTCCCTAGTATGCCTCTACTAGGCTAGCTCGTTGATCAAAAGATGGTTAAGTTTCCTAGCCATGGACATTAGTTGTCATTTGATAACGGGATCATATCATTAGTAGAATGATGTGATGGACAAGACCCATCCGTTAGCTTAGCATAATAATCGTTCAGTTTTATTGCTACTGCTTTCTTCGTGTCAAATATATATTCCTCCAACTATGAGATTATCTAACTCCCGGACACCGGAGGAATGCCTTATGTGCTATCAAACATCACAACTAACTGGGTGATTATAAAGATGCTCTATAGGTATCTCCGAAGGTGTTTTTTGGGTTGGCATAGATTGAGATTAAGATTTGTCACTCCGAGTATCGGAGAGGTATCTCTGGGCTCTCTCGGTAATGCACATCATATGAAGCCTTGCAAGCAATGTGACTAATGAGTTAGTTGCGGGATGATGCACTATGTAAGGAGTAAAGAGACTTGCCGGTAACGAGATTGAACTAGGTATGAAGATATCGACGATCGAATCTCGGCAAGTAACATACCGATGACAAAGGGGATAACTATATTGACATGCGGTTCGACCAATAAAGATCTTCGTAGAATACGTGGGAACCAATATGAGCATCCAGGTTCCGCTATTGGTTATTGACCGGAGAGGTGTCTCGGTCATGTCTACATAGTTCTCGAACCCATAGGGTCCGCACGCTTAATGTTCGATGACGATTGGTATTATATGAGTTATGTGTTTTGGTGACCGAAGGTTGTTCAGAGTCCTAGATGAGATCATGGACATGACGAGGAGTCTCAAAATGGTTGAGAGGTAAAGATTGATATATTGGAAGGTTATATACGGACACAGGAATGGTTCTGAAGAGGTTCGGGGATTTTTTGGAGTACCAGGAGGTTACCGGACCCCCCTGGTAAAGTTAATGGGCCACAGGGCCTTAGTGGAGATGAGAGGGCATCCACGGGGAAGGTGCCCCCCCCCCCTTGCCAATCCGAATTGGACTAGGGGTGGGGGCGCGGCCCCCCTTTCCCTCTCCTACTCCCTCTCCCTTTCCCCCTTTGCCACTCCGGAATAGAAAAGGGGAATCCTACTAGGACTGGGAGTCCTAGTAGGACTCCCCCCATGGCGCGCCCCCTCTAGGACGGCCGCCTCCTCCCTCCCTCCTTTATATACGGGGGCAGGGGGCACCCCAAAGGCACAACAGTTATTCTTAGCCGTGTGCGGTGCCCCCCTCCACTGTTTACTCCTCTGATAGTATCATCGTAGTGATTAGGCAAAGCCCTGCACGGATCACATCACCAACACCATCATCACGCCATCGTGCTAACAGAACTCATCGACTCCATCGACACTCTGCTGGATCAAGAGTTCGAGGGACGTCATCGAGCTGAATGTGTGCAGAACTTGGAGGTGCCGTACGTTCGGTACTTGATCGGTTGATTCTAAAAGACGTTCCACTACATCAACCGAAGTTAACGCTTCCGCTTTTGGTCTACGAGGTTACGTGGACACACTCTTCCCCTCTCATTGCTATGCATCTCCTAGATAGATCTTGCGTGAGCGTAGGAATTTTTTTAAAATTACATACTACGTTTCCCAACAAAAATTAGTTTGTGAGTTCTAGTTGCCAGCTACATAATAAGTAATAACGACCAATTAGTCTAGCAACTTAGGAAGATCTAGAACGCACATAAAGTTATATTCAGAGCAATGTGACAACTTAAAAGGTACTACATGGTATACACAACAATAGTAGCAGGAATGAAGTAATAGCGATCATTTGACGTTGTAAATTATGACAAAACAAAAGAATTGGGCCTAAATGTTCATTGACTTGTAATTCATCATCAAGTACATATAAGTTGCTCGCTGTGACAAGTTTTAATCTACTATTGCTAGTAGAATAACACGATGCAGAATAAAATTGGATGTAGATATGTATGAATTTGAATCTACGTTATTGCTGCTACGAGAATCAATGTAGTTCTCGCTGGCATGTGGGCATCATGGGCGTCTGTGGGAGCTAGTAGTCATGTAAGTTTTGTCGATGATGATGGTGTTGCGGTGGTTGTCAGTGTAGGTCAAGTTGCTCAATTGTTTATGTTCTGGTATCTATTGACGCCCAGGAAGCTAATATGATCTCGTGCAGTGGAAGACATCTCCACTTAAGCGGATCCAATGTGGTGGACAATAGGGTCGGTGAACAGAAAAGGGTCAAACCTAATCACATGCACCACCTACTAGAATTCATGAAATTACATCAAAATCTAATCCTCTTGTGATGAACCATGACATACCTTCCATGACCATTCGTCCCAGATAGTGTGCCTCATCCCATCGCATCGGCCACGACAAAATATGGATGCCACCATGGGATCCGGCTTGCCTGTTCCCTCCCATGCTCCCATCCGTGCTCCCACTTCATCCTACGGCTACCTTTTTTCTTTTACCTTTCTAATCTAATCATCTCCCC
>NC_041385.1:125118800-125124835 GCF_002162155.2 Triticum dicoccoides
CTTATTTTGTCCTGATCAAATCAAGCCACGTACGCGGGAGCACGGATGGGCACACGCGCGGGAAGCAGGCAGAGCCGTAATCCTACCCACTAATGAACTTCGTTCCGGTTTCAGATGTATTAATTGCCTTCTCATGACTGCACTTTGTATCATGTTTTTTTTGCATTGTAGATGTAGCATTTTACTGCGATTGTTTGCCCGTTTTTGTTTGATTTCACCAAGATCCCCGGAATCACGAGATTGGGAACATTCATTAGAGAACACTCATTTTTGGTGGAAAATATGTTGATTGGACGCCATAAAACCTTCCATACGATGAGAAGATGTGTCAGGAAACTGCATTCGGCTCTCCAAAAGAGAAGACGGTGTGTAGTACGAGCACAACTACTCGTAGCGGCGGTCATACCGCACGCCGCCGTCTCCCTTGGGTCAACTACTTTCATCCCGTGCAATTGGATCTGACAAATAGAGAGATTCCACCATCCGAAACAATATCAGAACCTCAGGACCGGAAGGGGTCCGGATGGGGAATCAACATAAGGGTCTCCACCTCACCATTGCTTCAATCACATAGACCACGACGTCGATCTCCATGGTCATCATCCATGCCATCGACACCAACTCTTTCATCCATCTCGTTGTAATCCTAAACCAATTGTGGATTCATAAATGTCTCACTTTAATCATTCCTGTGTTATTGATAAGAACACCTCGGTGATGTCTTGTGCCTCTATGTCCAAATAGTTCCCTATTTCTCAGTGAGACGGAGTAACCCTGGTATTTATATGAACTGAATGTCAACAAAACACCAAGTCCGGCACACCATAACGCCACAAACTTTGTGCTTTATCTCGTATGGAACCCTAAGATCAAGTTGGTATATGAGAGCATAAACAAGTTTAATCCCCTAAATCACATGCCTGGCTATGTGCATATACAGCTGGGACAATCTGATCGCTTTCTTTCTCACAGTACATACAGTTGACTCATCCATGCCATCTATGTGCAATTGATTGTACATCAACTAATCCCTAGACTAGATCGATGACCATGTCGATCTCCCAAGGCAATTTCATAACACCAAAACGAAGTAAATTTAACTGCATACAAGGATAAATCCACGGACCTATAAACAAAAAAGAAATCTACACCGCCCGAGGTCGATCGATCACTTGTGCGCCGCCGCGCCAGCGCCGCGCCCCATGTAGGACGTGATCGCCGCCGCCAGCACCGACTGGAAGCTCGGGTCCAACGTGATCGCCTTCGCGATCGTGTCCGTCACCGCCGGCGCGGCCGCGGGCGCGCCATGGACGCCGCCGCCGCTGGACGTTCTCTGCAGGTACGACGACGAATGGGCGGCGCCGTACAGCTGCTCCGCCCTCGTCGTCGCCATGCCCAGGCCGAAATGCTGCCCCATTGCCGGCAAGGAGCTCTTGCCGTAGAACGGAAGCCCCCCGGCGTACGGCGCCAGGTAGCCGCTGCTCCACGCCGCCGGCAGCGCCTTGGACTCGTACCCTGCCGCGTAGGGAGACTGGTACTGCTGCTGCATGAGCGAGTGCGGGGCGGTGAGGTCGAGCGTGACGGTGGGGCAGGACGCGATGGTGGAGATGGTGGTCGGGCCCAGGAGCCCTGCGGACGCGAAAGGGAGGTGGTGTCCGTGGGACGAGGACGAGGAAGAGCCGGCGAGCAGCATGGACGCCGCGGCGGAGGTGGTGGACGCCATGGCCGCGGCGGCCGGCGGCAGCGGGTGGCTGTGCGTGCCCTCGTAGGTCGTGATCAGGATGGACATGTCGTCGGCGCATCTCTGCACCTGCTTCCGCACCGGGCAGGACGGCGCCACGGTGCACCGG
This sequence comes from Triticum dicoccoides, assembly GCF_002162155.2. Taxonomy (NCBI): domain Eukaryota; kingdom Viridiplantae; phylum Streptophyta; class Magnoliopsida; order Poales; family Poaceae; genus Triticum; species Triticum dicoccoides. The sequence continues at coordinate 125,120,651 of NC_041385.1, forward strand.
TAGTAGGCGCGCGGGCACGGGTTCCCCTTGGAGATCTTTTGCCCGTACTTCCGCCATTGGCATCCATCGTTCATCTGTTCATCATCAACACGCAGAGAACTCATTAGCTCATCATGATTTTGAATTCAAACCAATTCAAAAGTATTTTCTTGTGGCATGCAATTTTGTACTGTATGTTGTACTATGCGCAAACGTACCGTGGGGGTGTCGCATTTGACACGGACGGAAACCCTAGCCTTCTTGGCCTGCTGCTGGAGCACCTCGTCGTCGGCTCCGTCGACCACGGCGCTGGGGCTCTTGCGTGCTTTGGTCGCCGGTGGGCAAGCGGCGGCCGGCAGGTCGCTACCGGGCGCGGCGGAGTCGTCGGCGCTGCTGTCGGAGCTGAGGTTCATAAGGGGCGTCGCTGACGGGCGGGCGACCTGCCTGTTGTCGCCGTCAGTGGAGCGACGGCTGCTGAGCCCGAGCGACAGCTGGTCGTCGGGGTCGGTCTCGGTTCCGGAGGACGACGACGACAGCGACCTCTGGTGGGCGCCCTTGGGGCGGGCGTAACCGCCGCTGCCGAGGCTCAGGGAGACGAGATCGTCGGCGGTGGGCGCCGGCGCGGAGGCTGCAGGGAGCTTGTCGGCGGCCGGTGCTTGGTGCTTGACCTTGACGGCGTCCTGGAAGTGCGTCTGGAGCGACTGGTAGTCCCTGACGATGTGGGAGAGCAGCGTCTTGAGGCGCTCGTTCTCCTCCCTCACCTCGCCCATCTCCGCCTTGGTCGCCTCCAGCTTGTCGTCCTGCACATGCACAATACCCAAGAGAAATCATTAGATGATGAGAACTGTACATCGTACTAGTGATTCTTCGTAAATAATCCCACATGATTCGATCTTTAATTTGGTGCAATTCATTCTTAACTTGCTTCTACTACTAGTACTATTTCTTACTACATAGCACTCCTAATTAAACAGCTCTCAGTTTGACTTGCAGATCATAGTTTGTAGTAGTACCTTGCTGGTGGTGATCGAATTTCTTTGCGTGGATGGGAAACTCTCGAGGACCATTGGAAGCGCGCTTGCGATCTGCAGGCCAAACAATTAAAGCTAATTAAGTTTCAACTCGATCTCAAGAAGGAACATGTAGCTATAGGGTACACGTTCATCGATCACCAGCTCAATTATTCATGGTGATGCACAGCACTGCCGAGTTAACATGCATCTAGTGGACAACTTAAAGAGAAGGAGCAGATTATGTGTGTGTACCTCCATGGTCTCCGGCTTGTTCTCCTCTTTCACCGGCGGCGGCCTCTCGACGGCGACGTCCATGGATGGATCAGTCACAAAGATCAAGCAGCTAGCCACGAGATGGAGGGAGCTTTGTTCGCTTTGGATGAGCAAGAGACGCCTTGTGGTTGCAGTAGCCCCGCGCCCTCCTTATAAAGAAGGATCGGAATCGAAGCGACGACGACGACTAGGACGAAGCCTACACTTTCTGACTCGCCGGGGATTAAACTAATCGAAAACCAGCAGTTGCTGCGTGCTCCGCGTACCAAATCTCAAATCCCAGTGCCTGGCTCCTTAACCTACTATCACGGCGGCCCGGTTGCTGGTTCCCGTCCAGACCATCGAGCGAGCAAACGAGCTCATAAACAATGTCAACGCGTGTACCCAGCCTCCCTCATGGGCAGCTACCTCACCCGTCCAGACCTGCCTGCCTGCTAGCGGGTGAGGTAAGCAGGCTGCCTTGGCTTCCCCATTCCCCAATATAATACCGCCCTCGCGCGCGGTGGTCACCACCGCCCGTGGCCGTCGTCTGCGTCGTCGCCGCCCACAACGTGTGCTGCAAGTCGCCGGCCCCCGCCGCGTTGGTTCCGCGAGCGAGCTAGCCCCCCTCCGAATGCGGATCGCACGCACGCACGCACGGACGTGCGACCTGCTTCATACATCCAATCATCCTTCCCTTTCGCTCCGAGAGAGAGGCTTTGACTTAGCTAGCTTAGATGTGTTCTTGGTTAGCGTATGTACGCACGCAGCATGAGCGTGCAGCTAGCGTTGAATTCGTTTGGGGCCGTCTTGTGTGTTGACTTTCGTACGGCTAACCCGGAGAAGCAAGCAACTGGTGATCGGAATTGTTCAGCCAGCCATCGGTCGGTCGGTCGGTCTGTCCAATTTGAGTCTGAACTGTTCTCCTCTCCACGTAAAAATATGGTCTGAATTCTCGAATAACGCCTCGACGTGAGTGACGCACACACGCAGTACTGATTCAGGATTTACGTGCATGCAGCGGGTCAAACGTAGTAACAGCGAAAACTCGGATCGGTCACTGAACTCAGGCGTGAAAAGTAAAAACGTGGAACAACAGCGCGAGTGCAAGTACAGCCCGGTCAGCACCCATTTACCTGTTCTGTCCCGGTCGGTAATGGTGCTTTTTTTACATGATAATACGTGTCCCAATCATATTATAAAGATCAAAGTACAAATCACGTAAGGACCAAGATGACAAAACTGAAAAAATAATAGAACATCTTTAAGCTTAACACCAACACCCGTTATCTGCCTCCATAGCCGTCACCGAAAAAAAAAATGACGGGTCGCCTCCCTCCCTCCCTCCATCCATCATTTTTCAAGCTACGTGGTATGAGAGGAAGGGAGTAGTACGTACATACGTAACTGTACTTGTAATCAGCAGCTGGGCTGTTGCGTCTGAACAGTACATGGTACTAGGGCATGTGCGGGGTACTGTAGAGTCGCCGGCGCACATGCACAGTACTCGATCGATCCCAATTTATGCGACGCGACGCGAGGTCATATCATGTGCTGGATGATAAAGAAAATGCGTGCGTACGGCGTGTGACCGGATGCGATGGCGATCCGTTCCCTCCCAAGTCCAAGAAGTCTTCGTCTGCTAAGATTAAGTATAGTAGAGGTGAGGACACGATGGATGGATCGAACCTCCGGTACGTGCCTGCGATGGAGCGTGACGTTCTCCTCGCCGCGATCAAATCAGAGGCAAGTCGTCCAAGCCAGGCCTCCTGAATGCGATGTGGCCTCCCATCGAATTGGGCATGCAAAGGATCAAATTGGCTTGTACTCCCTCCGTTCCTAAATATAAGTCTTTGTAGAGATTTCACTATGAACTACATATGAATGTATATAGATGCATTTATCGAAAAAGGCTTGCGCCCCGCTATATTAATATAACAACCACTCGATACAGCCAGAAGTTCGATGCTGGGGCAAACAGCACAATCATGCCCAAAAGAAAAATAAGAGAAAAGCAAGAGAAAGAAATGCCGGCAAGACCGAATGAACGAAAGCTGAAGCATCCCGCAACCGCTGCGCCCACCGGAAACATCCACCACGCTCCAATGCCATCGAGTCGCCGCGAACCAAGCAACACCTTCAAGAAGGACTGCAATGACAACGACGCTGCTGCCCGGACGAATCCTAGGATTTCTCCTGGTACATGGAGGGAAGCGGGTGAGAGGTACTCCCGACGCCCTTCAAGAAGGTTGATGGCGCCCGCAGGCGTCACCGCGTCGGTGCCGGGCGGACCCGAGAGGGATTTCGCCCTACCCCTCAAACCCACAACCCAGGACCAACCGGCGGCTCCACCACGCCAACCGCCCACCAACCTACACCACCACAGTCACGAGGACACCACCGTCGTCTCTCCACTGCAGACGCTGCGAGGCCGGCCGAACCAAACGAGACCACCGCCGATAGGGACCAGGAGCACCACAGTCACGTGGGAGGGGACAACCTCCACTGGCACAAGCCGTAGCAGACCGGACGCAGGCGCGGGAGCACGCCAGACCCCCTGCCCAGCCGGGCCCAGATCGGGCCTGTTAAGCTCATGCTGCCGCGCTGCAGCCGACGCAGCGCAGAGCCGCCGATCCCAACGACCGCATCCTGCCAGCCCAGCCGGAGGAGACCCGCCGGAGGCCAGACCAACCTGCCCTGACCCAGATCGGGCCCAAAAGGGCCCAAATCTGGGCCAGCAGGGCTCCGCCGGCCAAGCCCCGCCGCCAAAGGGTCGCGTCGCCGCCGAATCTGCGCTTGATCTACACCGGAGCACCGCCCACCGAGGCGCACCGTCGCCGGAAACCGTCGCACGAGCCGGGGAACCGCGAGGGGGAGAGGAAGAGGGCCGCCACCGCCGGCCTCTCCACGGCACCGTGCGGGCAACGCCCGGCCACGCCAG
>NC_041385.1:125125114-125126546 GCF_002162155.2 Triticum dicoccoides
GGAGGAGAGGGGCTGTCGGCTCCGAATACATATTTCAAATTAGGAGAGTATTTAGAATTCTATAGATGCATTTTAAGTGTAGATTCATTCATTTTGCTCCGTATGTAGTTCATCCAGTGGAATCTCTATAAAGACTTACATTTAGGAACGGAGGGAGTATTATTCTTTTTTTAACACAATACAAACGGTGCATATACTCACTTCTATAAACCCACTCACTCACACGCTATCTTTATAAGTATCTCCGAGGGACCGAGTCGACACGCCATCTTGAGATTGAGCAAGTCATCACATGGATCTCCGTAGTTGACGGAAAAGACTCAAATAAATTCAAAAAAACGCAAGCTCCAATGCCGACTGCCGAATCTAGGACTTTGAACTCCGATGAGCCGGTTCCATCGTAAAAACTTAAACCATATGAGATAGGCTCGATTCGCAGTTGGATTAGATTATTCGGTTACGGTTGGGCAACTTGTTGAGTGAGATCCCAGCGGAGCCTCGTCGAAACTAAGCAATGATTGCCATCGCTGCATGCATGCTTTGGTAGTTGGTGCCGTGAGCTGAGCACGATCGTTAGCCTAAGAAAGAAATCGGCGTTAAGTAGCCTGCTCGTGCGTCTGTGTTCCTACGAGTTTCAATTCCTACACGGTGCTCCGCAGCACGAAGACGCGGTGGGGACAAGGACACCGGCGGCGTATGCATCGACGGAAATGAGGAGCATGTATCACGTGCTGCTGTGCAGCTAGCTACTCGTACGGTGCGGCTGGCATGAAAAGGTCACAATAATTCTGGCTACAAAGCAGCACACGACATGAACAAAAATTCCAGTTCCAGATCCCATACACACCATATAGGAACAAGAAGGCGAATTCCACGGTGAATAGCTGCGATAATCAAGGGCGTCTTCATCTTAATGCGCTAATTAAAAAGAACCCTCATACATGATCGGCGAGGTTAAGAAAAAAAAAAGTCTCCTTTACTTCAATTTTCAATTGTTTACGCTCCTCTTGATGCCCCACCGACAATCGAGCAAACAAAGGTGTGACGTATGAAATTGTTTGTGCAATCTATTTATGACATTTCGAACAATACTTTTTAACATTTTACGGTGTATTTTGCAGTCCACAATTCTACTCTGAACGATGCCTTTAACATAGTCCTCACTCGTCACCACTTCATGCTTACACCTAGAAACATACTTCTTTGGCACACACCTTTAACTGAGCTGACATTGACGACACCTTGTTTTGTCTCGGTCCAACACAACCACATTCGTTGTGATGCAAAGGTTGAACTAAGGAGGTCGCTGATACCTCAAGGTTCCAAACATGCATGCGTACATGTTTGTCTAGTGTCCCCATTCCCTGCGGGCATAGCTATCACCACTCTTACCTCGCTCGACCTTAAGTGTTGTCAATGATGGCAGAACGTC
>NC_041385.1:125126848-125141289 GCF_002162155.2 Triticum dicoccoides
CCCGAAAAAACCTGGCATACGCTTTGCCCCTGGTGCTATTGGTATTCAATAATGTGCGCCATATTTGATGCATACTAGAGAGCCAGATGCACAAATCTAGGCGTCATGCCGTTCTGATGAGTGGGACCCGCTTACCCGGATTACCTAAATAGCTAAAATTGGGTTCAAAATGGAATTCTGGTTGTTAACTATGGTCCCAACAATCATAAAAGTTAAAATGTTGGTCAATGTATTATTATGTCATAGACACTCTTTTTATTTAGAAAGAACAATTTTCACCAGCTGTAAATAATAAAGCCCTTAATAACCAACAGTGCAACACAACACTCAATACATGAACAGCGGGATACAAAGGATCTGACAAAGCAGCAACAAAACAACATATTACCAAGCAGACACCAAGTGAAATATGGAGCACGACTTGTAGTCATGGGAGCAGAAATTTTACAATTCGTAAACTCTTCAGTTGAAGGTTTGTTTTTATTTTTAGGCTAGCTGAATGGCTTGATTAAGATTTTATCATATTATTACTCGAAACTAAATCAAGGATTTTAGGATACTTCCTTTGTGGAATAAAATACTGGATCCTCGAGTGGTCTCTTTTGTTGTTGCTTCATACGAGCAAATCAAATCAAGAACAAGGAAATTGCAAGAATATGCATTTCTATTCACTGCCATTACACGTCTTCTGGACTTTCGTTACTTTATTTTCTTCTTGAATGCAATAGCTCTGATCCATGATCAAAGAACCGAAAACAAAAGGAAGAGGCTGTCTCAAGAGGGAGACTAGACGTGTCATCGCCATCAGTTGAGTGCTAGGCACAACAGTGCCTCACCGAAAGGACCCACCTACCACTCGCCCCGGATTGGAGGGTGCCGCACAGTTGGCCGATAACTATGTTCACCCTAGAGCTTGGAAGGAAGCTGACGTCGGGATCCCAAGGGGAGACCTCTGAGCATAACAACCATACTGAACCCAACGATCGAGCTCACATTGAGAACACCACCGTCAAGGCCACGAAACCATCAATGAGAGAATAAGAAGCTACTGGGTGGGTCGATGAAGGAGAGAGACAATGCAGCGGGGAGGGGGGCAGGGGCAGATGATGAGGATCCGAGACCTAATCCGTAGGAAAATGTAACTATTTGTCCAAGTGCGTCGTGCGGCAAAGGTGACAAGGTAAGATTGACCTACGAAGGGCCATTTGAATTGATAAAGTGTTATTCAAAGTGGAAGTTTGGACACAAAATGTGGTTCAAAGAGTCACAAAAATTAAAATGTGGTTCCGTCTATGACTATGTCACAGATACACGATACAAACTTCAAATATAGCCATTTCATATATTCCTTGAGGACGTGCAACTTCTTCAAAACACGACAAAAATAGTCGTCGATTTTTCTCTCTCCACAAAATATATAGACATACGTACACCATGACTATATACACACAGGGGATGCCTTCCCTTGACTATACTCAGGGATTTAGTCAGATTAGGAACCACCGAAGACACATGCACAGAGGTGCGTCATGTATGAAAGAAACAGCACCGTTTCTAACGATAACAGGTTTAAAAATAGAGGAGCAGAAGAAATGGTGGCCAATAAGATAAGCACATGGCGGTTGGGGTCGACAGGAGCAGCAGCTCAAGCAAACCGCACGGTTTAGTCAACTGAAGCATCAGGGGAGGCGTCCTTCCTACCTAATTCCTATATGCTTATTAATCCTTTCCCAAATGAATACAGCTAAGATACAAAGAAAACCGATGAGGCGATGAGAGAGGACCTCGCTGGACGACGCATCCGATCATGTGATCAGCGCCCAAGCCGTTTCAACGATCTGGTCAAAACTTTGGACCCTAGGGCTTGGATCATGCATGATTGAGATTTCCAGCACATTTTTCTTAAGGAAAGACCCCATGACTCCCCTTCGGCACATTATATTTAAGCGAATTTAAATCAATTCGCAGAAAACAAGGGGGTTTTGGCTCTTGCTTCCTCTAGGTGTTTGATGCTTGGAAGGCAATGCTATCTACTGCATCATCATCACCATCATCCTCTTCTTCGCCGGTCTTGGAAAATCTCCGCCCGCCCTTATTGTTTTTTGTGGCGTCGCGATTGGGAAATCAAACTCGCATTACCGACGATTGATTCTCGGTAGCTGTCAAATGTTGCTGGTACTAGCATTTCCATGGGCTACTGGGTCATGAGTAAGAATTTGCAAAGTCAGAAGGGGAGATCATCCATCTTCTATCTCTTGCAAGTCAGAGGTCTGGCACATGGACCGGATCAAGGGCACGGCCTATGGGAGCCGTTCTAGTGTAGTTTGGGCACAAAAGGAATAGTATCTGTTGGGATCTTCTTGCAGTTTGTGCATCAGAATACTCGAGGTCAACAATATGTCAGAAGTTATCGAAGTGTCAGATAATGGATGGATCTGTCTTAGCAAAGACTAGAGTTGAGGAGGACTAATAATGGACACGGTACAGCGAGAAGTCAATTGTCACAGCTCATACGTACCAATAAGACCTGCTTGTCATATTTAGATCATTGATTAATGGAGATTTTTACCGGAATAACTACGTTTTCTTGACCAAGATCAAGACTTGAACTAATGTTGGAATTCATGTGAAAAGGAAACCTTCAAAAGAGTAGAACTGGTAAAGTGCATCGGTATTTATTATATAAAGTGTTGGTACATATTCCCCTTTCTGCATAGAAACTTAAGAGTTTGGGTATTATTTGTAATTCCAAATGGCTAAAAGAGGTGATTATGATCGACGCGGATTTTTGGGACATGCGGCCACGCGATGCCGTAATCCAGTGCGTCCGTGAGCGCGTCACGATTGCTATTTATTATAGCCACACTCGCAATACCTGGCACCTTATTAACCGGCTTTCTCGAATACATCGTCTATACGCCCAGGAAGTGGACCAGGCACATTAATTTTCGTATAGATACAGCCTTGGATGCTAGCAGCCCATGCCACGGTTCTGGCTAATCTGCCAGTTGGAGTTAATGCACACATCCTCATAATGTGATGTTTCAATGAATGGTAAATGCAAGTGATGTTGTGCAGTGTATTCAACTGCTCTCAATTACTGAATTCTAGCTGTTATGCATTGTTCCGTTGATGGATATGTCGTTCAGTGCATTCACACATCTGAAGAGATTGAGTGATGAACTGTATCAAAAATAATGAAAAAAATCACATGAACTACACTATTAGTGGAGCTTCCGGAGGAGAAGCAAAGTTCACTTAGTGAGCAGTTGGGATGGGGTACCACGTCCTAATAGTTCACCAAATGCACATGTGGTCTCATGTGGTTATTATCACATTTGTTTTTTGTTTTCTTAGCTCGACCATTATTGGTGTATGTTTATACAATACTCCAGCTTCGCACGCCTCGGTCCATCGCCACCTCTCAAAATGGTCTACTACCAATAATGTATCAAACGGTTGCATGTATGCATCATCATTATGAAATGTTTATTTTCCACGCGGTTGCTAACTACGCAAGCTCTAATTACCTCTACCCCATCATAGACACGGAAATAAGTATCTCACGTGCGACCGATAGAGATTTAGTTGGACATCAAGACAACTCGAATGGCTCATGCACACCCATCAAGCCACCCAACCCCCTGCAACCCATGGTCTTTAATATGTGCATTTACGTTTTGCAGGGGCAGCTGAGCGTATTCACTCCTCTGTTGTGTCTTTAATATGTGCATCACATGTGAGGAGGACATATCTAGTAATACAGGATCGCAGGTGCTACAATGCTCGAATGAATCCTGGACCGCTAGATCATATTCAGAGGGACATGATAAATGCAAGGGTGATGACCAGCTCCTCTTTGGAGCAAAAAAAAAAAGATGACCAGCTCCTCCACCGCAGAATATACCAGAAGCACCCTAGATTCTATACTTAATTAAGCCAAAGGGAATGGGAAGATGAGGATTTTCGGACCTCAATTTTGCCCATTGTTTATTTAGCAGGAGCATGCGTGAAATGATGCATGTAACCTTGTTATCACAAGAAAAAAAGTACGACACGCTCTACTGGTACAAACCATATACACATTCTAAAACTGTAGGTGTCAACTTAGAAAAAAAAGTTGTGCATTTTAATTAACCACAACATTCACTCTATTAGATTCAGTCCCTCTTTAAGATAGCTGGAAATGCTTGCTTGTACATTCTGTACAAAAAAAACTGAGTTAGCTTCCGTGAAAGCAAATATAGCATGTACTAGGTCAGTTGTCCAACTGATTTCAGATTGTACAAGCTAGAACGTCACATGGAATATGTGAAGACCAACAGCGGAAAATGTTCGTTTATAATAGTACTCTTTGTGGATTATCATAATTGACATTATATGCAAATTTACGGACTAGACATGCCAGGCTACTATTAGTGTTTCACGGACAAAGTAACCAAAAAATTACTAGATTTATTTTGTTGAACTTTTAGTAGTATAAAAGCAAAATACAGAGATGGCATAATTTCATATGGAGATTGCACAATAGCAAGACATGAGTGAAAACCAGGTTTAAACTTATGTGTCTGGGCAATGAAACTAAGCCTTTTTTTCTGCCCGTAAGTGAAACCGAGGCTCATAAACTAGTACAGGTAGGAAAAGGGCCTTATGCTTAATTAATAACATGAATCAGAGTGTTTTTGTATATTCTCCTGTGTAGAGGCTGCTCATCACGTGTGCCATCATCGCGTCCCTTCCAACATAATCGACAGGCCCATGATCCATCGGAGCATTGCATCACTTGAGTTGCGGTATCACCAGATATGTTGCCCGCATGTGGGCTGCCAGATAGTTGAATTATTGCCGTTGGGCTGCTGGGTGTGGGATTAATGCACGCGCTGCCTCGCAGGCCATGCACTGCATGTGTCAAGTGGAAATACACACGCTATATGGAATGCTATACAACCAAGCGAATTCCTTATACGGCCCGAGGGTATTAAAGCTGCACGCATCGCGCGGCAGCATGCGGTGTGGATTTCGGACGCCCGTGGTGGCATGTCCACTCGTGATTTATCGTGATTATGATGGACAATATTGTCAATGTGTAAATCTTCAGACCCATACGTGTTTTTGGCATATGCCATACCACAACTAACTCATAGCACTAATCGACATGCTTTGTTGTTATCGGTAACGAAACCAGTCAAGACCAGTCGGTCATCAATCTTAGTTGCTCTCTGGTAAAATAACTGCAACTGCTGTATAACATTCCACTTAACAAAATGCAGACGTCGAAATCAAAATCTGAACAGTTGAGCATCAGTGCATCACATTGTTGATTTCTGGAGTGTAATGACAGCACATTATGATCTCCATTTGGGAAACAAGAAGAAACCAGCACAGTCAAGCTTGGATCACTTTGTTTAGCTAATCACCTAACCTAAACAAGTAACATAACAACACTTGGCCTTTCATCTCTAGACTGAAATGGCTGGTATGGTAAAGACAAACATGTAGATGCACCACCCCATCAGGCTAGATTACCTGCTCATACTAGTTCAATTAAATACACGGTGCGTCGTGGCACATATCATAGAGTGGTCTGGACGTGTAATTAACTGAGTTGTTAGCAAATTGGTTAAGATGTGATGCTGATAGTAGCTTACTTGCCAATATTCATTATACAGCATATGAAAGCAGACAATTGTTTGACCTAGCTGTTGATCAATCAAAATGAAGTAAACCTAAACGGGGGACTGCGTGACCCTCACTATTCCTCCGTCAAAGGGTTCAGACAAATAATGCAGCACAATGACTCACAATGAAGATGAAATGTTAACCTCTGTTGACTTTTCTGGATCAGTGCCAGGATTTTCTTGAGGAACGATCCAGAAGAGTATAATCAACTAGTAAAATTTTGTGAAGATAACATGTAGTGTATGTTAAATGTTAGGTAAAGCATAGGCATGACAGCAGACGCATGTCAATATGATGTGTCTGTACTCATAGTTCTGACTTCTGAATTACTGACCTGAGTTCCTATGCGCTAAATGATAGCAAAGTTTGCCGAATTCATCCCGGCGTGCCAATTCGCATAGACTATTCTGTTATGGCACTGACATCACCCCAATATTTTGGTCTTCTGGCCACGATACATCGGTGGTTAACTCGATAGGCCTGGTTTAATGCACATGTAATCATCATTAGCGAGAAAGGCGGAAATGAGCTAAGAGATAAGTCTGTATTAGGTGGTTTCCAGGAAATGGCCCGGTTCAACTTGTCTCCGCAGCACACAAGGATGAGTCCTCTTCACACTTACTTGACACTGACTCCCTAAAGCTAAAGGGCAGTGACAAAAAGGCATATTCGCAGTGCTACACTAGAATATTAGAAGTAACTTTTTGTCCCCATGTTGATCTTCAGGCTGAGCTCAGCCTCCATTCTCAAAAAGAGTATCCTCCAAGCAGATACTGCCATTATATGCACTATTAGCACGAAGCACGGAGCAGATACTAAAGCAAAACCATTCTCTAGTGAAATAGTGGTAGGAGGCTGCAACTCTCACAAGTATTCCTTTTATTTTTACAAGAAAGCATGTCAGGAAAATCCTTGTAGGAAAAACTCAAGATTGATTTGAGACATGCGAAGAAAATATGCTCTACCAAACGGAGAGGTAGAACAGAGTTATGCTCTACCAAGTTAATATGCAAAGCCAAAAAATAGAGATCACTAAACCATGGAAAGATGGTTTCTTCTCAAGTCTACTTGGAAAAGCATGAGAAAAATGACAGCTTGTCCGCATCTAAGATGATACTTCTCCTTAACAGCCTAGGAAAGTCTCATAGGAAGTAAACCCAAAGACATTCTTATGCCAATCAACTTCAAGATTGCACGTTGTACCAGTGCAACTGGTTCCACTGCATAACTAATTAGATTTGTCACATATAAATGCCAAAGATAACAAGATTACTGGTTCAAATGTCAACTGCATACAGTAGGGGCGAGAAAAAGCAAAGACAATTCGGTCACACCAACGATTTTTCCATGGAGAAGATAGATGACTATAATCATAATAGAGACTCACCTCTGTCCTTAGCAATAGAGCCGCCGGGTTTGTAGCGTGTAAACACCTTGCATTGGCAACTTGGAGTGCGACATTGCTGACTTCAACGTACTGCAGGTTAAACTGAGTTCTCCCTTACCTCCAGTGACCATGTTTGACATTGTAACTGAATATAATACAGCAGTAACTGTGCTGGAATTCAGAGAGTATTCACACTGAAGCCTGACTTCAACCTAGGTTACCTTCATGTATAAGAAACAGTCCACCCCAAAAATTAGTACTCCCTCCAATCCATATTAATTGTCGCTCATTTAGTACAATAACATTGTATTGGAGGGAGTACCAATTTTGATGAATTTCGATATAAAAAAAGGTGGCAATGCAATATGTATGTATGACCAGCCCATTCTTTGAAAGGTTATACAAGTCAAAGCCCTTTGTGCTAGACTAGAGTGGGGGGTAAAGTCTTCTGCCTATTTTGTGTCCAATGCGGTAAAATCGAGATCTCCAGGTTGCCTCATAATTTGACTATTAACTATTTGATTTACAAGTTTGATGTGATTAACAGAGAGTTTGCACTGCTGCTTTCCCATCAGCAATAGTTTGCCAAAACAGGAAAATGATAGTCTTCTCAAACTTCACATCGTGTACAACAGTTCATCAGACTTTTCTTCAAAAACATTCAACTTGTTTTTGTCTTGATCATTGATCGCAACACCTGAGGCCATCAGACTTCTCTAGAGATATGCAGGAAGAGAATGAACTGCTCCGCATCTGATACATTCCATGAGGACAGGGATAGACTGAATCACAGATAAACTGCAGCATGTCTTGTATCTGAACTTGCATGCTGCATATTCTCTCTCAAAAAAAAAATGCATGCTGCATAAATCCATAACAGATAATATCTTATACTCGTGGGATATGATTCATGATCTATGAGAATATCTTACAATGGTAATATGATTGTCAACACATGTGCTACTGGACTTCTGCATATATGTTCAGTAGCACTATAACTGCCCTTCAGAGGAATACTGCAGGGAACAGGCCTCAATTTTTGAGAAACTCAACCTAATCCACTGTAATTCTATGGTGAAGAGAACAACATGACTATCCTGTCATCACTAGTTATACAAAGGCTCATGTTGATGTATGTAGCTTTCTTGAGAAAAAACAGTATGTATGTAGCTACAGATGATGCCTTACAAGCAAATTGCCAAGGCAGTATCCTTCCTGCATGCATGATACAGGCCCATTTGCAAAGACGCTCCCTTATTTTCAATAAACATTAGCATGGAGAGGCTAAGAGACAGATGTGCACCAGCTTAGCATAAGGGCTGAGCTCTCAAAATCTCATCTTGTATGCAATGCTACCTCTTTGTTAATAATTTACGCTAGTTTTCATCATTATATTCTTGAGATCCCCAGAACTTGGAAACCTCCTTGCCAGGTAAAGCTACAGGAACTGAGGATCTCAGAAAGTCCTGGTAGTGTAACAGGCTGCCTCTGGTAGAACTACTCCCTGCGGTGACAATCCTACACCCGTCCACGGCCATGGCTGACACTGTGCTTCTCCCTCCTGATTTAACAGGCTCGTCGCAACTCAATCTGTTCACCAAGTGGCCCGTCCGGGTTTCCCAGACATGGACCTGACCATCCCATGGTGCGCCCATCACTACCTTGTATGGATCCAAGTGAAGCAACGTCACAGGACCATCTGAATGCAGTTCTGCGACTGTGTGCTTGAGTTCTTGAGACTTACGAATATCCCACAGAAGAGCCCTGTCCAGCAAATAATGATAGATAGGTAAGGTTTGCAACACAGTCGAAGCTAGAAGCTCAATGTTTGAAACTGGAAAGCACTGGTTGTACAGATATTGTGAGCTTACTTGTCTTTTATGCCCGTGCATATTAGCCATTCAGAGGGCAGCATCTCACAAGAAAGTATTCTTTGGTTACGAAGTTCAAGAACAGAAGCCTTCTTCATCGTCCTCAAATCAATTGCTGTCACTTCGGATCCAGCAGCAATGTAACAAAGGGATTCGTAGCATTTGATTGCAATCGGTGGACCACTTGAGTTAAGATGAGCACCCCCAACACAAGATGATGAGACACTGGAAGGAGGTGCCATTGTGTCCCACACTTTCACCTGAGATGCAGTATAACAACATGAAAAGCAACATACAAACAATAGAGCTTAACATGAGCATCAAATGGCTTAGTTGTGGACCACACAGAATATGTTAAACAATATTACTCCTATTAATGTAATACTTCAGATAAAGTTTTCTTCGATGTTCTATTACCTTTGTATCTTTGGAACTGCTGACCAGCAGGGAGGATTTATGCCTGAAGAGCAAAGAAGAAGCTCAATGATCGTGCTGATGGATCATAATTTAAGAAACCTTAGAAAGTATAGGAACCTTGCAACTGTACAAAAGCCAACAAAATGCTTTCCAGTTTGATAAATGGTGCATTTGCACACAAAGAAATAGCCGACTAATAGTAGAATAAGTTCCATTCAGATGGTTTGACAGTACGTACCAAGCAACAGACAAATGTGACAGTGTTTTTTCATGCCCATGCAAAGTTGATATTAGAGGGTGTTTCTTTGCTCTTGTATTCATAGACCAAAGGCGAATGGTGCAGTCTTCACCACCAGTTGCGAGTATTTTACATTCACCGTCATCAAGCAATTTGTCAGCCAGAGCAGTAACAGGTCCTGAATGGCCCTTGTAACAGCGTGATTGGCCCTACATAAAAAGGTTATAAAATCACGCTTAGCACTAGCTTCTCAAGGAGTTAGATATATAGCCTTTCAAAAACATACCCCACCGAGATGTGTTATTGTGACTGAATATGTTAGCTAACCATCACATTATTTGTAACGATAATTTAGATGCATGACTGTAAATTGACCAGATTTTATAATGACACTGCAAGGTTTCAACTTCATGAAATGCCATGCAGAGTTGCCATATTTATAAGCATGTCATTGACCGAAGAATTTCACTAGTATTGGATAAAAGTGTCTCTGTCTCCTACCTCCTCACCACCTTCCTGCTGCAGCACCTTCTCTCCAGCTCACCTTGCTGTCTCTGCAAGTTGTGTGGAGCACGACGCCATCTCTCCGCCCCCCTGCTCTTCGGGTCAGGGCTAATCTCAACAAATATGTACTCAGACACATGACGTGTGTGGCAAGGATGAGCCCTATGGCCATGTGTAATGCACTGACAGAGGTCAGGCCCTGAGTATGGAGGTTGAGGCGAGTGGGACAAGAAAGCCCATGTTGCACGAGGGAAGAGGAACATGAAGAGGACGATTGAGAAGAAAGAGGATCCGCAGGGACATAAATGTCCAATTTGAGGTAAATTTGGACGAATGTGGTATTTCTGTTTACGCTACAAGCCTACAACTCTATATAGGAACATATCGAAGCAGAAACTGCGTGTTGGCATTTCCAACTGGGCACTTCAAAAGGGCATATATCCAAATATTCCTATTTATATACCTCGTGACCAGGAAGAGGCTGATCTTGGGAAGGAAAGACACACTAGGATGTATGGCACAGCAGCATGTTGGAGGCTCATGTGTAATTTCATGTCGAAAATTCCATACATGCAGTCAGCCAGGTTGGACAAGGAATGGAGGCTACTGCATAATGGTTCCAGTCCCTAGAATATCAGATTGGGACTATGTATGTCCTTCCATATGAGTTTAAGCAGATTAGATCTACTTTATCTCTTGTTAGTTTACAGCAGGTTAGATCCTGCTTTGTCTCTAGCAGCCAGTATTACATAAGCGGCATCCCTCTTAACCAGAATTTCCTTCTCCATCCTCAGTTCCTCACCCCTCTTAACTAGGTCTCCTGGTTACCATGCTTGAGTACCACTTTCTCACCGGCAACTAATCCAGGGAATGAGGGGCAGACAAGGCAGAGTAAGGGGTACTGCCGCATAACTTTGTTAGTAGTTAGTGAGGTTGGCATAGAGTTAAACGGGAGGCCAGGGTATACAGTGGCCGCTTCACAATGTCATGAATAGATACCACAAGCACA
Source organism: Triticum dicoccoides (assembly GCF_002162155.2). NCBI lineage: Eukaryota > Viridiplantae > Streptophyta > Magnoliopsida > Poales > Poaceae > Triticum > Triticum dicoccoides. Next base: position 125,137,954 of record NC_041385.1, read on the forward strand.
AAACAAGGAAACTGAAGCAATTGCAGAAGAGAAAAGGAAGCACGTATTATTATTTTCATATTTGAATGAGACAAAGAGCAACCAATGTCCATCTAACACTAATATTTTTTTCTGTATCATTTTAATAACTATATTTTACAGTCATTCAATGACCGTGAGTAATACTCCCTCCATTCACAATTATAAGATGTTTTGAATATTTCAATATGGACTACATATGGACTGAAATGAGTGAACAGTGCGTCTATATACATCTGAATCAGAAAAACGTTAGAACATCTTATAATTGTGAATGGAGGGAGTAGCAGTTAGTTTCTGTTTTTTATTATTCCTGTTTCAAGTACCTCTGCACTCATGCACAAAGTCAGTGATGTCATCATGAATGGTCATGTTGTATCCTCACAAAAAAAAAGAACATACTCCCTCTGTAAAGAAATATAAGAGCATTTAGATCACTGCTTTAGTGATCTAAACGCTCTTATGTTTCTTTACGGAGGGAGTACATGTTGTATCAACAGGGTAATGTAACGTAGAAATGAGGTACCTTCCAGCAAAGACGGACTGTTCTATCCGTGCTTGAAGTGACTAATGCCTTTTCATTTCTATGTGCATCACTTCGATGCAACGGGGTGTCGATTAGCGGGAATAATCTGCAAAATGAACATAATAAGGCATTCCTATCTCTGCGACTTTCAGCAGGCATTAGTGAAAAGCCAATCACAGATAGAACTGTGAAACAATAAAAGTTTAAATTGTGAAATGAGGATACTGTATCCCAAACATAAACCAGCTAGTAATCATGAAAATGATTTGCAACAATTCCTCTCTGCTAGGAAAGAAGAAAATTAAGTAAAAGAAATGATACTGTAACAAGACGATAATGAAGTAAAAAAAAATGACATTGTCACCAAGACGTAACACAAACAAATCTACAAAGTCCGAAGATATAACCAAGGTACTAACTGAAGTGAAGTTACCTATTTTTTTAACAAATGGAAGCAAAAATAAAGCAAAATAATATATAAAGTCAGATGATGTCATTTGGTTCCAAGTAACATGTCAGTCATAACATCCTACTATACCGAACATAAGATGTTCAGTAAATGGGCATTATATAGTTTCATGCACCAACCACTAGAACCAAAAGTACAAACTGATGGAGAAGGTTGGGCAATTCATATATACTTCAAAATCCCTCTCACATGTGGCATGGGCAGAAAGAAAGCAAAGCAATTTATTTATTAAAATTGCAGAAGTCGAGACTTGAACCCAAGATGAGAATGAAGTAAAAATAAATCTACAAAATCTGAAGATATACCAATGTACTGAGACTGAATGAAGTTGCCTATTTTTCTGACAAATGGAAGCAAAGATATAGAGCGAGCCTAATACATTAAAAGTCAGATGAGGTCATTTTGTTCCAAATAACATGTCAGTCATAACATCCTACTAAATTCAGAAACTTTCATTATGCGAGGATTCAAGAGTCTTGTCCAAGACATAAAGTGGGGATCAGTCTTAAATCCTAACATCCGTTAGCAGAGAAATGTACTATCTTTGATATTATTATAGGAATAGAAAAGAAGGATTCAATGGTCACCCCTTGATTCCCCACAGGGTTGAGTACATGAAACTGACCCCCCCCAAAAAAAAAACCTTGAACATCAGATAAGCTGACTAAAAAGTAACAAGATCTACAAATGTCTAAAGAGCAATGGTTATTTGCTTTATGGTTACCTCATACAAGTGATCCTCGCGCTATGGGTCCTGTAGGTTTCCACTAATTCCATGTCCAGGCCAAGCCTCAATCTTTTGACTACTGGCCCCTGCACAGAGGAAATTGCACAGCATATGTTGCTTAGCACAAATAAGCTTTGGATACTGCAACAACCTGTGTTGCTTAAGCAGAAGAGCAAATCTGCTATATTAAAAACACATAATACTGTTGCATTTCACTCACTTGAGAGAACCAAACACCATTCCTATCAAGCATTAGATGGCTTGGTGTCAGCTCCGTGGGATCTAGATAATAAATAGATGATAAGGGATCATCAAATTTCATTTGATGCACTTCAGTGTGCCTCCGAATGTATAGTTCTCTAATCCCCAAAGCTTCACGAGGCACTTGTTGAAACGGCCATTGCCCCCTAAGTGTTCAAATAGTTATGACGCAATGAATAAGTGGGCAGTCAGATACATGTGTAGTTTACAAAGTCTCAAAATACTATATAGTATAAACTCAAACATTAGACAGTTATGTGAGTTCAGAAAAGGATTACACAACATTGATCAACTCGTAGAAACTGTAAAACTTGATGCAAAGCATAACCATCAAGCATTTAAAGTGGCATCCACGTAAAAGAAACATTAGCTGCCTGTCACTTTCAAATTGCATGGACCTTATTAAATAAAGTTCATATTGTGTAGACAGTGACAATTCCTCCACCGACATAATAGCTTTGTCCAATAAACTACCAAAAACTACTTTTCCTTAAAAAGAATAGTCCAACGGAGTCAGAATATAAGTCATTTTGAATTGTATGAGTCCAATATTTCTAGGTTTGGCTCTAGAATGAAAAATAACTAGAACCAACAACATCAAATTGATATCTTCAACATGTAATAGATAGACGTTCATAATGTATGATAGTACCTGAAACCCTAAGATCAAGCTCACTCTTAATGTACAAGCCGCTCTCTTTTTATGTGAAACAACATTTTTAAATTCAACTTCAAATTGTCCAAAAAAAACACCTTGAAAACTGTGTCAATATCCAAAAAAACACTATTTTAACGACCATAGGGAGTATACCATAAACACCAACACTGTTGCTCCATATTTCAAATATTCTACTTTGCTGGAGAGATACAAATCAGAAGATTGATAAGTCTGCAGCTTGCAATCCCAACAACCAAGACAACTAATAAAGTGCCACTAAATCTGTGGACCCACGAACCCTCTGACAGTCTTATGATCAAGTTTGGCTATATCAAATGCCAACCAATCATACAACAATGAAGATGAAAGTCATTCTGAAAAATGACAGTATCTATTCTCCTCCCTTTCAGTGCAGTGCATCCCAACAATTAATGTACTGTTCAATCCAGGCTTCCTCAGCCTAGCTAACACCAAACCAGATGTTGTCCCATGCTTAACTCTATCTGCTCAAACAAGAAAATCATAGCAGAGGTTCATAATTTTCCAGTCCAAACCGTCGTCCCGCACCTAGTAACGCTGCAAATCATTTTCCCCAATTTTTTAGCCCCACAATAGCTTTGAAGTCCCAATCATAACAGGAAACCGATCATTTGTAAACTGTAGACACAACACCCTCC
>NC_041385.1:125141549-125155591 GCF_002162155.2 Triticum dicoccoides
CGCACCTTTAAGCTCCCAATCAACAGTACACCTGTACACCGTGCAATCGCCAAAAAGGGGGGCAAACCTATTGGGTCTGTAAAAATTGCCCTATACAGCTGAGTGTACCGACGCATAAATCGAAATTCCCGAATCGGGCGAGAGCGAGAGGAAAGAGGAAAGTGGGTGAAGGAAGAGACCTGTAGAGGTGATACCATACGGCGTCGCAGTAGGCGGCGGCGCGCAACGGGCGGCAGGCCATGGCGAGGCTGGCGACGTCGCGGGCGCCGAGGTGGCGCGCGCAGTGGGCCAGCGCGTCGCCGTTGAGGTCGACGAGCGTCCGCCCCGGTAACGGCGTCGACATCGCCGGTGAGCTGAACCCTAGAACGTATCACGGTGGCCACCGTCTCAGGCGCGCGGGTGAGGGGGGAGAGGCGGCGGCGGGTAAGTTTATAATTTACCTCTCTGTTTGCCCCCAACTGTATCTTTTTTTTAACACCGTACAGACACAAGCGCTTGAGCTTATATACACGTGCATACACTCAACTGTATGAACGTACACACGTCGCCGGAAATTCTGAAATAAATCCAGAAATAAATGCAAGCAGCAGGACTTGAACCCTGGTGGGCTGGGAATACCACAGTCTCTCTAACCATCCAACCATAGGTTGGTTCGCCCCAACTGTCTGTCTATTGATGAACTACTTATGTCTCGTTTTTTTTTCAGAGAGTCTGATGTCTCGTTTTTGGATGACCATATGCCTGCAGTCTTCACAAAGTTTCTCCTCCCTTCGGGTTCTTTTTTTAAGTCGGCATTTTATTGATTAAGCAGTAAAGTCATACAACAAGGTCTCTCGATACAATCCGGAATAGAATGAAAAACACAAGAACTAGAATTCTTATAGGGAATCGTTTATTTTTAACCGACTTATCTCTCGGTGTTATCATCCGCCTCGAGCGGGCAACGCGTGTCCTTGTGGGGCTATCACACATCCAGCCTTATCCCTTCCTTCGCGAAGCCATCCACACATTTCTCGTGAGTCAGTTTTCCTCTTTTCTTCTTTCCGTTCGTGCTCTGTTCGCTTTCTCCACCACGGCTTGAGGCCACTTCTGCATTCGTCTCCGCCCACCGCGTAGTGAAGAGTTGCTGCCGCCACTGCAGCTGTTGCAGAAACCGCTCGGCAAAAATGGAGTGACATCACCAACATCACTGCTACACCCATCATGCTGCGAGCAGTGGGCGTCCTTGCCGGCGACGCACGCGTCAAAGCAACACGGGGAAGGGAGTTACGTGCTTGCGGAAGGTGCAGTGCTGCAAGCACCCGAGGTATGGTGGCGGCGAGATCTCGGGTGCTGACGTCACTGTTGCATTCCCCGCTTCATCTCGGTGTCGGTGTTTGCAATGGAGCTTCGCCGGAGTTGCAACGAGCTTCACCGGAGCCGTCGGTGCTTCGTTGCAGCTCCGACGGGGCTGCAATGGAGCTTCGTCATAGTTGTAATGAAGTTTCGCCGGAGCCGTCAGTGTTGCATTGGAGCTTTGCCGGGTTGCAATGGAGCCTCTCCGGAGTTGCAATGGAGCTTCGCCGGAGACGTCGATGCTGCGTTGAAGCTCAGCCGGGGCTGCAAAATGGAGCTTTGCCCGACACTGTCGGTGCTGCCATGAGTGCTACAATGAAGCTTTGCCGAACACCATCAGTGTTGTGTTGAAATTGCCGCGTGCTCGGTGCTGCCATGGGGTTCCTGCGATCGAACGACCATCATTGCGTATATCGGACGGCTGACAAACCGGATGATTTGTAGCTGCCTTCATTCTTATAAGAATTGGCCATGACACGAGCAATTACATTACAATGCCGACGAACATACTTGAAGGACGAAGAAGTAAAAGCCATGGCGGCTTGTTGATATCCATCACCACAGAGCGCACATCAGATAGATCCTGAATATTAGAATTAATCTGTTGTATCAAAGAAAGGCAATCCGAGACGAAGATCATGTGTCTGAGTCTTTTATCCCGAGCCACTGTGCTCGACGAACCGCAAGGGCTTTCGCCATTTCTGGATCGAAAAGTCCACATAGGGGCTCTGAACATACCACAAGGCAATTTCCTTCATGATTAAGGGCCACCACATCCAAACCAGCCTTGTTGAGATTAGCAAAAACAGCAGCATCACCATAAACCATCGCAGTACCTGCGGGCGGTGGTGACTAATTGAAGCTAGAAGCATGTGTCTCACGTCTTTGAACAGGTGTTGGCTTGAATAAGTGCATCGAAATCATCTCAACATAAGCACGGACCTTCATACAGTAACACGCAAACGATGATAAATAGCCTCATTTCTGGCTTCCCATATATGCCATATCGTCGCCACAAGAATAGTTGCCTCTTGGTCAAAAGATCTTTGAAGGAAATCAAATAGCCACTGCATGGACGAGATAAAATCTGAACGGCACAAATTAACATGAAAGATTTTATCTCATCTCAGATAACATGAACATGAGGGCAAAAAAGGATAGTATGGTCCATATTTTCTGTTTTGTCACAGAAGCAGTAATTCACCGAAGTTGGAATCTGACGCCGAAGAAGTTGTTCACCGGAAGGTAAGAAATTATGTGCAAGACGCCAAAGGACAATCGTCATCTTATCAGGAGCCTTAATTAACCAGATTGATTTCCAAAATTTCTCTTCAATAGCTCGGTTAGAAGACTGGCCACGTCCACTGCGGCTGCGAGCTAGCAGGAAACGTTTTGAATGCCCCAAGTTATAAGCTGATTTCACAGTATACACCCCATACCTGGTAGATGGACACCGAGCAAAATCCTCACCAACAAACTGATTAATACGTACTCCCTCCGTTCGGAATTACTTGTCGTAGAAATGGATGTATCTAGACGTATTTTAGTTCTAGATACATCCATTTCCGAGACAAGTAATTCCGAACGGAGGGAGTACATGTAAAATAGCTGCAGCAGCAGGTTCATCAAAAAAGGCCAGTACAATTTCATTATTCCATGTGTGTGTAGCCTCAGCAATTAAAGAACGCGTTGTTGCATTTGTTGGAATTGGAGAGATCGGCTTGAGCAAAGACGGAGGAATAGAAGGGATCCAATGATCAGTAAGTATATGTGTTCGCATGATTAATTTAATCTCTACTAGTGTTGTCATGATTTATCATCTATTTATTCGGATTAAAACTCGTAATAATTTGCTCATATTTCCAACAATCCTAATTTGAATAAACAAATGATAAATCATGACAGCACTAGCAGAGATTAAACTCATCTATGGCACATACTAGAAACATAAATTCTACCATGATCTCGAACAAGAAGGATAGAATCACATACGGTGCAGCGGGGCAGCACCGCCGGTGTTGATGTTGTCGCCCATGTCGTTGAAGATGAGGTTGCCGAGGTCAAGGAAGAAGTCGTCGTTGGCGAAGTCGTCGCTGCCAGTAGTCGTGGGAGTGCGCTCTCCAAAAACCTGATTATAGGCAATTTACTCCGAGTGGTTTTGCTGCAATCTGAAGCCGCCTACCTTTAAGGGGGTGCAATATAAGAGGTGGTGCACGAGAGCAGTTTACTAGTTCCAGACCATGTACAACTATGACGCCACCAAGGGCAAGCCCGAGGGCGATCTTAATCCTGCACAGCAGGAAGCTTTTGAGAAGATCGATACCCTCTTTAAAGGCGCAATTCTGAGTGTTCTGGATGATTCCATTGTGGATTCATATATGTTGTTTGACAACGGCAAGGACATGTGGGTTGCGCTCGAGGCCAAGTTTGGGGCCTCGAACGCCGGCAACGAGTTGTATGTCATGGAGCAATCCTATGACTACAAGATGACTGATGAGCGCTCTGTTGTCCAGTAGGCTCATGAGATATAGTCGCTCGCAAAAGAACTTGAGTACTTAAAGTGTGTGTTGCCGGACAAATTTGTTGCTGGAGGCATCATTGCCAAGCTTCCACCTTCGTGGAACAATTTCGCTACTTCCCTGAAACACAAGAGACAGGAGTTTTCCGTTTCGGATCTCATTTGATACTCTTGATGTTGAAGAGAAGGCGAGAGCAAAGGACACACGTGCTCGAATTGCTGAGGGAGCTTCTAGTGCCCACATGGTACAGAAGAAGAACTTCCAGCCCAACAAGTTCAAAAACAACAAGAACAAAACTCAGGGCAAAGGCAAGTTTGATATAAAGAACAAGCCGTCACATTCTACCAATTTCAAGAAGAATTCTCATAAGAAGGGAAAGGGACTTTGCCATGTCTGCGGTGATCCTAATCACTGGGCTCCGAAATGTCCTAACCGCTTTGAGGAGCTTGAACATGAGAAGAGTGGCAAGTCCGCTAATGTTGTCATCGGTGATACTGATATAAGGGAATCAAGGTACGGTATTTTTCCTACCATCCTTTCAGTATTTCAATCCCCTGATTGGTTAATTGACACCGGTGCCAATGTACATGTTTGTGCTGATGCCTCCATGTTTTCTCTTACCAGGCCATAGGGACTTCTCCCGTACTGATGGGGAACGGGTCACATGCCATTGTTCGAGGTGTCGGTATGGTTGATCTGAAGTTTACTTCGGTGAAGACCGTGCGTCTGAAGAACGTTCATCATGTGTCGTCCATCAATAAGAATCTCGTCAGTGGTTCCCGTTTATGTCGAGATAGTTTTAAGTTGGTTTTTGAGTCCAATAAAGTTGTAATTTCCAAATGTGGACAATTTGTTGGAAAAGGCTATGAGTGCGGAGGCTTGTTTCGCCTATCTTTGTCAGATATTTGCACTAAAGTTATTAATAATCACTACAAAAAAATACACTTCCGTGATAATACGTGTTTGTCACAGTAGGTCACGTTTTTTGTCATGCATGTACATTCATGACGATTTTATGACAGAATCAATATAGTCATACCTGTGCCGTCGTAGAAGTGTTCCATGACATTACCAAAATTATCATCACGGAAGTGTTCACTTTCATGACGATAAATCGCGCGTCACAGAAGTGCTTTCGTCAAGGGTGACCGACACGTGGCATCCATCGTAACGGAACATCGTTAAGCTATCGGGTCGGGTTTTGGATCCGATAACCCGTTAACAGCCCCGACCAATGGGGATTTTCCATGTGTAAAATCATCATTGCCCGGAGGAAACACGTGTCAGGTCCGCGTTGGCACAGGTGTCACTCATCCAATGGGCGAGACACGCCTATGATATGTTGACACGTGGACCGGCCCATCAAGTTTAAATGGGCTGGCCAAATAAAGGCCCACAAGATTTTGCGGACCATAATGGGCCGGCCTAGATAAAGGCCCATGACATTTTGTGGACCATAATGGGCTGGCCCAGCTAAAGGCCCACAAGATTTTGCGGGCCATAATGGGTCGACTCAGGTAAAGGCCCACAAGATTTTTGTGTGCCATAATGGGCTGGCCCAGGTAAAGGCCCACAAAGTTCTTACAGACCATAATGGGCCGGCCCAGCTAAAGGCCCACTAGATTTCACCGACATTAATGGGCCGGCCCAGCTGTAGGCCCACAATTTTGAGGACCCTAGTAGGCCGGCCCATTAACTGGCTGCCATGTTTTGGGCCAAATGTCGGCCCATATTTGATTCGGTCCATTAATGGCCTGCCACGTTCCGGGCCTAATAATGGCCCATATGAGATCCGGCTCGTTAAAAGCCTACCACGTTCTGGGCCAAATCACGGCTCAGATCAGGTCCGACCCTTTAAGAGGCTTTGGGCTCAATTATGGCCCATATCAGATTCGGCCCGTCAACTGGACGTTATGCTTTTGGGCCCACTTGCTAAAGGCCCATTTAGTAATTCGGCCTGATATTAGTTTCGGCCTGTTAAGGGCCCGTTTAACATTTCGGTCCTATATTAATTTCGGCCTGTTAAAAGCCCATCATATAGTTGGGCCTAACTACGGCCCGGTTTGCATCCGGCCTGCTCGCAACCGATATCTGATTGGGCCAAACAAGGACCGAGACAACTTTGGCCTGCTAAAAGCCCGTGATTTGATTCACACAATCATGGGCCGGGGTCCATTTCGGGCTGCTGCCGGCCTGTGAGCTGTTCGGCACGTTTCAGGCCCAACCTACTTCTCAGCCTCCTAAATGCCCATTGAGTTTTCTTGCGAAAAGAGGGACGGGGGTTACTCGGCCTATTAAAGGCCAAAATCTACTAGTGGGCCAGTTTACTTTTGGCCTTTTAACGGACCAAGATGACGGGGCCCATGATGCGGATCATACATCATGATTGCATGACGGCTACCGTAATTTTACGGTTTGGCCGGTTTACTGCGAAGACTAGATATATACAGTAAAATAACTGCAGCATCATGAATAAGAAAAAACCTAGACTATACAATAAAGAAATTACGACATATTACATCCATTGGGCATCAAAGTTCGCCACTATGATAATAAAGCACAAGCAGACAGCAGATTACATACACTAGGCATCAAAGATCGCCACCAATGCAAATAAACACGCCGACAAAATAATATACAAAACCGACTGCACTTCAATAGAGTTCAAGAAAGGTTAGCCTGCTGGCGAGCTGCAGCGCAAGCAGCTGAGCAAGATGATGAGACTGCGCTTGTTCAACACTTATATCTTCCTCACTCTGAAACATAAACAAGCAGACAGATGATATGTTTTGCACATAAAAGTATCAGTGCTGACAATTCATCACATTTCTTACTGACGAATAAAGTGACACAGTTTAAAATTGCATTAACACAATATGGTATTGTTCAGGTCAAGACATGGCAGATGACATCGTGAAGGAATTGGCAGCTTCACGACACCACTCGATTACAGATCAAGAACTCATAAGTATCAATGGTTAGTGTGCTATCAATTTATCCCATTTCAGATTGGCAAAATAAGATCACTTGCTCTGTATGGTTTAATTTACATGGTATGAAGAAGGAACTTGGTTGTACAACTGAAAACTTAAATTGAGAAGGACTAACTTTTGTTTATGAACTACATAATAAACTTTAACATGCAATTTGATGTAAACACCAAAAATAAACAGCTGTTGCAGTCATGCCTAACCAAATATACACAACAAAGTTTGAAGGCTTGAGAAGGACAAACTTACATTACTGGTGAAGACAGGCTCTATAAAGCCCTTGTCCATGCTGATGGGGGAGGGGGGGGGGCAATTCAAGAAGTTTACCACAGAATCTTCTTCGTAAGCATTGCCTTTATTCTACATTTTGTTAAGAGTAAATATAGATGTGATAATATACGAAAAAATGGAGAATATTTAAGATAAGATGAAGAGTGATGCTACATAACCAAGTAGCTATAAATATATGTGCAGCGATACAGGCAAAAGGCACAGCCAAGAGCAATGCACAACTAAACTTCTTCAGTACCAACCTTATGGTAAAAGTAAATATAGATCTGATGTGTAGAAAATGGAGGGCAAAGGAAAATAAGCTGCAGAGTGATGGTACATGAACAACTACCTGTCAATATAAATACACTGATAAAGGACAACATATACTTACAAGAACAATGCAGAGCTAAAAAAATTCATTGTTATTGGATATATTCTACACTAATGTAACCATTCATACAGATCAGATAATTTGGAGCGAACAATTGATAAGCAAGCTATCATGCATACTGCTGTCACATAATAAACCAGGTATGTATGCAAGTACAGTGATATAGGACAACATGTACTAACAAGAGCAAAGCAGTGGGCATCATATTTGCGATATCATGTCGTTCTTTTCAAACCGGAATTCTTCTTCGAGCAGATTTTCTGCAAAAAAGATCCGTGAGGCACATGCGGAAAAGTAGAAGTTCAAATTGTCATGTGATTTCATAGACAGTACCTCATCCTGGGAACGAGACCAGTGCATAACAAGGTTTTTCCATTCAATGTCTTCTAAATTTAGCACAGGAGACTTCACCGGAAATTCGTTTATAGACTTGCCATCAAAGTGTGATTTCCTCAGGTAACACTGATAATGCTGCAATGCTTTCTTGAAAAGCACAAGCAAGCTTTGCTCGTCATGACTATCCAGATTGACTCTCGCCTAGTTACAACAATGTAATGTAAATCATTGATGTGTTCAATCAGCAGAAAACAGGAAAATAATAACCATGAATAATAGCACTTACACGTAAGTTGGACAAGAAGATGTGAAAATGGTGTTTGTCTTCACTATAATCTTCCCATGATGGGAATATATGCACGTAGTCCCTAACAACATTGAAAGCATTGTCTTTTAAACTGGGAATAAATGGAATGGGGTTCCAATCTGCAGGAATTGGTTGTCTCTGCAGTTGGGATATGTCTTCGGCCGGTGGACTTGCTGTACTTTTTGCTGGAGTGGGATTTTTCTGTGGTACGGCTGGTGCTATGGCAAATGAAATCGGTATACCTTTTGCTGGAGTGCGGGTTCTGTGTGGTGGGACTAGTGGTGTGGCCAGTGAAGTATGGGTACAGTCTGTTGGAGTCGGTCCTACGTTTTGTGTCACTGGTTGTACAACCAATATAAGTGGGGCGCTGTCTGATTTCTCTGGCACCACCATGTTTTTCAAGGACTTTGCTGGTGCTACTTCAGGTTCGGCAATCACCCTCTTCCTTTTTGATGTCTGATGCACAAGAACAACATTTGAGTGGAAAAACATGGTATGATGACAGATGGAATATGTGTTGGTAATGGATGGGCATGGCATCTCGAGTTATATGATGAGTAAACTAAGCAGATGGTGGTGCAACAAAGTAGAAGAAATGCAAGACAACATATGCAAGATACGCGCAATCAATAAAACCTTGCCAAATTAGAACAGGCACCTTGATGGGTGAACAGGACAGGCCATCTGCCTTTGACTCCTCGAGGTTAGAATAGTCATTAGGATGATATTCTGAACAAGAATCAACAGGTGGGGAGCGTATGAGTTTCATTGCATCCAGAATGGCACTCAATGCCTTGGTGCCAATTTTGTAAGTCATTGCAGTGTTCCACAATATTCCTCTGATGCGTGGATTTTGATATTCACTGTAATTGCGTATAATATCTGAGAACCATGAAAACATAAATAGTTGTGAGATTATCTTTGTAATGCAGATGATATTCTAATATAGGGGCGCCCCTGTAAACACTTGTGTGCTATCACTGGATTCTGATGAGAGAGCTCATGTGTGCTGTAATATGGTGCGTGCATTTATATAATCTGGCACAAGTACACAAAAAAATAGGCTCCAGAAGTAAGGATAGTTGGAAGATGATAGGTTCATAATATACTGTATAGAGAATTTATTGCCAAATCATGATAACAAGAGCACACAACAACTAGGCAGATCATAGTGTACATAACAGGGGTACACCATAACCACGATATATAAATTAGGAAAGTGGAACTGGCTTGAAAATACGGTGTTGTATTGCCGCTAGTAATTGAAAGCCTATCAATCATGTACAGGCCAGCTCTATCAGCTGTTGACTGCAGATGTCCCTGCGCCCCTTCCTGACAAGGAACATACTATACGTACTAAATACAGAATAAACAAAGAGGAACATGTTAAAGAATAGAAGAGGAAGCATATTCTTGAGGTTCCGCTTCATTGCATACAGTGTTGGTTGCCCACTCATGATGAATCACAGCGCCCAAAGAAATGCAATTCCATGTCTCTCTATATGTGGCAATTTTGAACAAGAGTCATTAGGATCATATTCTGAACAAGAGTCAACAGGTGGGGAGCGTATGAGTTTCATTGCATCCAGAATGGCACTCACTGCCTTGGTGCCAATTTCGTAAGTCATTGCAGTGTTTAGCTTCAAGAGTGGATTGCTGCTAGTGCGACACAAAGCAGCTACACAGATCATAGTGTAGATATAACGGGAAAACCTTAAGCATCAGAGTAAAATCAGCAAAGTGGAACTTGCTGGAATATATGTGCTAGTATTGCCGGTACGGCTAGAAAGGCTTCGGATACCAGCTCTCTTCAAGTGAAGGTGCGGTACTGTTAATATCAGTGTAACTCTCAAAGGCGACACAGCTCCCTGCATTTCCTTGCTATTCATATAGGATTCAGGTGGGCAGGTGACTACAAATCCTATTCCTATGTTTACAAAATCCTACGAATCAAAGAGGCTCAAAGTGTCCATCACAACCGACTGTATAGACCTCTACACTGCAAACGTCCCTGCTCATCTTCAGTACAAGGAACATATTGTACTACTATCATACTCCCTCCGTTCCAAAATATAAGTCTTGGTAGAGATTTCCACTATGGATCACATATAGATGTATCCAGATACATTTTAGAGTGTAGTCCATGGTGGAATCTATACAAAGACTTGTATTTAGGAACGGAGAGAGTACATATTAAAGAAGAACGGAAGAGTAACATGGTAAAGAAGAGCAAGCAGATTTTGGATAATAAAATGTTGGTTGCGCAGTGCCCACACATGATGAACCAGAGCACATTAAGAATGCAACTCACAGCTGTCTCTCGACCATTTCAGGCGGTTGGATGAAGATCCTACGTCTCCTAACCCATCTTCTTCCTCGTCTCTCATTCTTCCCATACAGAACACCGCACGGGCCGCCGACCGGACCACCGGCCCCCATCGCCTGTGTTCCTCCGCCACCCCCACCCCCACCCCCGCCCCAATCCCCACCCGCATCGAGTTTTCTTCGTTCGCCGAGGCCCCACAACCATCCGATCCCCTTCGTTCGCACCAGCGAACTCCGGCGAGCTCTGAAAAATCGACTGGCCCAATTTTGAAATTTAGTCTACTGTGATTTAACTAGTGTGGAATATAAAAGGGGAAAACCATAAGCATTGGGAGTATAGTGTTGAGCATGCCATGGCGGATCTGAAGGTGCAAACCGGACAAAGGCAACTTCGCAACCAAGACAAGAAATCAGAGTAAAGCAGTGGCGATCTATTTTCTTGCTGCGATAAATAAGTTGAGCAGATACGAAAGAGTACCGCCTCTGGTGCGGCGCCGTGTACGCATCTGCTGAGAATTTGATGGTGCTGCGGTAGCGATGGCTGTCGGCGGCATGGAACCAGATCTAGGAGGGTAGACGGTGGCGTCGGGACGCGGTGGACGAGACGGTCGTAGGAGCAGCGCCGGCAAGGTGGACGACGGCGGGGATGAAGCGAGAGGACGGGATGCAAGGATCCCGGTCCTAAGCCGTGGATGAGAGAGGTTGATCTCTTGTAATGGACAGCGGCGGCGGGGTATCAGCTCCGGCATGGTGGAGGAGGATGGCGGTGTATGGGGTGGCGGACGGCAGCGGACGAAGGAGGGTGGGGTGGAGACGGTGTTTTGGCGCCCACGGAGTACGAATGGGGAAAAGGGAGGTAGAGAGGAAGGGGGGAACCATGTATTCAGGGCGCGCTTGTCTCAAATGCGAGGAAATTTACAAACTTAGCCCCCGTTTCAAATTTCTACTAGATCACAGCAATATTAGTCGGTTGGGGATAGGACGGTAATCTCGCATACACCAAATATTTGCCGACGAGAGTTTGTTTTTGGCGCTCACCATGTATGAATATGAATCGGGGAGGGAGTCGATTTCGGCCTAGGACACACTGTGTTTTGGCGCCCACCGTGTATGAATCCAGGTGAGAGGCGGTTACGTCACGTTTGGGTGAAATTACAAACCTACTCCTATCGAAACCTATAGAAATCCGGCAGATAGGCTTTGCGTGGCAGGGATAGGTAGTAGTAATTTCCATCTCGCAGATTTTGGTTTCGTGCGGTTACTGCGACTTTCCCCGCTTCGTTCAAATTTTGCAGAGTGCACGTTTACCGTGCCAACTCAATTCGAATCCCTTTTGTATTCTACTTTTTTTCGGGCGGGATCCATTTTCAATTGGAATTACATTCTATATACATCATTTTTTATATATACTTTCAAAAGCACAACACCATTTATACATAAATATGGTTTACAAATGGCATGATCTCAGATTCATAAGGTTGTATCCATCAATTTGTATTTTTCAAATATTTGAAACCACTTTATGTTGAAATCCAATGTATGCATTCCTCGCTAACTGTCTCCAATTAATGTGTGTTTCATGCGGGTTTTTTTACTTCTCAAACATGTATAATGTGTTTCACACACGCAACATATAGTGTAATCCCATTTAGACATTAATTGCATATAAATCATGCATTGTTCGTAATTAAAGAATCTATGGATCACCAATATTGATAAACTATATAACATTACACGTGTGCCCAAATTCAAATGAATATGCATGTTTGATACACCAATTTGTGTTATGATATTATCGATGTTGTGATCTCTAGTTTAAATATTTGAATCCCCTTTAATCCAGATATTTGTCTCATATAGCTATCACTCATGCTTATATAGGACTATCTCTCTGGACCAATATGCGTTCATCGTCTCTCAGGTATCTCTCGTTCTACCTGTATGTCGACAATGATCTTTTATCTTCGTAACACACTGACGGTACTCTCTCCCTCGACCTTCATCACTCTATCTCTCTTTAAGTATATCTCGCTCCCTGCTATGTGTCTCTAACTATGATTCTCCATGTGGAATCTCTTTCTCTCACACAAACACAAAACATTGTCTCCCGGGGTCTCATTTCTCTCTACTATTCCCATGTGTGCCACTCGCACACCCCTCATACAGAGATGTCTTTCGCTCCTTAGATATGAGAACCTACGACTCTTCCTCTTAAATATCTCTTTCTCACACACAAACACAAACTCTGTCTCCCAGGGTCTCATATTTCTCCATTGTTGTCTTGTATGTCGCTCACACACACTCTCTCTCCCTACAGATATCTTGCGTTCCCTCATATGTCTCTCTAGCTATCACTCTCGTTGTGAAATATCTTTCTCTCTCGCAGACACAAAACTCCATCTCTCGGGATCTCATTTCTCTCTAATATCTGTTTGTATGTGACTCACATGCACCCTCTCTCTAACTCTCTCACACCCACACACATAACTCAACCTTCTGATCAACTCGAGTCCTATCTCTAACGCACACTAGCTAGCATCTTTATCTTTCTATTTATCTGTTTCTCCATCAACCTTCTTTCTCGCCCTCTCTCTTGATTCCTATCACGCACACTACATATGTTTCTCTCTACATGCAGTCAAGTGCCCTCTCACACACATATATAACTTCACCCTCTGAACCACCCGGCGGTCATCTCCAACACCCAAACTTGCGGATGTCCCTCTAGCTAGCATCTCCATCTCTGTATCTATTTGTAGTTTCTCCGTCAACATTTCTTCCTCGCACGGAGTCTTGCTTCCTATCACCCACACTATATATGTCTATCCATACATATGCATATATAGGTTGATCTCTTTTGCACAATCGTTGTGCCTCACTCCCTTTGCTCGCCATAGATGCATGCTCCAGCCCACGCCACTATCTCTTAAAGACAAAAACACATGCTCAATTATCGGGCCTTCTTCCCTGCATTCTCACATGCATGCATATTCTCACACCGATCCGTCTCTCCCATGTCGTTGATCTTATGACTTATGTCTTCTTTCTTTTATCTCGATCATGCGCGTGCACACACACACATCCCACGTATACATGTATACCTCTCACACATGCACGTTCAAGGTCTCTATGTCTCCATACGTAGTTAATTACCCTCAATCCTAACGCCACATCGAATCGTTCTCCTCTTTTGTGCACATAACTTCCGTCTGGATGGGTAAAACACACACTCACACTTAACAATCTCCTTCTAGCTCCCCCCCGCCTCTCACTCTTCCCCTATATCCCCGAAACCAATAAGACCATCCCTTTGTTTAATTCCCGCCTACATGCACCATTGATATATAGTAGTATTCATCGGTGTCTCTCGAACAAACACGTTCTCTCGATGTCGACTCCTCTCACGCGCACACACCTTCTCTTCCCTCTCTACGGGCATTTTCTCTCTCGCACCCCATCGTTGGTGGCCTCTGCCATACACATCACCTCTCTATGATGAAGCCATGCACACTTAAATTACATCCGCCATAGAGGATCCCGCGACACACACACACACACGCACGCAC
>NC_041385.1:125155601-125164830 GCF_002162155.2 Triticum dicoccoides
ACACACACAAACTAAGACTCCATCTCTCTCTCTCTCTCTCTCACACACACACACACACACACCACACACACACACACACGCTAAGACTCCATCTCTCACACACATGCTCTAGGCGGAGCATTTGTTCCTACCACCCTTCATCCAACCTTACCCGTATGATAAACAATCACCTTTATTTACTTGCATAACATGGACAAGTTTCACTAGTCAGCAAACTTATCATCTGTACCCTTATAAAAAAACGAGTTGGCGATGATGGTGTGCCTGTCATCTTGTAATATAGACCGTATGATCTATATCTGACGGATAGAAAGGAAACTGTGATAATTTTACAAAAGATACCTGCACCTCTCTCCACATCATTATCTCCCACAACCTCATTGCTCAGCAATTAAAAAGGAATAAGTCTCTGGAACAATCTAGCATGCATGGTGGTCGCTGCTGCCTGCCGGCGCCGTCCATCCCCATGCGTCCGCCCACTCCGACCACCAGTCACCACCACGCTCCACTCCTCCTCGCCTTATCTCTCATCTTTCATTTTTTCGATGACATTCTCGAGATACCAGTTTTCCGATAAAATTCTTGAGATATCATTAGTTTTTACACATGGGATTACTCCTGCATGGGTCAATCACAACAGGTGTTTTGTTAAAAAATGCATATTGATGTTCCGTGCAATGCACGAGAATCTTGCTTGTAATTATATAACGCAAATCACGAGTAGGAAGTGACATTTTTTGACACAACCACGTTAACATGGCCACGTAAATCACTAGCTAAAGTAAATACCATTATACTTATACCCCGATGCAAAAGGTTGAGTACATGTCTGAAGAGTAGAGTCGCACACACGCACTCTGTCTCTCAGAATCTCTCTCTCTCACACACACACACCAGTTACGTGACGCCCACTTAAGCAGACATGTATGTTACAATTTGTGCACCCGCGGGTACACGTGATGCTGCGCATTTATTTAAGCTGGAAGGTGAACCCAAACAGTAGCTGCATTCATTCCCCTCCCGCCGCCTCTTCTCTGGTCGCCGTCGCTCGGTAGCCATGGCTGTTGGGGAACGTTGCAGAAAATTAAAATTTTTCCTACGGTTTCACCAAGATCCATCTATGAGTTCATCTAAGCAACGAGTCATGGGAGAGAGATTGCATCTACATACCACTTTGTAGATCACGCGGAAGCGTTCAAAAGAACGGGGTTGAAGTAGTCGTTCTCGTCGTGATCCTATCACCGGAGATCCTAGCGCCGAACGGACGGCACCTCCGTGTTCAACACACGTACGGTCAGCGTGACGTCTCCTCCGTCTTGATCCAGCAAGGGGGAAGGAGAGGTTGATGATGAAAGCTCCAGCAGCAGCACAACGGCGTGGTGGTGGTGGAGCAGCAGCACTCCGGCAGGGCTTCGCCAAGCACGTTACGGAGGAGGAAGAGGTGTAGCAGGGGAGGGAGGCGCCAGAACTTCAGGGTGCGGCTGCCCCCCTCCCCCCTCCCTTTATATAGGCCCCCAGGGGGGGCACCGGCCCTAGGAGATCCAATCTCCCAAGGGGGCGGCGGCCAAGGGGGTGGAGTACCCCCCAAGCCAAGTGGGGCGCCCCCCACCCTAGGGTTTCAACCCTAGGCGCAGGGGGTGGGCCAAGGGGGGCGCACCAGCCCACTATGGGCTGATTCCCCTCCCCACTTCGGCCCTTGGGGCCCTCCGGGATGGGTGGCCCCACCCGGTGGACCCCCGGGACCCTTCCGATGGTCCCGGTACAATACCGGGTGACCTCGAAACTTTCCCGATGGCCGAAACATCACTTCCTATATAGTTTTCTTTACCTCCGGACCATTCCGGAACTCCTCGTGATGTCCGGGATCTCATCCGGGACTCCAAACAACATTCGGTATGCTGCATACTCATATTCATACAACCCTAGCGTCACCGAACCTTAAGTGTGTAGACCCTACGGGTTCGGGAGACATGCAGACATGACCGAGACGGCTCTCCGGTCAATAACCAACAGCGGGATCTGGATACCCATGTTGGTTCCCACATACTCCTCGATGATCTCATCGGATGAACCACGATGTCGAGAGTTCATGCAACCCCGTATACTATTCCCTTTGTCAGACGGTATGTTACTTGCCCGAGACTCGATCGTCGGTATCCCAATACCTCGTTCAGTCTCGTTACCGGCAAGTCACTTTACTCGTACCGTAATGCATGATCCCGTGACCAGACACTTGGTCACTTTGAGCTCATTATGATGATGCATTACCGAGTGGGCCCAGAGATACCTCTCCGTCATACGGAGTGACAAATCCCAGTCTCGATCTGTGTCGACCCAACAGACACTTTCGGAGATACCTGTAGTGCACCTTTATAGTCACCCAATTACGTTGTGACGTTTGGTACACCCAAAGCACTCCTACGGTATCCGGGAGTTACATGATCTCATGGTCTAAGGAAGAGATACTTGACATTGGAAAAGCTCTAGCAAAATGAACTACACGATCTTGTGCTATGCTTAGGATTGGGTCTTGTCCATCACGTCATTCTCCTAATGACGTGATCCCGTTGTCAATGACATCTAATGTCCATAGTCAGGAAACCATGACTATCTGTTGACCAACGAGCTAGTCAACTAGATGCTTACTAGGGACGTATTGTGGTCTATGTATTCACACGTGTATTATGATTTCCGGATAATACAATTATAGCATGAATAAAAGACAATTATCATGAACAAGGAAATATAATAATAACCCTTTTATTATTGCCTCTAGGGCATATTTCCAACAATGGCCCGGCCGAAGGTAAAAACATACGCCATACTCCTGCCGGAGCGGCGCTTTAATATGGAAATTTTAGTGGTCATGCATGCACTACAAAAAAATACACTTCCGTGATGATACGTGTTTGTCACAGTAGGTCGCGTTTTTTGTCATTCATGTACATCCATGATGATTTTATGACAGAATCAAGATAGTGATACCTGTGCTGTCGTAGAAGTGTTCCATGACATTACCAAAATTATCATCACGGAAGTGTCCACTTCCACGACGATAAAGCGCGCGTCACAGAAGTGCTTTCATCAAGGGTGACCGACACATGGCATCCACTGTAACGGAACACCGTTAAGCTATCGGGTCGGGTTTTGGATCCGATAACCCGTTAACAGCCCCGACCAATGGGGATTTTCCACATGTAAAATCATCATTGGCTGGAGGAAACACGTGTCGGCTCATCGTTGGGACAGATGTCATCCACTCATTGGACAGAAGTCGCCTATGATACGTCGACACGTGGCACGGCCCAACAGAGGCCCATTCCTGTGAAAAGGCCGGCCCATTTGACTTGGTCAAAAGGTGGCATCCGGCCCATGGAAAGCCTGTTAATGGCCTGTTCGCATATAGCCCATTTACAGCCCGCTAACCCAGGGCCCGTTACGGCCTATCCAAATTAGGCCCAGTAGCGTCATCTGGGCCATCCAATATGATTCGAGCCCGTTTTCACTTCTATCCCATGTATGGCCCATGAAGTCTTTCGGCCCATATGAGGCTCTATGTAACTCTTAGCCTATTAACGGCCCATGGTGAAACTGGACCGCAATGAATAGTGTATTAGTTTACACCCATTAATGGCCCGTGGTGAAACTGGCCCGTAATGAACAGTGTATCACTTTATACCCATTAACGGCCCGTTATTCCGTTGGGCCGTTTCCAGCCCATGTTATCTTTCGGCCTTCTCAGAGCCCATTTATTCTTGGGCTCATTTCCAGAATTCGTTTACTTACGGCCCGTTACTGTCGTTTTCTGCTTGTGGGCCAAATTCAGCCCGTGGTTACAGTCGGCCCGTTTGTGGTCCGTTAATACGTTGGGCCATTTTCATAGCGTCATCAAATACGGCCTATTAATGATGGCCCATTATGGTCGGCCCATGAACGGATGATTCCAACTCTAGCCCGTTTACGGCCATAATGCGGCCTGTTATTGGCCCATGTTTGGCCAATCGATCATACGGCCCGTATAAGGCCCATTGATGATATGACCCGTAGAAGGCCCATTGTTTCTACGGCCCGTAGAAGGCCCATTGTTTCTACGGCCCGTAGAAGACCTACTGTTTCTACGGCCCGTAGAAGGCCCACTATTTCTATGGCCCGTAGAAGGCCCAGTGTCACTACAGTAAATATTAGCCCATGGTTATTATGGCCTAGTTTTAGAAAATAGGTTATTGCAGCCACTAGCAAACCGCGGAAAAAGAACTACACTGACTACAAGACAACAAAGAAATAAATAAGCAAGCAACTTATGCTAGGCTATCACGGCTATTACACATATTACATCCACTGGGCATCAAAGTTCGCCACCAGTGCAAATATAGGGAATAAAGCAGCATATAAACGCCGCAGCAAAACAAGTCCAGAACTGAAACCACTTCAGAAGAGTTCAAGAAACAATATCCTGGGTACCCATAATGCTGACAAGATGCTTAGCAAGCTTATTAACTTTCTCTTGTTTGGCGCTTAAATCCTCCAGTGCTTGCTGTTGCACAAGAAAGTACACATCTGAATTCCGTAGGGACTTCCTCAGTCCTTCGGCTTCTTGCCGCAACACAGCTAACTGATGCCTTTCAGCTTGTAGCTGAGACTGAAGAAGCCGAAGTGATTCAGGCAGCGAGTTCGAAGAGCTTGTGCCAGCGGTACTGGCCAGTAACTCGGACACTACATCAACGCAGGACTGTGGGGTTTTCTCACTGTCTACAAGATCGTTTTTATCACCTTTCTTGGAGACCAACAGGGTTGTCTCACTATCTTGAACCTTATCTGCATTACTTTCTCTACCAGTGCATAGTGGGGTGCTCTTCTCCAATATTATGTTTGCATACTACAAGAGAAACAAGCAGACACATCACATGTTTCGCTTGTAGTATACGAAACTCATTTTGGTAAACCGGTTCAGTAGTAAGGTGGACAGGATAACAACATGAAACAAACATATATCTATGTACTATGGTCACTGTATTGTCCATATCATTCTAGTTTATGTTCCCTAATCAAGATAGAGACACAGTTCAACTCATATATTTTTAAGACACAACAGCATAGACAGAATATAAGTGTGAGAAACTACACAACATTGGCAGCACTTGTAATGTGCATCACATGAGAACATAACTGTTTATACAACTTAAAATGAAATCAAAATAGAGCAAGAAGTTAGTGTAGGGTTTCGTAGTAATTTCAAAAAATTTCCTACGCACACACAGGATCATGTGATGCATAGCAACGAGGGGAGAGTATTGTCTACGTACCCAACGCAGACCGACTGCGGAAGCGATGACACGACGTAGAGGAAGTAGTCGTACGTCTTCTCGATCCAACCGATCAAGTACCGAAACTACGGCACCTCCGAGTTCGAGCACACATTCAGCTCGATGACGATCCCCGGACTCCGATCCAGCAAAGTGTCGGGAAGAGTTTCGTCAGCACGACGGCGTGGTGACGATCTTGATGAACTACAGCAGCAGGGCTTCGCCTAAACTCCGCTACAGTATTATCGAGGAATATGGTGGCAGGGGGCACCGCACACGGCTAAGGAATAGATCACGTGGATCAACTTGTGTCAACTTCTGTGTTTAGAGGTGCCCCTGCCTCCGTATATAAAGGAGGAGAGGAGGGGAGGCTGGCCGGCCAAGGGGGGAGGCGCAGGAGAGTCCTACTCCCACTGGGAGTAGGATTCCCCCTCCAATCCTAGTCCAACTAGGATTCCTCGGAGGGGAAAAGAGGAGGAGGGGGCCGGCCACCTCTCCTAGTCCTAATAGGACTAGGGGAAGGGGGGGGGGCGCAGCCCATCTAGGGCAGCCCCTTCTCTTTTCCACTAAGGCCCACTATGGCCCAAATAGCTCCCGGGGGGTTTCGGTAACCCTCCCGGTATTCCGGTAAAATCCCGATTTCACCCGGAACACTTCCGATATCCAAATATAGGCTTCCAATATATCAATCTTTACGTCTTGACCATTTCGAGACTCCTCGTCATGTCCGTGATCACATCCGGGACTCTGAACAACCTTCGGTACATCAAAATGCATAAACTCATAATATAACTGTCATCGTAACCTTAAGCGTGCGGACCCTACGGGTTCGAGAACAATGTAGACATGACCGAGACACGTCTCTGGTCAATAACCAATAGCGGGACCTGGATGCCCATATTGGCTCCTACATATTCTACGAAGATCTTTATCGGTCAGACCGCATAACAACATACGTTGTTCCCTTTGTCATCGGTATGTTACTTGCCCGAGATTCGATCGTCGGTATCCAATACCTAGTTCAATCTCGTTACCGGCAAGTCTCTTTACTCGTTCCGTAATACATCATCTCACAACTAACATATTAGTTGTAATGCTTGCAAGGCTTATGTGATGTGTATTACCGAGAGGGCCCAGAGATACCTCTCCGACAATCGGAGTGACAAATCCTAATCTCGAAATACGCCAGCCCAACATCGACCATTGGAGACACCTGTAGTACTCCTTTATAATCACCCATTTACGTTGTGACGTTTGGTAGTACCCAAAGTGTTCCTCCGGTAAACGGGAGTTGCATAATCTCATAGTCATAGGAACATGTATAAGTCATGAAGAAAGCAATAGCAACATACTAAACGATCGGGTGCTAAGCTAATGGAATGGGTCATGTCAATCAGATCATTCTGCTAATGATGTGACCTCGTTAATCAAATAACAACTCATTGTTCATGGTTAGGAAACATAACCATCTTTGATTAACGAGCTAGTCAAGTAGAGGCATACTAGTGACACTTTGTTTGTCTATGTATTCACACACATGTATTATGTTTCCGGTAAATACAATTCTAGCATGAATAATAAACATTTATCATGATTATAAGGAAATAAATAATAACTTTATTATTGCCTCTAGGGCATATTTCCTTCAGTCTCCCACTTGCACTAGAGTCAATAATCTAGATTATACTGTAATGATTCTAACACCCATGGAGCCTTGGTGCTGATCATGTTTTGCTTGTGGAAGAGGCTTAGTCAATGGGTCTGCAACATTCAGATCCGTATGTATCTTGCAAATCTCTATGTCTCCCACCTGGACTAGATCCCGGATGGAGTTGAAGCGTCTCTTGATGTGTTTGGTCTTTTTGTGAAATCTGGATTCCTTTGCCAAGGCAATTGCACCAGTATTGTCACAAAAAGATTTTCATTGGACCCGATGCACTAGGTATGACACCTAGATCGGATATGAACTCCTTCATCCAGACTCCTTCATTTGCTGCTTCCGAAGCAGCTATGTATTCCGCTTCACATGTAGATCCCGCTACAACGCTTTGTTTAGAACTGCACCAACTGACAGCTCCACCGTTTAATGTAAACACGTATCCGGTTTGCGATTTAGAATCGTCCGGATCAGTGTCAAAGCTTGCATCAACGTAACCTTTTACGGTGAGCTCTTTGTCACCTCCATATACGAGAAACATATCCTTAGTCCTTTTCAGGTATTTCAGGATGTTCTTGACCGCTGTCCAGTGATCCACTCCTGGATTACTTTGGTACCTCCCTGCTAAACTTATAGCAAGGCACACATCAGGTCTGGTACACAGCATTGCATACATGATAGAGCCTATGGCTGATGCATAGGGAACATCTTTCATATTCTCTCTATCTTCTGCAGTGGTCGGGCATTGAGTCTTACTCAATTTCACACCTTGTAATACAGGCAAGAATCCTTTCTTTGCTTGATCCATTTTGAATTTCTTCAAAATCTTGTCAAGGTATGTGCTTTGTGAAAGTCCAATTAAGCGTCTTGATCTATCTCTATAGATCTTAATGCCTAATATGTAAGCAGGTTCACCGAGGTCTTTCATTGAAAAACTTTTATTCAAGTATCCCTTTATGCTATCCAGAAATTCTATATCATTTCCAATTAATAATATGTCATCCACATATAATATCAGAAATGCTACAGAGCTCCCACTCACTTTCTTGTAAATACAGGCTTCTCTGAAAGTCTGTATAAAACCAAATGCTTTGATCACACTATCAAAACGTTTATTCCAACTCCGAGAGGCTTGCACCAGTCCATAAATGGATCGCTGGAGCTTGCACACTTTGTTAGCTTCCTTTGGATCGACAAAACCTTCTGGTTGCATCATATACAACTCTTCTTCCAGAAATCCATTCAGGAATGCAGTTTTGACATCCATCTGCCAAATTTCATAATCATAAAATGCGGCAATTGCTAACATGATTCGGACAGACTTAAGCATCGCTACGGGTGAGAAGGTCTCATCATAGTCAATCCCTTGAACTTGCCGAAAACCTTTTGCGACAAGTCGAGCTTTGTAGACAGTAACATTACCATCAGCGTCAGTCTTCTTCTTGAAGATCCATTTATTCTCAATTGCTTGCCGATCATCGGGCAAGTCAACCAAAGTCCACACTTTGTTCTCATACATGGATCCCATCTCAGATTTCATGGCTTCAAGCCACTTTGCGGAATCTGGGCTCACCATCGCTTCTTCATAGTTCGTAGGTTCATCATGATCTAGTAGCATGACCTCCAGAACAGGATTACCGCACCACTCTGGTGCGGATCTTACTCTGGTTGATCTACGAGGTTCAGTAGTATCTTGATCTGAAGTTTCATGATCATTATCATTGGCTTCCTCACTAACTGGTGTTGGTGTCACTGAAACAGTTTTCTGTGATGAACTACTTTCCAGTAAGGGAGCAGGTACAGTTACCTCGTCAAGTTCTACTTTCCTCCCACTCACTTCTTTCGAGAGAAACTCCTTCTCTAGAAATGATCCATTCTTAGCAACGAATGTCTTGCTTTCGGATCTGTGATAGAAGGTGTACCCAACAGTTTCCTTTGGGTATCCTATGAAGACACATTTCTCCGATTTGGGTTCGAGCTTATCAGGTTGAAGCTTTTTCACATAAGCATCGCAGCCCCAAACTTTAAGAAACGACAACTTTGGTTTCTTGCCAAACCACAGTTCATAAGGCGTCGTCTCAACGGATTTTGATGGTGCCCTATTTAACGTGAATGCGGCCGTCTCTAAAGCATATCCCCAAAATGATAGCAGTAAATCAGTAAGAGACATCATAGATCGCACCATATCTAGTAAAGTACGATTACGACGTTCGGACACACCATTACGCTGTGGTGTTCCGGGTGGCGTGAGTTGCGAAACTATTCCACA
>NC_041385.1:125164840-125211939 GCF_002162155.2 Triticum dicoccoides
TGTACACCAAACTCGTAACTCAAATATTCTCCTCCACGATCAGATCGTAGAAACTTTATTTTCTTGTTACGATGATTTTCAACTTCACTCTGAAATTCTTTGAACTTTTCAAATGTTTCAGACTTATGTTTCATTAAGTAGATATACCCATATCTGCTTAAATCATCTGTGAAGGTGAGAAAATAACGATATCCGCCACGAGCCTCAATATTCATCGGGCCACATACATCGGTATGTATGATTTCCAACAAATCTGTTGCTCTCTCCATAGTACCGGAGAACGGTGTTTTAGTCATCTTGCCCATGAGGCACGGTTCGCAAGTACCAAGTGATTCATAATCAAGTGGTTCCAAAAGTCCATCAGCATGGAGTTTCTTCATGCGCTTTATACCGATATGACCTAAACGACAGTGCCACAAATAAGTTGCACTTTTGTTATCAACTCTGCATCTTTTGGCTTCAACATTATGAATATGTGTATTACTACTATCGAGATTCAATAAGAATAGACCACTCTTCAAGGGTGCATGACCATAAAAGATATTACTCATATAAATAGAACAACCATTATTCTCTGATTTAAATGAATAACCGTCTCGCATTAAACAAGATCCAGATATAATGTTCATGCTCAATGCTGGCACCAAATAACAATTACTTAGGTCTAATATTAATCCCGAAGGTAGATGTAGAGGTAGCGTGCCGACCGCGATCATATCGACTTTGGAACCGTTTCCCACGCGCATCGTCACCTCATCCTTTGCCAGTGCCCGCTTATTCCGTAGTCCCTGTTTCGAGTTGCAAATATTAGCAACAAAACCAGTATCAAATACCCAGGTGCTACTGCGAGCTCTAGTAAGGTACACATCAATAACATGTATATCACATATACCTTTGTTCACCTTGCCATCCTTCTTATCCGCCAAATACTTGGGGCAGTTCCGCTTCCAGTGACCAGTCTGCTTGCAGTAGAAGCACTCAGTTCCAGGCTTAGGTCCAGACTTGGGTTTCTTCTCTTGAGCAGCACCTTGCTTGCCGTTCTTCTTGAAGTTCCCCTTTTTCTTCCCTTTGCCCTTTTTCTTGAAACTAGTGGTCTTGTTAACCATCAACACTTGATGCTCCTTCTTGATTTCTACCTCCGCAACTTTCAGCATTGCGAAGAGCTCGGGAATAGTCTTGTTCATCCCTTGCATATTATAGTTCATCACGAAGCTCTTGTAGCTTGGTGGCAGTGATTGGAGAATTCTGTCAATAACGCAATCATCCGGAAGATTAACTCCCAATTGAATCAAGTGATTATTATACCCAGACATTTTGAGTATATGCTCACTGACAGAACTGTTCTCCTCCATCTTGCAGCTATAGAACTTATTGGAGACTTCATATCTCTCAATTCGGGCATTTGCTTGAAATATTAACTTCAACTCCTGGAACATCTCATATGCTCCATGACGTTCAAAACGTCGTTGAAGTCCCGATTCTAAGCCGTAAAGCATGGCACACTGAACTATCGAGTAGTCATCAGCTTTGCTCTACCAGACGTTCATAACATCTGGTGTTGCTCCAGCAGCAGGCCTGGCACCCAGCGGTGCTTCCAGGACGTAATTTTTCTGTGCAGCAATGAGGATAATCCTCAAGTTACGGACCCAGTCCGTGTAATTGCTACCATCATCTTTCAACTTTGCTTTCTCAAGGAACGCATTAAAATTCAACGGAACAACAGCACGAGCCATCTATCTACAATCAACATAAACAAGCAAGATACTATCAGGTACTAAGTTCATGATAAATTTAAGTTCAATTAATCATATTATTTAAGAACTCCCACTTAGATAGACATCCCTCTAATCCTCTAAGTGATTAGGCGATCCAAATCAACTAAACCATGACCGATCATCACGTGAGATGGAGTAGTTTTCAATGGTGAACATCGTTATGTTGATCATATCTACTATATGATTCACGCTCGACCTTTCGGTCTCCGTGTTCCGAGGCCATATCTGCATATGCTAGGCTCGTCAAGTTTAACCTGAGTATTCTGCGTGTGCAAAACTGGCTTGCACCTGTTGTAGATGGACGTAGAGCTTATCACACCCGATCATCACGTGGTGTCTGGGCACGACGAACTTTGGCAACGGTGCATACTCAGGGAGAACACTTCTTGATAATTTAGTGAGAGATCATCTTATAATGCTACCGTCAATCAAAGCAAGATAAGATGCATAAAAAGATAAACATCACATGCAATCAATATAAGTGATATGATATGGTCATCATCATCTTGTGCTTGTGATCTCCATCTCCGAAGCACCGTCATGATCACCATCGTCACCGGCGCGACACCTTGATCTCCATCGTAGCATCGTTGTCGTCTCGCGAATCTTATGCTTCCACAACTATCACTACCGTTTAGTAATAAAGTAAAGCATTACATCGCGATTGCATTGCATACAATAAAGCGACAACCATATGGCTCCTGCCAGTTGCCGATAACTCGGTTACAAAACATGATCATCTCATACAATAAAATTCAGCATCATGCTTTGACCATATCACATCACAACATGCCCTGCAAAAACAAGTTAGACGTCCTCTACTTTGTTGTTGCATGTTTTACGTGGCTGCTACGGGCTTAAGTAAGAACCAATCTCACCTACGCATCAAAACCACAACGATAGTTTGTCAAATAGACTCCGTTTTAACCTTCGCAAGGACCGGGCGTAGCCATACTTGGTTCAACTAAAGTTGGAGAGACAGTCGCCCGCAAGCCATCTCTGTGCAAAGCACGTCGAGGGAACCGGTCTCGCGTAAGCGTACGCGTAAGGTTGGTCCGGGTCGTCTCGTCCAACAATGCCGCCGAACCAAAGTATGACATGCTGGTAGGCAGTATGACTTGTATCGTCCACAACTCACTTGTGTTCTACTCGTGCATATAACATCAACATAAATAACCTAGGCTCTGATACCACTGTAGGGTTTCATAGTAATTTCAAAAAATTTCCTACGCACACACAGGATCATGTGATGCATAGCAATGAGGGGAGAGTATTGTCTACGTACCCAACGCAGACCGACTGCGGAAGCGATGACACGACGTAGAGGAAGTAGTCGTACGTCTTCTCGATCCAACCGATCAAGTACCGAAACTACGGCACCTCCGAGTTCGAGCACACGTTCAGCTCGATGACGATCCCCGGACTCCGATCCAGCAAAGTGTCGGGAAGAGTTTCGTCAGCACGACGGCGTGGTGACGATCTTGATGAACTACAGCAGCAGGGCTTCGCCTAAACTCCGCTACAGTATTATCGAGGAATATGGTGGCAGGGGGCACCGCACACGGCTAAGGAATAGATCACGTGGATCAACTTGTGTCAACTTCTGTGTTTAGAGGTGCCCCTGCCTCCGTATATAAAGGAGGAGAGGAGGGGAGGCTGGCCGGCCAAGGGGGGGAGGCGCAGGAGAGTCCTACTCCCACTGGGAGTAGGATTCCCCCTCCAATCCTAGTCCAACTAGGATTCCTCGGAGGGGAAAAGAGGAGGAGGGGGCCGGCCACCTCTACTAGTCCTAATAGGACTAGGGGAAGGGGGGGGGGGCGCAGCCCATCTAGGGCAGCCCCTTCTCTTTTCCACTAAGGCCCACTATGGTCCAAATAGCTCCCGGGGGGTTTCGGTAACCCTCCCGGTATTCCGGTAAAATCCCGATTTCACCCGGAACACTTCCGATATCCAAATATAGGCTTCCAATATATCAATCTTTACGTCTCGACCATTTAGAGACTCCTCCTCATGTCCGTGATCACATCCGGGACTCCGAACAACCTTCGGTACATCAAAATGCATAAACTCATAATATAACTGTCATCGTAACCTTAAGCGTGCGGACCCTACGGGTTCGAGAACAATGTAGACATGACCGAGACACGTCTCTGGTCAATAACCAATAGCGGGACCTGGATGCCCATATTGGCTCCTACATATTCTACGAAGATCTTTATCGGTCAGACCGCATAACAACATACGTTGTTCCCTTTGTCATCGGTATGTTACTTGCCCGAGATTCGATCGTCGGTATCCAATACCTAGTTCAATCTCGTTACCGGCAAGTCTCTTTACTCGTTCCGTAATACATCATCTCACAACTAACATATTAGTTGTAATGCTTGCAAGGCTTATGTGATGTGTATTACTGAGAGGGCCCAGAGATACCTCTCCGACAATCGGAGTGACAAATCCTAATCTCGAAATACGCCAACCCAACATCGACCATTGGAGACACCTGTAGTACTCCTTTATAATCACCCATTTATGTTGTGACGTTTGGTAGTACCCAAAGTGTTCCTCCGGTAAACGGGAGTTGCATAATCTCATAGTCATAGGAACATGTATAAGTCATGAAGAAAGCAATAGCAACATACTAAACGATCGGGTGCTAAGCTAATGGAATGGGTCATGTCAATCAGATCATTCTGCTAATGATGTGACCTCGTTAATCAAATAACAACTCATTGTTCATGGTTAGGAAACATAACCATCTTTGATTAACGAGCTAGTCAAGTAGAGGCATACTAGTGACACTTTGTTTGTCTATGTATTCACACACATGTATTATGTTTCCGGTAAATACAATTATAGCATGAATAATAAACATTTATCATGATTATAAGGAAATAAATAATAACTTTATTATTGCCTCTAGGGCATATTTCCTTCAGTTAGAACAGCAATCCAGTTAAAGAAATAGGTTTAAAACATACATGTTGCACCATTGGAGTTTCAATTGGATCCTTCAAATTTGAAAGTAGTTGGTATGAGTAAATACAGTGATGCAATAGCAAAGGAGTATGGACCATAGCTACGGAATCTGACCTGAGAACAATTGCTCTTCTGCTTTAAACATGGAGTTTGGGTTAGCTATGGTGGTCTTCGTGCTTTGGGCACTGCAGTAGCTTTACAAACTGGTCGTGTGGGGGTACTCTATGGTGGACATGGTGCTTTGTCAACTATAAGTGGTTTACTATCCGCTGGGGTTGCGGTTAGATGGGTTGTAGCTAGTTCTTTGCCCAATGGTGTAAGTGTGCAATCTGGAAGAGTCTCGATTATGTGTGGTGGAGCTAGTTTGTGGGCCAGTACAACCATGGTTCTATCTGCATCGACGGGTAGCACTGTCTTTTGTGAAGAACGGGTTTTTGCTCCCTTAGATACTGCCATCACCCCTCCAATTCAAATGGCTGATAAACAAGAAAATAAATTGAATGTACAGACATTGTATGATAGACAGATGTGGTAATTCACATATATGTTGTCTAACCAAACAGGACAACATGACACAATTTCACATACATGATGCCTAACTAAACAGGATAGCATGACACAGTTTCAGATATATGATGGATAACTTAACAGGATGTAATGGCATAATTCAACATATGATGAGTACCTAAACAGGATGACATGACAAAACTATATGATGTCTTTCTAAAATAGGTTGGGATGAAATAATTCACATACATGTTGTCTAAGTATACAGGATGGCATGATATAATTGACATAATTGATTCATATACTAAGCAGCTGGCACTCGCATGTATGATCTCTAAACTAAGCAGATAGAATTCAATATTGTGCATATGATGTCTAAACTAAGCAATGCAAGACACAATATGCATCATATGAGAAATATAAACATTGCAACTTAGAGCATACACCTCAGGTGGGATATAGGACTGGTCATCTATCTCTGAATCCTCCTCTGAGGAGCTCCCTGTAACCATCGAGATATATGCTTTAACAGGTACCATTGCCTACTCTGAAGACCTTGTTTTCACTCCAGATTTTTCCATAACCGGCTCAAATGGCTGATACACATGAAGAGTAGTTCAATATACACAGATTGTCGACAAATGGAATATGTAATGAAAAAAAATGGCATGAGATAATTCACATATATGATGCCTGGCACCATGGCGGTGCATACTTCACATATATGATAACTGGATGATAAACATGGCATTGCATAATTCACATATCTGATATAGAAAGCAAACATGAGGCATTAACACAAAGCATGTCTAATCTAAGCAGATGGCATGACAACGCAAGACACCGTATGCATGATATGAGCAATATAACCCAGCTAAGTTAGAGCATGCACCTCGGGGGGGGGGGGGATACAACTGGTCATCTCTCTCTGAATCCTTCTCTGAGGAGCTATCTATAACCAGCAAGAAATCTGCATGAACAGGTAGCACTGACTGCTCAGAAGACCTTGTTTTCACTCCAGATTTTCCCATGACCGACTCAAATGGCTGATGCACAGGAAGAGTAGATGAATGTATAAACATTGTTGACATATGGAATACATTATGGAAAAAAATATGGCATGATACAATTCACATATACGATGACTGTCTAAACAGGATGGCATTGCATGATTCACGTATATGATGCCTGGCTAAAGAAGATGGCATTGCATAATTCCCATATACTCCCTCTATTCCTAAATATTTGTCTTTTTAGAGATTTCAAATGGACTATCACATACAGATGTATATAGATATATTTTAGAGTGTAGATTCAC
Organism: Triticum dicoccoides; assembly: GCF_002162155.2. Classification (NCBI taxonomy): domain Eukaryota; kingdom Viridiplantae; phylum Streptophyta; class Magnoliopsida; order Poales; family Poaceae; genus Triticum; species Triticum dicoccoides. Next base: position 125,171,417 of record NC_041385.1, read on the forward strand.
TCATTTTGTTCCGTATGTAGTCACTTGTTGAAATCTCTAAAAAGATAAATATTTAGGAATGGTGGGAATATGATATAGAAACCAAACAGGTGGCATTCACACAAAGCAAATCTAAACTAAGCTGATGATATATAAGATGTATAATGTAAGCAATGCAAGGCGGCATATGCATGATATGACCAACATCAGCATGCCAGGTTAGAGCAAACACCTCAGGTGGTAAACAGGCGTGGTCGGCTCCTTCTCAATCTCCATGTGAACAGTTATCTTCCTCTGGAATACAATCTGGAAATGCAGGAGGGGGGGGGGGCACTTCGCCCACCATGGAGCAGCGTCTGCATGACATTATATTCACACGCAATGGTCTTCTCTTTTTCCCTACATGTTCAGTACGATTGTGTACAATATCTGACATGCATAATAAAAAAAATAGTTAGATTTTGTAAGGCCTAAGGGGTGCATGAAAAAATCAAGACTGATGGTAGCAAACGAGTGGATGGATCCAAAACTAATGATAGCAGGTAGATTATAGCTTCAGTTTAAAAAGATAGACAATGGATCATCTATTGTTTGTTGCCCACCCAACATGAACCACATAGAAGACCCCAGATGAACAAGATAGTAGACAGATACTATTCATTGCTCGCTTGGTATGAGACCCATGGGCAATTCAAAACTCAAGATTGAACGATAAAGTAGCAGGTAATAATAACCGATGTATAACGTAAGCAAACACAAAAGACTGAGACCTCTCTTCTGGAACTGTGTAGTCCTCAGATTCATCTGCTCAGTCGATGATGGTAATGCAGTTGGCGTGGCTGCCGGCAACGGGGAAGATGATCTGAGGCGGCGAAAGAAAGTCTGCAGGGGGGATCTCTGCTGCAGTGAATGCTTCTGTCAATGGTGCACCTCAGGTGGGGTGGATGACGACATGGTACGAGCAGGACATAACACATAGAGTTTTCTTTGACGCCTATCTGAAAATGAAGTAAATCTGTAAGGGCTCCTTAGAATTGGAGGATTGTATAAACGCAGGGACAGGAAAAACACAGGAATAGGATAGGAATGCACGTGCAAAACAGAGCATTTGGAAACATAGGATTTCTGTCAACCTGGGTGTTTGGCTCACATGAATTGGAAGAACAGAGGAATGGAGAAACAAAGTGATGCGACGAGTGTACAACCTCTTTGGCATAGCCTTGTGGACCTCAGCATCATTGGGTTGGACATGGAGGATGGTGATGATGCTGGTGTGGCTGTCGGAGGCGGGGAAGAAGATCCGAGACCTCTGGAAACGGCGCCGAGGGTACTGCTCCGCTGTGATGGACGGTTCCGTCATTGGAGCAGCTCCGCTAAGGTGTACAGCAATGAGGCTGAAGCCTGACAAGACAGACAACGTTAATATGAAGTGGGACCCTAATATCATCTGCAATAGATGATATAAAATACATCACCAAAAAGTGCTAGATGTAAAACATATCAGCCGCGCCACGGCTGCTCTGACAGATGCTGTAAGTACTGTTCACTCTGAACTTAACTGAAGAAAATGAACTTCACAGTCGAAACTGAATTTTACTACCAAAACTGATTGAACTAGTAATAGAGCATTGCAATAGATGTTTAGGGCGTTCGAGCACTAGTAGCAGAGAAGCAGTGATCTAAATCAGCAGATGCTCGAGTAAGGAACGCACTAGCAGAGAGCAAGTCGTGCAGTAGCATCGCGAGCGAGTGCTAAAGCAGCAACTCCTGTAGCTGCCGGAGGTCGTGCAGCAGCAGCAGCAGCGCAAGCGAGAGCAAGAGCAGAGCAGCAGCACGAACGAAAGCAGGAGCAGTGCAGCAGCGCGACCGACAACAAGAACAGAGCCGCAGCGCGAGCGAGAGCCGGAGCAGCTGCAGCTAGTGCCTTTGTGGAAGTCGCCGCCGAGGAAGCAATGACATGGATGATGTGGCCGGCGATGGCGCCGTCGATGGAGACCCGCCATGTCTGCTCGGTATCGAGCACCGGCAGCCCCGTGAGATCGAATAAAAGATAAAATGCAGTGGTGAGTGCAGAACCTCCTCGGTGGCGCCGAGTTGGCCTCGACTTCATTGGAGGAATTGGTGAGGGTGCTGCGGTTCTGATGGGGCAGGCAAGACGGCGCTGTGGGAATTGAGGTGGCGCGATAGACGAGGCAAACATCGGGGTAGCTCCTTGGAGGTGGAGGACGGGGCGGTTGATCCGTCGGGACGGCGAGATCGACAACGGATCCTCATCCGGTGTGGTGGATGAGGGACGGCGAGTTGTTGCGTTGGACGACGTAGTCGAGGAAGAGTCTCCGGCTGGGCGGCGGTCGGGAGGCCGACGGAGGAGCGTGGGGTTTCGCGGGTTTTGGCGGCCTCGGTGTACGAATGGGGGGGGTGAAGGGGGAGGGGGGAGCCAAGCTTAGGGACGCGCTTGTCCGAAATGTAGGGTAAGTTACCAGCGTACCCCCACCGGTTTTGACACCGCGACGTGGAGTTTCATTTCCGGTTGAGGGGTAGAAGGGGGATTTCGCGTGTCTGGGCTGCGGGAGCGATTTCGGATGAGGTGGGAGTTCTCGCGCGCGTCCAAATTTCGGGATAACAAGGCGCGACACGGGTTGAAGAAGCGGGAGTTTCAAAGCAGGTGAGACAAAATATACTCGAGCTTGAATATTTTGGGATAACAAGGTGCGGATTCCTTGTTCGGCAGAACAAACTTAACGTGTAAAAAAAACAATTCATACAAGACACAAGAGAGTCATGTCCCCTTTTACTATATTGCTATAGATGCCATTGAAAAAACTACAAGAAAAATGTAAAAAAAATCGGGAGAACAAGATTACCCTGCATAGTACCAAATCGATTCGCACTTCCCTCAACAACAACAAAAAACAAATCAATTCCCACCAAAGAAAGAGTAATGTCCCTTTTTATATGATTACAGATGCCATGATCTCGAATTTCAATTTTTGAATCCATGTTATGTTGAATTTGAATATATCGTTAGGTGACCTTGCGGTTTATAATTGATGTAGTCGTACATTTTAATCTTCCATCATATATGAACATTTTACTCCACCATGTTAACATATATATTGTCATCTACCATATGGACTAAATTTGAATCAATTTTCCTTATTTGAATACGATCGTTGTCAAGTTATACAATAATTTAAATATTATATTGATAACAAAAAACATGTATATAGCAGTAATCATATTTCACTATGAACTACATGTACCATACGCTCTCCAATTCAAATATTTGTATCCATTTTATGTTGAATTCAAATCATAGTACATTATTGGTCTACGTAGCGAGATGTCCGGGATAATCTAAACCCTGTTTTCATATGTATAATTTTTGGCTGAATTGGGACAAGTTTTGGTATAAGCCTCGTGGTTCCGAGAGGGAACGTGTCACCTTTGTGTGTGAAACGATATATGTTGCCTCCCCCCTGATTTTCTTTAGAGAGGCAACATAAAACTATATGAGCGCCCTGTTAAATTTTGGAATTATTTCGGGTTCGTTTGGCCTTTTTATACATTAATTGAGTTTCTGGACTTTTAAAGTGCATAATCTAAATATGAACTGCATGCACATGCTCTGGTGCACCAAAGTTGGTTGAAAAATCACATGTGTGTCCTTGGTTGAATTTCTAGGTCCCATGGAAGAAATGAGAATGAAATTCAAACATCTGGGCGTCGTGACTCGGCCGAGAACATCGAGAAACTTATATTTTAAATTCATGTAAATCCAAAACTCGTCTGGAAATCAAGAAACTTGGCATGGTGTCATGGCACTAACATGTTGTGGTAAAAAATTGGGCCGATTTGGAAGCTCGTGGTTCTAAGAGGGAACGTGCCATCTTTGAGTGTGAAACGATATACGCTGCCCCCCCTCCCCCGCCCTTTAGTTTCTTAACAAAGGCAACATAGAACTACATGAGTGCCCTGTTAAATTTTGGAATTATTCCGGGTTCGTTTGTTGTTTTTATACATTAATTGAGTTTCTGGTCATTTAATGTGCATAAGTCAAATTTGAACTACAAGCACATGCTCTCGTGCACCAAAGTTGGTTGAAAAATCACATTTGTGTCCTCGGGTGAATTTCTAGGTCCCATGCAAGAAATGAGAATAAAGTTCAAACATCTGGGCATCGTGGCTCGACCGAGAACATTGAGAAACTTGGTTTTTAAATTCTTGTAAATCCAAAACACGTCTGAAAATCATGAAACTTGGCATGGGTGTCATGTCATGGTACTACCATGCTGTGGTAAAAGAATTGGCTGAATAGGAACATATTTTGGTATAAGCTTCTTGCAAACTGAAGCTTCTCTCAAGAAGGCTCGTGGTTCTGAGAGGGAACGTGCCACCTTTGAGTGCGAAACGATATACGTTGTCCCCCTTGAGTTTATTTACAAAGGCAACATAGAACTACATGAGTGCCCTATTAAATTTTGGAAATCATTCCGGCTTCGTTTGGCCTTTTTTACACATTAATTGAGTTTTTGGTCATTTAATGTGCATAATTCAAATTTGAACTACAAGCACATGCTCCCGTGCGCCAAAGTTGGTTGACAAATCACATTTGTGTCCTCGGGTGAATTTCTAGGTCCGATGCAGAATATGAGAATAAAATTCAAACATCTGGGCATCGTGGCTCGGTCAAGAACATTGAGAAACTTGGTTTTGAAATCATGATACTTGGCATGGTGTCATGTCATGGTAGTACCATGCCATGGTAAAAAAAATTGGCCGAATAGGAACAAATTTGGGTATAAGCTTCTTGCAAATCGGAGCTTCTCTCAAGAAGGCTCGTGGTTCTGAGAGGGAACGTGTCACCTTTGTGTGCATAATTCAAATTTGAATACAAGCACATGTTCCAGTGCACCAAAGTTGGTTGAAAAATCACATGTGTGTCCACGGGTAAATTTCTAGGTTCCATGCAAGAAATGAGAATGAAATTCAAAATTCTGGGCGTCGTGGTTGGTCTGGAAACATTGAGAAACTTAGTTTTTTAATTCTTGTAAATCCAAAACACGCATGGAAATAATGAAACTTAGCTTGGTGCCATGTCCGATTTGTGAAGGCGCACACATTAACAATCAACAAAGTCATTTTGGAACAAGTGCTGTCATGTTACAATCGGAAACACAAGTATTATTGAAACCTTGGGCGTTCTATTTACTACCATTTATGTGCTGCTACGCGTCCCCATTTTTTATTAGCTAGGAGGCGTCATGAAGGGTAGCTATTTGAGTACGAGAGGCGTGCGATCAGACCCCTACGCGTGCTTATTGGGAGGAGAGCCCTTTGACCTCCATCTGCCGTCTACCTCTCTCCCAAGGTCTCCATTAATGGTGCCTGAGCCTCTATTTAATGGCGTGACTATGTCTCACTCGACTGAGATTTAAGAGAGAAAAAAGAAAATCTGAAAGCACAGATCTTGATGTAAGATCCGACGGACCTATATAGCATCTACTGCGACTTATAGCAAGACTGATGAATATATAAGGACGATTAATTGTCTTACATAATTAGAAAGATAATTAAAAAAGCCACATGCGGCTACGCCCTAAATACACAAGGGCAAAAGAAGAAGGAAGACAAGGATCTGGCTCGCTGATCTCTACTTTCTTGATGCGTTGCTGCAGGCCGCGGGAACTAGTCTCCGCCGCGAGCGGCGATGAGCTCTTTCGTGTCCTCAAGACGCTGCTTGAGAACATCCACGGATTCCTCCACCAGACTTTGGCGCTCGATGCAGAGCATGTCATTCTCGTCCATAAGTTTCTTGACGATGATGCCGGTCCTCTTCAACAAGGCACTGGTCTCCTCCTGCTGGTCTACACTTCGGACGATCTTCGCCCTCAGCAGGTCGCGCTCGGCTCGGAGCCTCTCATTGCCCTCCCTTAGTTGCTGGATGACGCCGGTAGCCTATTCAAACGAGGCTTTCATGTCGTCCTGCAACCTCACCCAGCCGGAGATCTGATCCATCTGGCTACGGACGATCGCATGCATGCGCGTGTAACAGTCTCGCCTGCCCGCGAGAAATTTTCCCAGGCCGCCGCGGCGCGGCGGGACATCTCTGCTGCATTCGGGCACGGCGGGACATCTCTGCTGCTTCCGTGGCGCGGTCGGACCAGTCTGCTGCATCGACGGCACGACGAGACCTCCGTGCTGCTTCAGCGGCACGACGGGACCTTTGTGCTTCTACTTCCACGTGGCGGGACATGTTGGCTGCTTTTGCAACGAGGCAGGACATCTCTCGTGCTTCCGCATCCATACTCGCCTCTCCATGGTGGCAATCTCTCCACCCAGAACTCACGCTGGTCATGGCAGGCGCAAGGGAAGGATGCTGAATGACTTGTTTGTTTTTGTGGATGAGGAGTTGAGGAGGAATGTGCAGTCATCTTGGCATACTAGTATTTATAACCGAGTACTAATACGCTCCTAAGTGGGAAACCGTTTAGATTGTGATCGGTGTGAACAGGTTTGCAATTCAATATAGCATGGAGTAATTTCGAATGTGATGAGACACAAGCTCAAAATTTATTGGCGGTTCTAGTTTCGAAGTGCGGCACTATTCCCGGATGGCGTTACGTGGGCACGTGTTGTCGGCCGTGGTGTACTTTTTCTACTGTGTACGTGCAATAACTGGCACCGTCGTATACATATCTTACGGTTAATGGGGCGTTCAACAGGAATAGCCGCGTGGCGAGCTATAGGCTAGTCTTTTTTTAGACGCATTAAACCTATCTCTCGGGACTTCTCGCACGCACCATCGTGCCACCCACAAAAACTTGTACTCTGAGTTTAATACGTTATACAGGAAGAGAAGAGGTGCACGCATGCACTCGTCCTCTCACACACGCGTATGTTTTTTCTCGAAAAGGAGGATGATGACCCCCGGCTTCTGCATCTGGGAGTCACACACGCATCTGTAGCTACGAATTGTAGTGTTCTCAACCATCCGACTGGCTCTATCATGGATGTACCTATATACTAAAACATGTCTAGATATATCTATATTTTGACAAATGGAAGGCATGTATTGTTGAACGGAGGGAGTGCTTGTCATCAAAATGGATAAAAAAGGACATATCTAAAACTAAAATACGTGTACATACATCTCCTTTTATCTAGTACTTCTTACCCAAAGGAACTTTATATCCAACAGATACAAAATATCCGTTCGACTGTTGGAAATTACTGATCTGATGTCGAAGTAATTGCTGCATCACCACCAAAACCCACCATTTCTAAAGCTAAAGTAGACCGAGGTAATCCCTATATTAGCATATTACTAAGATAAACATAAGGAACTATAGAAACATTTAGGACGTGAGCTTGTCAATATGAATGTGGAGGGACACCAGCTTAGCCCCGGCTAGCAGCTTTGGCGAAACTGTGAAGAAGTTCAACTCCTGCACGTCGACACACCGGGATCCTTACTGCTTGTCACCTCCATTTCCACCTTGACGGCGTCGGTCGTGCCTTTGGGCTCCCCCGGCGGGCCGTTCGCCCACAGCTTGGCCATGTAGTGCGGTAGTGGGGACGCCCCAGCTCTGATGCAGACCACCGACATGGTGATAGGCGCGCCGATGTCGAGCACGCCGCCGACCAAGAAAAACGCGCGGCCGTCCTCCTCCGTGAACAGCAAGAGCCGTGGCTCCGACAGTGGCACTTGCAGCTGGAGCACCTTGCCGTACTGGATCCTGTGCACGGGCATGGGATGCGCGTTGTTAATGTGGTGGTAGAGCGCCCGCGGCGGGCCTTCGTAGCCGCAGACGGGCACGGGGCATTTTCAGGGCACGAGCGGACACGCGCTCTGGTGATCGGCGAGCTTGTGGTAAGTGACGTAGAGCCCACAGCCTTCATGCGGGCACTCCACCCTCAGCGATGAAATGACGACGTCCATTGCCGTGTCCCGCACGTCGAAGCCACCGCCGCGCTTGCACTTCTGGCACTGCCGCTGGTTCCCGAGGCGCTCGACGCGGTAGTCCGCGCAGGCCAGGTGCCCTCCCTTGCACTGCAGAAATCAATCGAACATCACATCAATCAAGAAAACTGCACCTTGCTCAATCAGCCAAATGGACGAGGTGTATTCGAACCTCATACACTGGAGGCGTCAAGGGGCGGAGGCACAAGGGGCTGTGGAGCACGGTGAGGTCCATCGAGACCTTAGTGAGCTCCCTCGTCGGTTCCTGTTCCGTCTGCATGATCTCGCCCTCGTCGTGCACAACCATCTCTCGCTTGGGCCGGGGCATTACAAAGCTTTACCGTCACATATTTTATACTCTGCGCATAACTCTCCTCCCGCATACCAAGGAAGGCAGTAGTTTAAGTTTTCTGGACAAATTTGCCCCTGCGCATGTGTAAGCTGCATAAATATCGACAGTAAATGCGCATGCAATGGTTGGCTGGTCCTCCTTCCTTTTCGCTTGAGTTGGCTTCCCCAGGCGGTCAAGCCGCATCCGGCGCTGCATGTGTTTGCCTGTAGCCATTTTCTGCTTTGGAAACTGGCGCGATTAATAGGGGTAGAACTAATCGAGCAGGGGCACAGATGGAAACCAACGCGGACGCGCAGACTAATCTGAGAAAAACAAGAAAAAGTTATACGCAAAGTAAAAGGAATCAGAGGGAGTACTACTTCAAGGTGCATTAAATCAACACATGCAAGTATCAAAAGGAGAGTCATGGCATGCATGCATGCATTGTAATTAATGCATCGGTAACTGCAAATTATTGAAATATATTGAGTGGAGTACTTTGATGTGTCGCGTCAACTCGTACATCAACGAGAAGTTTGATTATCCTCTCCCTCGCGGACTTAACTGCACCTGCCTTTGGCTGTATGACAGGTTGGCCACCCACCTGTCGGGCCCACATGTCATACACGCAAAGGCAGGAGCGTCCCTCCCTCGCCCATGAGCATGGTGTTGGGGAACGTTGCAGAAAACAAAAATTTTCCTACGGTTTCACCAAGATCCATCTATGAGTTCATCTAGCAACGAGTGATTAGATGCATCTACATACCTTGTAGATCGCGAGCGGAAGCGTTCAAAGAAAGGGGATGATGTAGTCGAACACGACGTGATCCAAATCACCGGAGATCCTAGCACCGAACGAACGGCACCTCCGCGTTCAACACACCTATGGAACAGCCACGTCTCCTCCTTCTTGATCCAGCAAGGGGGGGAGGAGAGGTTGAAGGAGATGGCACCAGCAGCAGCACGACGGCGTGGTGTTGATGGAGCTGCAGTACTCCGGCAGGGCTACGCCAAGCACTATGGAGGAGGAGGAGGTGTTGGAGAGGGAGAAGGAGGCAACCAAAGGCCAAGGTATGAAGTCCCTCCTTTCCCCCACTATATATAGGAGGGCCAAGGGGGGGTGGCCGGCCCTAGGAGATCCAATCTCCTAGGGGGGCGGCGGCCAAGGGGGGTTTCCCTCCCCCCCAAGGCACCTAGGAGGTGCCTTCCCCTCCTAGGACTCTTCCCCCTCAAACCCTAGGCGCATGGGCCTATGTGGGGCTGGTGCCCTTGGCCCATGTAGGCCAAGGCGCACCCCCTACAGCCCATGTGGCCCCCCGGGACAGGTGGACCCACCCGGTGGACCCCCGGGACCCTTCCGGTGGTCCCGGTACAATACCGATAACCCCGAAACTTGTCCCGATGCCCGAAACAGGACTTCCCATATATAAATCTTTACCTCCGGACCATTCCGGAACTCCTCGTGACGTCCGGGATCTCATCCGGGACTCCGAACAACATTCGGGTTACTGTATATACATATCCCTACAACCCTAGCGTCACTGAACCTTAAGTGTGTAGACCCTACGGGTTCGGGAGACATGTAGACATGACCGAGATCGCTCTCCGGTCAATAACCAACAGCGGGATCTGGATACCCATGTTGGCTCCCACATGCTCCACGATGATCTCATCGGATGAACCACGATGTCGAGGATTTAATCAACCCCGTATGCAATTCCCTTTGTCAATCGATATGTTACTTGCCCGAGATCCGATCGTTGGTATCCCAATACCTCGTTCAATCTCGTTACCGGCAAGTCACTTTACTCGTACCGTAATGCATGATCCCATGACCAGACATTTGGTCACTTTGAGCTCATTATGATGATGCATTACCGAGTGGGCCCAGTGATATCTCTCCGTCATACGGAGTGACAAATCCCAGTCTCGATCCGTGTCAACCCAACAGACACTTTCAGAGATACCTGTAATGCACCTTTATAGTCACCCAGTTACGTTGTGACGTTTGATACACCCAAAGCACTCCTACGGTATCCGGGAGTTACACGATCTCATGGTCAAAGGAAAAGATACTTGACATTAGAAAAGCTCTAGCAAACGAACTACACGATCTCACGCTATGCTTAGGATTGGGTCTTGTCCATCACATCATTATCCTAATGATGTGATCCCGTTACCAATGACATCCAATGTCCATAGCCAGGAAACCATGACTATCTATTGATCAACGAGCTAGTCAACTAGAGGCTTACTAGGGACATGTTGGTGTCTGTTATTCACACATGTATTACGATTTCCGGATAATACAATTATAGCATGAATAAAGACAATTATCATGAACAAAGAAATATAATAATAATGCTTTTATTATTGCCTCTAGGGCATATTTCCAACAGTCTCCCACTTGCACTAGAGTCAATAATCTAGTTACATTGTGATGAATCGAACACCCATGGAATTCTGGTGTTGATCATGTTTTGCTCTAGGGAGAGGTTTAGTCAACGGATCCGCTACATTCAGTTCCGTATGTACTTTACAAATCTCTATGTCTCCATCTTGAACATTTTCACGAATGGAGTTGAAGCGACGCTTGATGTGCCTTGTCTTCTTGTGAAACCTGGGCTCCTTGGCAAGTGCAATAGTTCTAGTGTTGTCACAGAAGAGCTTGATCGGCCCCGACGCATTGGGTATGACTCCTAGGTCGGTGATGAACTCCTTCATCCAAATTGCTTCATGTGCTGCCTCCGAGGCTGCCATGTACTCTGCTTCACATGTAGATCCCGCCACGACGCTCTGCTTGCAACTGCTCCAGCTTACTGCCCCACCATTCAAAATATACACGTATCCGGTTTGTGACTTAGAGTCATCCAGATCTATGTCGAAGCTAGCGTCGACGTAACCCTTTACGACGAGCTCTTCGTCACCTCCATAAATGAGAAACATTTCCTTAGTCCTTTTCAGGTACTTCAGGATATTCTTGACCGCTGTCCAGTGTTCCTTGCCGGGATTACTTTGGTACCTTCCTACCAAACTTACGGCAAGGTTTACATCAGGTCTGGTACACAGCATGGCATACATAATAGAACCTATGGCTGAGGCATAGGGGATGGCACTCATCTCTTCTATATCTTCTGCCGTGGTCGGACATTGAGCTGAGCTCAATTTCACACCTTGCAAAACAGGCAAGAACCCTTTCTTGGACTGATCCATTTTGAACTTCTTCAAAATCTTATCAAGATATGTGCTTTGTGAAAGACCTATGAGGCGTCTCGATCTATCCTTATAGATCTTGATGCCTAATATATAAGCAGCTTCTCCAAGGTCCTTCATTGAAAAACTCTTATTCAAGTAGGCCTTAATGCTGTCCAAAAGTTCTCTATCATTTCCCATCAAAAGTATGTCATCTACATATAGTATGAGAAATGCTATAGAGCTCCCACTCACTTTCTTGTAAACACAGGCTTCTCCATAAGTCTGTGTAAACCCAAACGCTTTGATCATCTCATCAAAATGAATGTTCCAACTCCGAGATGCTTGCACCAGCCCATAAATCGAGCGTTGGAGCCTGCACACCTTGTCAGCATTTTTAGGATCGACAAAACCTTCCGGCTGCATCATATACAATTCTTCCTTAAGGAAACCATTAAGGAATGCCGTTTTGACGTCCATTTGCCAAATTTCATAATCATAAAATGCGGCAATTGCTAACATGATTCGGACGGACTTCAGCTTCGCTACCGGTGAGAAAGTCTCATCGTAGTCAACCCCTTTAACTTGTCGATAACCCTTAGCGACAAGCCGAGCTTTTTAGATGGTCACATTACCATCCGCGTCTGTCTTCTTCTTAAAGATCCATTTATTTTCTATGGCTCGCCGTTCTACGGGCAAGTCAGTCAAAGTCCATACTTCGTTTTCATACATGGATCCTATCTCGGATTTCATGGCTTCTAGCCATTTGTCGGAATCCGGGCCCGCCATCGCTTCTTCATAGTTCGAAGGTTCACTATTTTCTAACAACATGATTTCCAAGACAGGGTTGCTGTACCACTCTGGTATGGAACGTGTCCTTGTGGACCTTCGAATTTCAGTAGGAGCTTGATCAGAAGTATCTTGATCATTATCATTAACTTCCTCTCTAGCCGGTGCAGGCACCTCAGGAACATTTTCTTGAGTTGCGCCATTTTCCGGTTCAGGAGGTAATACTTCATCAAGCTCTACTTTCCTCCCACTTACTTCTTTCGAGAGAAACTCTTTCTCCAGAAAGGACCCATTCTTGGCAACAAAGATCTTGCCTTCAGATCTGAGGTAGAAGATATACCCAACAGTTTCTTTAGGGTATCCTATGAAGACGCATTTTTCCGATTTGGGTTCGAGCTTTTCAGGTTGAAGTTTCCTGACATAAGCATCGCATCCCCAAACTTTTAGAAACGACAGCTTAGGTTTCTTCCCAAACCACAATTCATACGGTGTCGTCTCAACGGATTTCGACGGTGCCCTATTTAAAGTGAATGCGGCAGTCTCTAAAGCATAGCCCCAAAAAGATAGTGGTAAATCGGCAAGAGACATCATAGATCGTACCATATCTAATAGAGTGCGATTACGATGTTCGGACACACCATTACGCTGAGGTGTTCCAGGCGGCGTGAGTTGTGAAACTATTCCACATTTTCTTAAGTGTGTACCAAACTCGTGACTCAAGTATTCTCCTCCACGATCTGATCGTAGAAACTTGATTTTCCTGTCACGTTGATTCTCAACTTCACTCTGAAATTCCTTGAACTTTTCAAAGGTCTCAGACTTGTGTTTCATTAAGTAGACATACCCATATCTACTCAAGTCATAAGTGAGGGTGAGAACATAACGATAGCCACCGCGAGCCTCAACACTCATTGGACCGCACACATCAGTATGTATGATTTCCAATAAGTTGGTTGCTCGCTCCATTGTTCCTGAGAATGGAGTCTTGGTCATTTTACCCATGAGGCATGGTTCGCACGTGTCAAATGATTCGTAATCAAGAGACTCTAAAAGTCCATCAGCATGGAGCTTCTTCATGCGTTTGACACCTATGTGACCAAGGCGGCAGTGCCACAAGTATGTGGGACTATCACTATCAATCTTACATCTTTTGGTACTTACACTATGAATATGTGTAGCATTACGCTCGAGATTCATAAAGAATAAACCATTCACCATCGGAGCATGACCATAAAACATATCTCTCATATAAATAGAACAACCATTATTCTCAGATTTAAATGAGTAGCCATCTCGAATTAAACGAGATCCTGATACAATGTTCATGCTCAAACTTGGCACAAAATAACAATTATTGAGGTTCAAAACTAATCCCGTAGGTAAATGTAGAGGTAGCGTGCCGACGGCGATCACATCGACCTTGGAACCATTCCCGACGTGCATCATCACCTCGTCCTTCACCAGTCTCCGTTTATTCCGCAGCTCCTGCTGTGTGTTACAAATATGAGCAACGGCACCGGTATCAAATACCCAGGAGTCACTACGATTACTGGTAAGGTACACATCAATTACATGTATATCAAATATACCTTTGGTTTTGCCGGCCTTCTTGTCCGCTAAGTATTTGGGGCAGTTCCGCTTCCAGTGACCACTTTCCTTGCAATAAAAGCACTCAGTCTCGGGCTTGGGTCCATTCTTTGGCTTCTTCCCGGCAGCTTGCTTGCTGGGCGCGGCAACTACCTTGCCGTCCTTCTTGAAGTTCTTTTTACCCTTGCCCTTCTTGAACTTAGTGGTTTTATTGACCATCAACACTTGATGTTCCTTCTTGACTTCTACCTCTGCTGATTTCAGCATAGCAAATACTTCAGGAATGGTCTTTTCCATCCCCTGCATATTGAAGTTCATCACAAAGCTCTTGTAGCTTGGTGGAAGCCACTAGAGGATTCTGTCAATGACCACATCATCCGGGAGATTAACTCCCAGCTGAGTCAAGCGGTTATGTAACCCAGACATAGTGAGTATGTGCTCACTGACAGAACTATTTTCCTCCATCTTACAGCTGAAGAATTTGTCGGAGACTTCATATCTCTCGACCCGGGCATGAGCTTGGAAAACCATTTTCAGCTCTTCGAACATCTCATATGCTCCATGTCTCTCAAAACGCTTTTGGAGCCCCGGCTCTAAGCTGTAAAGCATGCCGCACTGAATGAGGGAGTAGTCATCGGAACGTGCCTGCCAAGCGTTCATAACGTCTTGTTCTGCAGGGAGGACAGGTGCGTCACCCAGCGGTGCTTGTAGGACATAATCTTTCTTGGTAGCTATGAGGATGATCCTTAGGTTCCGGACCCAGTCCGTATAGTTGCTGCCATCGTCTTTCAGCTTGGTTTTCTCTAGGAACGCGTTGAAGTTGAGGACTACGTTGGCCATTTGATCTATAAGACATATTGTAAAATATTTAGACTAAGTTCATGATAATTAAGTTCATCTAATCAAATTATAATGAACTCCCACTCAGATTTGACATCCCTTTGGTCATCTAAGTGTTACACGATCCGAGTCGACTAGGCCGTGTCCGATCATCACGTGAGACGGACTAGTCATCGTCGGTGAACATTCTCATGTTGATCGTATCTTCCATACAACTCGTGTTCGACCTTTCGGTCTCCGTGTTCCGAGGCCATGTCTGTACATGCTAGGCTCATCAAGTTAACCCTAAGTGTTTTCGCTATGTAAAACTGTCTTACACCCGTTGTATGTGAACGTAAGGATCTATCACACCCGATCATCACGTGGTGCTTCAAAACGACAAACTTTAGCAACGGTGCACAGTTAGGGGAGAACACTTCTTGAAATTGTTGTAAGGGATCATCTTATTTACTACCGTCGTCCTAAGTAAACAAGATGCATAAAACATAATAAACATCACATGCAATTATATAAAGTAGTGACATGATATGGCCAATATCATATAGCTCCTTTGATCTTCATCTTCGGGGCTCCATGATCATCTTGTCACCGGCATGACACCATGATCTCCATCATCGTGTCTTCATG
Organism: Triticum dicoccoides; assembly: GCF_002162155.2. NCBI lineage: Eukaryota > Viridiplantae > Streptophyta > Magnoliopsida > Poales > Poaceae > Triticum > Triticum dicoccoides. Next base: position 125,186,725 of record NC_041385.1, read on the forward strand.
AAGTTGTCACGCCAATGACTACTTCTACTTCTATGACTAACGCGTTTAGTAATAAAGTAAAGTAGTTTACATGGCGTTCTTCAATGACACGCAGGTCATACAAAAAATAAAGACAACTCCTATGGCTCCTGCCGGTTGTCATACTCATCGACATGCAAGTCGTGATTCCTATTACAATAGCATGAACATCTCATACATGACATATAGATCATTCATCATTCATCACAACTTTGGCCATATCATATCACAAAGCACTTGCTGCAAAAACAAGTTAGACGTTCTCTAATTGTTGTTGCAAGTTTTACGTGGCTGAAGTAGGGTTCTAGCAAGAACGTTTTCTTACCTACGTGAAAGCCACAACGTGATTTGTCAACTTCTATTTACCCTTCATAAGGACCCTTTTCATCGAATCCGCTTCAACTAAAGTAGGAGAGACAGACACCCGCCAGCCACCTTATGCAACTAGTGCATGTTAGTCGGTGGAACCGGTCTCACGTAAGCGTACATGTAAGGTTGGTCCAGGCCGCTTCATCCCACAATACCGCTGAAGCAAGATAAGACTAGTAGCGGCAAGAAAGTTGACAAATATACGCCCACAACAAATTGTGTTCTACTCGTGCAAGAAGAACTACGCATAGACCTAGCAAATGATGCCACTGTTGGGGAACGTTGCAGAAAACAAAAATTTTCCTACGGTTTCACCAAGATCCATCTATGAGTTCATCTAGCAACGAGTGATTAGATGCATCTACATACCTTGTAGATCGCGAGCGGAAGCGTTCAAAGAACGGGGATGATGTAGTCGAACACGACGTGATCCAAATCACCGGAGATCCTAGCACCGAACGGACGGCACCTCCGCGTTCAACACACGTACGGAACAGCAACGTCTCCTCCTTCTTGATCCAGCAAGGGGGGGAGGAGAGGTTGAAGGAGATGGCACCAGCAGCAGCATGACGGCGTGGTGTTGATGGAACTACAGTACTCCGGCAGGGCTACGCCAAGCACTATGGAGGAGGAGGAGGTGTTGGAGAGGGAGAAGGAGGCAACCAAAGGCCAAGGTATGAAGTCCCTCCTTTCCCCCACTATATATAGGAGGGCCAAGGGGGGGTGGCCGGCCCTAGGAGATCCAATCTCCTAGGGGGGCGGCGGCCAAGGGGGGTTTCCCTCCCCCCAAGGCACCTAGGAGGTGCCTTCCCCTCCTAGGACTCTTCCCCCCTCAAACCCTAGGCGCATGGGCCTATGTGGGGCTGGTGCCCTTGGCCCATGTAGGCCAAGGCGCACCCCCTACAGCCCATGTGCCCCCCCGGGACAGGTGGACCCACCCGGTGGACCCCCGGGACCCTTCCGGTGGTCCCGGTACAATACCGATAACCCCGAAACTTGTCCCGATGCCCGAAACAGGACTTCCCATATATAAATCTTTACCTCCGGACCATTCCGGAACTCCTCGTGACGTCCGGGATCTCATTCGGGACTCCGAACAACATTCGGGTTACTGTATATACATATCCCTACAACCCTAGCGTCACTGAACCTTAAGTGTGTAGACCCTACGGGTTCGGGAGACATGTAGACATGACCGAGATCGCTCTCCGGTCAATAACCAACAGCAGGATCTGGATACCCATGTTGGCTCCCACATGCTCCACGATGATCTCATCGGATGAACCACGATGTCGAGGACTTAATCAACCCCGTATGCAATTCCCTTTGTCAATCGATATGTTACTTGCCCGAGATCCGATCGTCGGTATCCCAATACCTCGTTCAATCTCGTTACCGGCAAGTCACTTTACTCGTACCGTAATGCATGATCCCGTGACCAGACATTTGGTCACTTTGAGCTCATTATGATGATGCATTACCGAGTGGGCCCAGTGATATCTCTCCGTCATACGGAGTGACAAATCCCAGTCTCGATCCATGTCAACCCAACAGACACTTTCAGAGATACCTGTAATGCACCTTTATAGAAACCCAGTTACGTTGTGACGTTTGATACACCCAAAGCACTCCTACGGTATCCGGGAGTTACACGATCTCATGGTCAAAGGAAAAGATACTTGACATTAGAAAAGCTCTAGCAAACGAACTACACGATCTCACGCTATGCTTAGGATTGGGTCTTGTCCATCACATCATTATCCTAATGATGTGATCCCGTTACCAATGACATCCAATGTCCATAGCCAGGAAACCATGACTATCTATTGATCAACGAGCTAGTCAACTAGAGGCTTACTAGGGACATGTTGGTGTCTGTTATTCACACATGTATTACGATTTCCGGATAATACAATTATAGCATGAATAAAGACAATTATCATGAACAAAGAAATATAATAATAATGCTTTTATTATTGCCTCTAGGGCATATTTCCAACACATGGTGGCTGGCAAGACTAGGAGAAGCTTTCGCTACACGCTCTCCCTCCCGCACACGGTGGACATGCAGCAGTTCAATCGGTGTCAGATGGACAGAAGCATACTGTAGTACTCCTCCAGTGTAGTAGTACTCCATCATTGTTCGACTTCCCGAAGAGGCGAAGAGCCAAGCGCAGCCCGGATGCTCGTGTGGCAGTTTCATGTGTAGAGTAGTCTATGATAGCGTGTACCGTGCCTGTAAGCTTAAAATTGTTCAGGTCGTCTCCATGCTATGTGGCTGTCTCGAAGTTTTAAAAAATATATTAAAATAGTCTTCTGGCCCTACCTATCACCCTGGTGATTGTAGTTTGCACGCTCATCTGGTCAAGACAGAATATATATTTTAATTTGTTTTTTTTTGAAAAGGGGGACTCCCCGGCCTCTGCATCAGAATGATGCATACGGCCACATATATTTTAATTTGTGGTGGGTAAATGTTAGAGGTTGCAGCAAATATATTGTACACTGCGGGTCTTTCAGCCAAGTTTAGAGGCAAGCATGTGGGGCCAGTGCTATGATGTGTCGCGTTAACTCGTACAACGAGGAGAATCTTGATTTTACTACACGCCTTCTCCCTCGCCCATGCGCGCGGTTGCTCGCAAACGAGGACATGCTTTTGCTTAGTAGTACTTCTATAACAAGCTATCCGTCCCGCTCGTGGTGGACGGACATGCAGCAGTGGATTCGACACTGTAGAAGCAGTAGTAGTAACATCATTGTTCGTCTTCTCGAAGAGGCGAAGGGCCAAGCGCAAACTGAACGTTGCATGAGACAAAATTGCTCTGTGAGCCCACTATTGTACTAGTACGTACAACTACTTGCTAGTATAGCCCTGTAAACCAGAGATGAGTATTTGCCCTTCTAGAGATTTCAACAAGTGACTAGACTACACCGAGACGGAGTACATATGGAGCAAAATGAGTGAATCTGCACCATAAATAAATACGTACTAGTTCTATCGTTTTCCTCTCCGAGGTGCACAATATTGAGTATACTGACTAGTCTCTTTTTGACACGCATTTACGTTTTTCTGACACAGTACAGACGCAAGCACTCACATACATGCGCACACACTCACCCCTATGAACGCACACACGCACGACACTATCATCTTGAAATTTATGAAGTCACCATAGGCACCTTGTCATCGATGGGTCCATAGGTGCTTGAATGCCAAGGAGGGAGAGGGTAACGGTTCCCGAGACATTGAACGGTCAATGATGCATCCTCAATTACATGCAGAGGGAATTAATTGGAGAAGCAGAATAGAGTCAGCACGATGTGAATGCAACAAAGTTTGGACTCTCATATATAAAGGTGCCCCACCACTCCAATCCATCTACTCCCAAGTCTCTACACAACACTTCTCACTCCAATCCAAGACCAAGTGACCAGAATCCACAAGCACCTATGGAGGCGATGGACGCGAGCGGCAGTCGGTTGTGCCAAATCATCCAAGGCGCCGGCCTGCGGCCCCGCACCGCACAACATTTCCAGACGGTGTTGGCGACCGCAGGCATTGTAGCCCTCACCGACGCCGGCTTCGCCTCTCGCATGGACGACATGATGGTCAACTCCATCCACAAGTTCACCGCCGTCAAGAAGTGCGCGGACAACCTTGCCGTACTACTCCAGCCCGCATGCCCAGGCTCCTCATTGCCCGCCACCCTCATCGGCCTCCATGGTGACGAACTCTTTCAAGCCCTGGTGGCCCTGCAGGTGCCGGAGGTCGCGACAAAGAATGTGCACCTCGAGGCCGCGCCCGCCGCGCAGCGCCTCTCCATGCAAGAAACCGTCGACCTGCACATCCACATCTACGAGGAAATCGTCTACATAGGCCACTACAAGGCAAGCGAGGACAGAAAGACGTTGGCCTTCTTCCTGTGGCTAGAATCTTTGGATGCCATTGTTCAGAAGCACGTCGACCTGGCCACGAAAGCCGCTGCTAGGCATCGTTCGGTGGGCCGGCACCCTGAGTCGAGGAGATGGACGTCGTTGATGGATGCATCTCTTCTTCTTGCCTCCTGTAACCAGCACTGCATCGCCTCGTGGCCTTAATGTTTTATTAGTATAGTACTCCCTCCGTTCCCAAATATAAGTCTTTCTAAAGATTCCAGCAAGTGACTACTACATACGGAGGAAAATGAGTGAATCTACACCCTAAACTATGTCTACATACATCTGTATGTTGTATTCCATTTGAAATAGTATCTAAAAAGGCTTATATTTATGAACGGAGGGAGTATATGGCATATTTATTCCAGTTGTAACGTTTTCACTATGAGGTGGGGCCGCAGTTGAGCAAACCCACTCCGCCAACCGGGCGTCGACCGAGTTTAGAATTAGAAGAGAGAAACGAGGGAGGAGAGCTAGCTGTAGCACGGACGCTGCTGTCAGATGGGACTCGTGTTTATAGAATAGGAGTACTGAGCACTCATGCCTCTTTTTTTTGAGGGAAAAATTAGTCGTATGTCTAGTACCACTAGTTGGGTGCGTGCGACCTATAGCTGTCATCACTTTAGGTCTCCTTCTCGAACCGCGGCTATGCTTCACAGTACATATTTTTTCACGCATTTATCCTCCTATATGTACTCCTAGGCTATTTCCACATGCTCCCATTCGCCGACATGTGGGACATAGAGCATCTGGGTCGTAGTGCATGCACGACTCGGAGCATATGCCGGGGTACTTTACATTTCAGACCTCATGAATTACATGCAAACCCCCAGCAGAAGAATAAATAAATGAATGAATTACTACATGAAACCGGATTATTTTCGTGGAAACTGGAGCACGTTCATTAAATTTTGGACATAACACGTTCATAAAAAATGACCGGACCTAAACCAATCTAAGGGCCTCTTTGATTTTTCCCGCAAAAAAGGGCCTCTTTGATTCACAGTATACTGAAAACACAGGAATGGGGAAAGTATGATGGCGATGAACCGAGACGAGGAGAACTCTAACTCAGTTAGAGGTTAGAGTTAGATTCTAACCCTGAACTAACTCTAAACCAAAGAGGTGTATGGATGGCAGGGTTAGATTGACAATAAATGCTCTATCTCAATCATTTGACTACTTTGGACCCTATTTCCTGCCAGATTTGGAGGGTGCTTGGATACGTTTTAGTTTCATGACTAAAAGTAGTGGGACTAAAACTTGCTAGCCTCACCCATGCTTGGATCCAAATACTAAAGAGACTAAAATCAAGTTAATGAGCATGTATTATCCTCCAAACCCTCCAAGCCAAAACTCGCCTGTGTTAAAGGAGAGGAGTTAAATGAGGAGAGAGAGGACTAATCCACATTTTAGTAGGGGTACCCCTGACTAAAATTTTTTAGTCTCAAGACTAGTTTTATCCCCTCTTTAGTCAGGGGTGCTTGGAACTTTAGCCTCTTAAAGAGACTATTTTTAGTTAGACTAAAATAAGTCCCTTGGATCCAAGCACCCTCTTCGTGTGTATGGCTCTTCTGTGGCCTCCTCCCACTCACAATTGACATAAACGAACCATCTATACAAATCAAGCATGCAAAACATGATAATTTTTACTTTGTCCATACAAATGAGATATCCCACTTAAACATACAAGTCGTCAATCAAGCGTCATTAAATAAAAAACACTTCATGAAACAAATAATGAGCTAACTCATCACGGAAGTCATTCACGATAGGGAGGGAGCCCGGAGCCCCTCACGCACCAAGAGAGGAGCTCGCCATCGTCGCTCTGGAGGAAGGCTCTGTAGAGCCCAAGCCCCGAGAACCCCTCCGACGCCGGCCCTTGCGAGTTGAGGTTGACACCGGCATGGGTAGCAGGGCCACTTGTCACCGACTGGGAATTTAATATTTGGGACTCTAGAAATAATGCAAGCTTGTAACTAAAATACCTAGAAAGGTGAACTGAATCTTTGGGCCTCTAGAAATAATGCAAGCCTGAAACTGAAATACCTATAAAGGTGAACTGAATCTTTGGGCCTCTAGAAATAATGCAAGCCTGAAAGTGAAATACCTAGAAAGGTGAACTGAATCTTTGGGCCCCTAGAAATAATTCAAGCCTGAAACTGAAATACCTAGAAAGGTGAACTGAATCTTTGGGCCTCTAGAAATAATGCAAGCCTGAAATTGAAATACCTAGAAAGGTGAACTGAATCTTTGGGCCTCTAGAAATAATGCAAGCCTAAAATTGAAATACCTAGAAAGGTGACCTGAATCTTTGGGCCTCTAGAAAGATTTATTACCTCCTCAAGCAGCATCAAACAATTCCATGCATGCACCACAAATCTATACCAAGTTTGATTAGGATCTACTTTTCCAAATCAGAATTAGCGCTAGAGCAAGCAAGATCAATGATATGGCCGTGAGACAGAGAAGGAACGAACAAACTCACCCCTCTCACGACCTCCCTGGTAGATGCTCCGCTGCTGCGCACGACAGAGGGAGAAAAACGACTGGTGAAGGGGGAGCGGGGTGACCTTCGAAGGCTGGAGGGAGAGGGCGGCCGGAGTAGGGCGGCGGAGGCCAGAAGGAGAGGGCGGCCAGAGGAGAGAGAGGGTGAGCGGCGCTTGGGCGGGTGGCCCTATGGGGAACAGAGAGGAGTCGTGCGAGAGGGGGGAGAGCGATCTGGTGCAGGCAGGGGAGATTTTTTTAGTTCTCTTTTAGTGGTCCCGAGGATAACTAACCCAATTAGAACCTCTCCACCGGGCTAGTTTTTTAGCTGGGTTAGAGCAAACTAGCTCAAACTAACCCCTCTTGTTTCGATAATTTCAGGCTATTTCAACCCAAACTAGCTCTAACTCAGGGATCCAAACAAAGAGGAGTGTTACTGTACATGCTACAGTGTGGACCGTAACACATTGTTGTTTTTTATGGCCATATCACCACATTGTTTTCTACTGCTGGTTCACTGGGCTACCGGGGTTCGCAGTGCTGGTTCACTGGGCTGCCGTGGTTCGCACTCCTCCGACCTGAGTAGTACTCCCTCCGTTCCTAAATATAAGTCTTCGTAGATATTTCACCGCGGACCACATACGGATGTATATAGATGCATTTTATGTGTAGATTCACTCATTTTTCTCCATATGTGGTCCATAGTGAAATCTCTCCAAAGACTTATATTTAGGAACAGAGGGAGTAGTATAGTACTAGTATATACCGCATCATTCTTTGCTCCTTCTTACTACTCCGAAATGTGGGAAAGCCAACAACCGGGTCGATGTGTCATGCACCAGATTAGAGCGCGGAACGGAAGGGGGGCATCACCCCGGTCGGAGCGCCAGTAATTCATGACTATAGTGAGTGGTCATATCATCATATCACAAGTCTTTCCAGCAGTAACGCGCTGTCAAATCGTACAACCCCACTCGCTCACCCTCCTCGCCTCTTTGTCAAACCGCCTACCTGAAAACTGCCGCGCATACTGCCCGGGAAAAGCTCCGCCCTCAACTTTTAACTATGGAAAATAGTTCGAGCTTGTTCATTCTATATAAATACAATACTTACTGTATGTTTATTCACCAGTGGGGTTGTTCAATGAATGGAGGGGCGTGGAGCACAAGTGAACAATACTGTAGTCCTACTAGTAGTAAGTAGGAGTCGTAGAGTAGTCACCTTAAGTAGAGAGTTTCTTTTCTTTAATGCCACACACATAAATTGAAACGCTTGTCGTGGAGAGAAAAAAGATAATCACTCCACTATATATGGACGCAGGGGCCTGAGCGCTTGCTTTACTAGGGTTGCTCTCTTCATTCTCTCATCCTCTCCAGATATAAACAAGACAGCGGTAGCGACATTTTCTCTCTGCTCACCGCTGGTCACAGATTCGGCTGGATCCCTTCGGCCGGTGTGTGTAGAGGACTAAAAGGTGCATCGTTCACGTGGTCATCACCGCCGAGGGAGGAAACCCACAGCTGTCGGAGGGGCCCGATCCTCTGCCCGTTCCATTCTCTCCGACACAGCACCGGCTCGGGAGGTCCTCCGACCCTTCTTCCTCCCTGCCGTATTGTCCGCAGATCCGACCTGCCGCCGCCGACATCCCGGCGACCCTCAGGTATAAGTTCTTCAAAAGCGGCCTTGCTCTACTGCCGCAGCTCCCCACGTGTCTGCATGTGCATCTTTTTCTTCTCCCATCAGCTCTTCCAAAGCCACCTAAATTTTTAGTATTATTAGAGGTAAAGCTACTTCATGCATTCGAATCTAGGGCTTTGTTCAAACAACGAAGAAAGGGGGGAAAGTTGTAGCATGAATATAGGACTTGATTCAAAGAGGAAATAATATGGTGAAAGTAGTAGAGACCGGATACCCAACCGGTCTCTTGGTTGAAAAGGGAAATAATGGGAAAACGCAGTACAAACTGGATAAGGAACAAATCTATTATTGGTTGAAAAAAGGATAGAAAGTGGCGGCTGGTGGACAAGTTAACAGAGTATGTCCAGGATTAGATTTGCTGCCATCACATAGTAAAAGGTCTCCAAGATTAGATTTGCTGCCCTCAGATAGTAAAAGGTCTCAGGATTAGATTTGCTGCCCTCACATAGTAAAAGGTCTCAGGATTAGATTTGCTGCCCTCACATAGTAAAAGGTCTCCATGATTAGATTTGCCGCCCTCACATAGTAAAAGGTCTCCAGGATTAGATTTTCTGCCCTCACATAGTAAAAGGTCTCCACGATTAGATTTGCTGCCCTCACATAGTACAAGGTCTCCAGGATTAGGTTTGCTGCCCTCACATAGCATGAACAAACTCGGCATCACCACTTTATGCCTCCTTGTAGGTACATTGTGCTGATGCGTCCACTGTCGCATGTCCTTATACCAACCTTTTGCTGTTGTTAATGTAAGGGCACATGTAAAATGAAGCGATCACACTGTTACCTTAGGGACATGTCTAACCAGTGTTATTGTTAATCTAATGCCTCCAGTGATGCAATTAAACTGTGTTACAAATGGCACTCATGCTATTTTCCCCAGTATGGTAAGTAAGTTGCTCCTTTACGCTGCTGAGTGTCCTGGTGTCGCCACGGTCCCATGCCCTTAAACCAACTCTTTAGCTGCTATTGATTTACTGTGTCTAGTAAACAAGCAATGCCACCATTAAAGTAATACCATATTTGAGGAATCTCATTGTTGATCGTAATGCTTCTGATAACATGAAGCATTGCTGACATTTTAAAATTTCTACTGTCCTTGCGTGATTGCCATGAACATAATTAAGATGCTTCTTTTCATTTTGTATATGTTTCATTATTCTTATTGACCAGCAACTGTTTACTTTCTATCTTTTTGTGCAGATAGGGATACCCATTTCACCTTGTTGCTATTGTGACCTTTTGGTGAACTGCACAAAACACTTTTTTTTGGAATGAGTGTCTTGTGCAGTTCAACTAAAATGTCACGTGGGCAACATCTCTCAATTTTGGTGGAACTGCACAAAATGGTGATTGGAGTTTCCAAAATCTCCGTCAAGTTGTGCCGGTAATCTCGTGCAACATTTTACTAGCCTTTGCAAGATGGAGCCGTCACTGTCACCACAATGGCACTTTATTTTAGTGGAACTGCACAAAAGGATAAGAAAATTATAGTTGCACCTTACATGAGCTGGACAACCAACCTTAATGTTCCTCAATTTTAGTGCAACTACTAAAGAAGAACCTGCCAGCTCACAAGAGCAAGTACTTCTTGCTAGCTGAATGATGCAATCTTTGCTTCATTTCAGGTGAACTGTGGAAAAAGGCGCATGAATTGAATCATGGAACTCCAGGCAGACCTCATCCAAGTAGAGCTGGAGGTTGAGTTCAAGGAGGCCGCTATTAAAGCGAAATCATGCTCTCCTGTCTCCTTGTTTGTGTTGTGCAAACTTGCTGTGCAAACATGAATACTCAACTACAGATGTTGTGACGGTCAAGAGCATTCGCCAAGTTCTTCGATTGTATGACATGGCTAGCCAAGATGGATTTAATCCCGATATTCACTTTACAAAAGGCTCTAATGGGTTGGTTCTGAATCTTGCAAGCTGGGAATCAGTGAGATGTGTAGGCATATTTGTTGTACTTATTATTTGAATCTTATTTGTTGGTTCTGAATCTTTCAAGATGGGAATCAATGAGATGTGTAGGCATCTTTGTTGTACTTATTATTTGGATCTTATTTGTTGGTTCTGAATCTTGCAAGCTGGGAATCAAAGAGATGTGTAGGCATCTTTGTTGTACTTATTATTTGGATCTTATTTGTTGGTTCTGAATCTTGCAAGCTGGGAAACACGACATGATGATGCAGAGGACAACAACCATAACAAACAGTTCAAACTTGGTAGTATTATCTTTGTGAAAGTGCGACAAATGTGCTGATTGTGTGCGTCCAGAGAATAATAATTCTAATTGTTGTGCATGTTGATCCTGTGGCACTGATAGAACGAGTGAATGCATTGCTTGTTTTAAGTATAAATTTCTATTAAAGCTAATTAAATTTAAGTAAAGTGACCACTAACTCCTGTTATTACAGTACCAATACAGACCCACTCGTGAACCGACGTGTGGCCGGAGTAGGTTTCTTAATGGAGGTGTTTCAATGCGCCGAGGGTGCATCTTCTGCCGGGCGTGCAGCGGAGAAGGGAGGGGTAGTAACTGTTGTCGCCTGTACACACTCAGCTTACTGTTGAATCTAGGTCCCCAAGAGCTGAAAAACGAACTTCTGCCGCCGCCTACACACTCGTTCACTTGAAGAGACTCCAATGGCGATCCGAGGGGTGAGCCTGCTGGATATGGACTTCAGCAAGGAGTTCCCCTTTGAGTTCGCCATTCAGTCCTATGGCTGCACCAAGTTGAATGTGATGTACACCAAAGATACGGACTCGGTGAAGCTCTACCTCGCCTCAGTCCTATGGCTGCACCAGGTTCTGGAGCATTCGTCCGTTTCATCGGCAGCGCCGACTGCACCTTCGCTAAGGTGGAGAGAAGGAGGAACGCGACGATTCATCCATCTAGTGCAACAAGCTTGTCAACATCCAGAAGCAATACAAGATCATCAGCAATGGGCAGGAGAAGGACTCTGTGGTTGACCTTGCTGAGACCATCATCGACCCCTGATACGCCAATATGAAAGAAGATGACCTGAACACGTGGGAGGTACCTCTGAATCTAGCCTACATAACCTACGTGGCCAAGGACGCATACGCATGCTACGACATGTACAGGCAGATCTTGGACATGAGGGCATGTCTGCTTCCCGTAATCGATGAGTACACAGACAGCCGCAGTGTCATGATCAAGCGTGCCAGGAAGGTCTAGATGTTGTACTTTATCTGTTTATAAGCACCTTTATCATCTGAGTGTTTCATGCATTAGCCTATGTGTCGTAATTATCTGTTTTATCCGAAATATTTGTTTTAATAACCCATTAACCCGATTGCTTTTTTTAGTGGCTATTTGCTTATGTATGTAAACTAGTTCACTTGTCCCTAAAAAAAACTAGTTCACTCGGCTGTCGTGCTTTGAATCTCCTTCCTCCCAACATATTCCCCTCCTCAGGTGGAGCCAGCAGGTCTCTGAATTTTCTCCCACTTTCTTTTTCAATGTAAACTGAGTTTTCTCCCAGTACTTTCCCCTAGAACCAACTCAACTATCCCACGTCTAGCCTAAAAAATAATAATACCCATGTACTATTAACTCATCAAATTAAAATGATATTTTATTTCGTAAGTTGAAAGTTCTTACAAAATAATAATAATAATTGTTTATATATAACTTGGCAAGTTAACTCCTAGTGATTGCATACATAAGCTTGCAAAGATTTTACTGACGTGCAATCATGTGTTTATGTTTTTATAACATTTCTCCCTCTAGCCCAACATGATATTTTCACTCAGCCCAGCAAGTCCACGGATTTCGAGAAAAATGCAAATGGGATTTAAACGGGCTGCTTAGATGCTACTTCCTCCGTTCCTAAATGTAAGTCTTTTTAGAGATTCCACTACAAACTACATACGGATGTATATAGACATATTTTAGAGTGTAGATTCACTCATTTTGCTCCGTATGTAGTCCATAGTGGAATCTCTAAAAATACTTATATTTAGGAACGGAGGGAGTACATCATTGTTTCACCCAGCCCACCAAATGGACTAAAAAAACAAATGGACTGGCTGACATGTGGGCCAGTAGGTCGAAGCCTAAGAAGGCGTTGGATTTACATCCAACGACCGACATTCTTCTTTAATCTCTCGTCTTCTTGCCCCAGTGCTGCCGGAACCGCCTGCTCCAGCCTTCGGTGTCCAGCGATGTTGTTTTGCGCTCCTCAGCGAAACGCTACCCCGCCGACGGCTAGGCCATCCCTCCACTCCACACCTCCTGTTATTCTCTGCCGAGTGTAGGCCCACCCGCACCCAAACCAGTCAAGTTTCCCACTCCTCTCCATATGCGACTCCACTGCCGCATCTTCCCCATCTCCGGGTCGTTCCGGTCTGGGGCCTCGGCGTCGTCCATCGCCTCGGTGCGCTCGGCGCGGCGTGGTTAACATACGAGAGTCATCGGAAGAGGACTGTACGTGGAGAGCCTGACAGCTGGGACCCACGAGGTCCATGGTCGCACGCAAGGAAAGTTCCTCCTTATTACGCACTGTACGTGGGAAGGGCTTTTGTATTTCACGAAAAAACGTTCCCCCCGCTGATAGGTCGGACCCACCAGCTATATCTTCGCACACAAGGAAGTGCCTCCTTATTACGCACCAAAAAATGAATACCCCTGCTAGCTAAGACCCACCATAGTGGGTGGCTGACTTGTGGGCCTTCTAAGTTGACGAGGACGGAGGGCTTTGTCAACTTAGTCAATATGAACGATTCTAGCTCCAGTGACCGTACGATGTCCAGCCAACGGCCATAGTACTTCTTCAACCTCTGGTCTTCTTGCTCCAGCCACCCAAAGCAGTGTCGGTCGTGCCGCGTGCTCCTGCCTCTCATGGCAGGCTGTGATGCCGCGGAGGCCTCACTGCCCCCTACTACTCCCACTGCTGGCCCAGGGTATCCCTCTACTCACCCACACCCCCTGTTATTTTGCGGCGATGGCAGCCTCACACCGCAGCCGAACCAGTGAACCCTCGTACTCCTAGGCCTCGTTGTTGTCCACCGCCTTGGTGCTCTCGGCGCGACGTGGTCAATGTGGTTAATGACCGACTTCCATCGGAAGAGTACTGTACGTGGAGAGGTTGACAGCTGGGTCCATGGCCACAGCCCAGTTTTTTTGTGATTTGCCAAGTAAGTCGCTTTCTCAGGCCTGTTGGGCTGCAAATCTTTCAAGACGAAGAGAGCTTCATTCGGCTGGCTGAGAAAATGGCCTATCAGTAATGAGAAATGGGTTGTACATTTTTAAAACACATCAAACTTGCAATTAGTTTCAAATATCTTTTTTTCATTTCGAGATTTTAAATTACATTAATTTTTATCCATGGAGAATTTGTTGGATTTTATATTGATATACATTTATTTTTAAAATCAGTTTGAATGTGAGTCGAAATTTCGGGATTAAAAACAGTTCGGACCGCACCGAAATATGAAAAATTTCGTATAATTTTTTACACGTGGCCACAATATGGGCTGTAATGCTAACAAAAAGAATATGAGCTCCAAAAAAACCTTAAGAATTAGAAAATGGGCTGTAAATTATTAGAAATAATGGCAGATGGGTTGTATGCTGTTTTCCACAAATTTGAGGCTTTCCTAAAAAAAAGGTTGACGCACAAGCAGTGACTGTTGGATGTCCATCGAATGGCCGTCGTGCTTCTTCAATCTCTGCTCTTCCTGCTCCAGCCGCTCAAACAAGTGCCGGCGGGACTGCCTGCTCCCTCCTCCCCGTGGCCGGCTGTGCTGCCGCGGAGGCCTCACCACCCCACTGTACTCCCATCGCTGGCCTAGCCATCCCTCTACTCACCCACACCTGCTGTTATTCTCCGGCGATGGCAGACGAACCAGTAAACCCTCGTACAGTCATACTCCCCTTCACGTGGGAAACAACTGCCGAGTCTTTCCTGCCTCCGTGTCGTTCCCTTCCTAGGCCTTGCCGTCGTCCACCACCCTGGTGCTCTCGGCACGGCCTGGTCAACGTGGTCAACGACCGACATGCATCTGAAGTGGACTGTACGTGGAGAGGCCGACAGCTGGGTCCACGGCCGCACGCAAGGAAATGCCTCCTTATTACGCGCAAAATAATGATTCCTCCACCAGACATCAGGGACCCACCGAAAGGGCCTCTGTATTTCGTGAAAAAAACGTTACCGCCGCTGACAGCTCGGACCCACTGATACGTCTCCGTCATATCTATAATTTTTGATTGTTCCATGCCAATATTCTTCAACTTTCATACACTTTTGGCAACTTTTTATATTATTTTTGGGACTAACATATTGATCCAGTGCCCAGTGCCAGTTCCTGTCTGTTGCATGTTTTATGTTTTGCAGAAAACCAATATCAAACAGAGTCCAAACGGGATAAAAACGGACGGAGATTTTTTTGGAATATTTATTATTTTTGGGAAGTAAACTCAACGCGAAATAGTGTCCGGGGTGGCCATGAGACAGGGGGCCGCTCCCCAGGGAGGCAGGCGCGCCCTGGGCTCTTGTGGACCACCTGTAAGGCGGTTGATGCTCTTCTTTTGGCGAAAGAAAGCTAATTTTATGAGAAAAATCAGGGCGAAAGATTCACCCCAATCGGAGTTATGGATATCCAGATATAAAGGAAACGGTGAAGGGGCAGAATCAGAGAATGCAGAAACAGAGAGATAGATCCAATCTCGAAGGGGCTCTCGCCCCTCCCAAGCCATGGGAGCCAAGGACCATAGGGGAAACCCTTCTCCCATCTAGGGAGGAGGTCAAGGAAGAAGAAGAAGAAGGGGGGCTCTCTCTCCCCCTTGCTTCCCGTGGTGCCGGAACGCCGCCGGGGGCCATCATCATCACCGTGATCTTCACCAACACCTCCATCACCTTCACCAACATCTCCATCACCTTCCCCCATCTATATTCAGCGGTCCACTCTCCCGCAACCCGCTGTACCCTCTACTTGAACATGGTGCTTTATGCTTCATATTATTTTCCAATGATGTGTTGCCATCCTATGATGTGTGAGTAGATTTTGGTTGTCCTATCAGGGTGATTGATGAATTGCTATGATTGGTTTGAGTTTCATGTTTTATTATTGGTGCTGTTCTATTGTGCCCTCCGTGTCGCGCAAGCGTGAGGGATTCCCGCTGTAGGGTTTGCAATATGTTTATGATTTGCTTATGGTGGGTTGCGTGAGTGACTGAAACACAAACCCGAGTAAGTAGGTTGTTTGCGTATGGGATAAAAGGGGACTTGATGCTTAATGCTATGGTTGGGTTTTACCTTAACGAATCTTTAGTAGTTGCGGATGCTTGCTAGAGTTCCAATCATAAGTGCATATGATCCAAGTAGAGAAAGTATGTTAGCTTATGCCTCTCCCTCAAATAGAATTGCAATAGTGATTGTCGGTCTAGTAACGTAGTCAGTTGCTTAGGGACAATTCCACAACTCCTACCACCACTTCTCCACACTTGCTATATTTAGTTTATTGCATCTTTATTTAAACAGCCCCTACTTTTTATTTACGTGTTCTTTATTATCTTGCAAACCTATCCTATCACACCTACAAAGTACTTCTAGTTTCATACTTGTTTTAGGTAAAGCGAACGTCAAGCGTGCGTAGAGTCGTATCAGTGGCCGATAGGACTTGAGAGAGTATTTGTTCTACCTTTAGCTCCTCGTTGGGTTCGACACTCTTACTTATCGAAAGAGGCTACAACTATCCCGTATACTTGCGGGTTATTAAGACCTTTTTCTGGCGCCGTTGCCGGGGAGTCATAGCGTGGGGTGAATATTCTCGTGTGTGCTTGTTTGCTTTATCACTAAGTAATTTTTATTTGCTGTTCTTAGTTGTTTTCTATCTTTAGTTATGGGTAGGAAATGCAAAATACCAAAAAAATTAGTTGTACCTACTGCTCCAATGGATGAAGAACCACCCAAAATCTATCACACTACTGAAGCTTTTTACTTGGATCATCTTCGATCCCTTTGTGCTCGTGCTGAAACCCCAACTAGCTTAGTTGAGGGCAAATCTTTAGATGAGCATGCATGTTATGTGCGACACCGTATATCTGAAAAGGGGAAACTATTATGGGATCAAATTCAACGTTTGCAATGCTATGCTTGGAATGTATGTGAAATATATGATGTTACTTGTTGTTCTGAAAACCCTAAGAAACACCTTCCCTACCAATGGGAGTTTGATAATGGAATCGTATCTTCGTATGCTAAGGGTGTTTATAATTACTATGATGTTCAACAAATTGAAGAATTTGTTGATTTTAAGGGTGCTTTTGAAATTGCTTCTTTGATTGAAAAGTATGATGCTACTCTTTACAAATCTGAAAGTTTTGCCATACTTGAATATTGTTATGATAATTATGCTTCTAATGCCTATGTTAAACCATATATTGAGAAATTCACCGCTTTCCAAGAAGAGAATAATATTTTGCAGGAAGCTATGGAAGAAGAAATTGATGAAACTGTGAGCTCATTGGATGAAAAAGATGATGAGGAGAACGAAGAACAAAAGGTGGAAGAGCGGATTAGCTACCCGTGCCCACCTTCTAATGAGAGTAACTCTTCAACTCATACATTGTTTAATTCCCCTTCGTGCTTACCGAAGGATGATTGCTATGATGCTTGCTATGCTTGTGGCTGAGATGCCAATATGAATTATGCTTATGGAGACGAACTTGCTATAGTTCCTTATGTTAAACATGAAATTGTTGCTATTGCACCCACGCATGATAGTCCTATTATCCTTTTGAATTCTCCCTACTACACTATATCGGAGAAGTTTGTGCTTAGTAAGGATTATATTGTTGGGTTGCCTTTTACCGTTGCACGATTTTGATATATGTAATATGCATGTGCTTGCTGCTCCAACTTGCAATTATTATGAAAGAGGAACTACATCTCCACCTCTCTATGTTTCCAACACGATAGAATTGCAAGAAACTGCTTATACTATGCATTGGCCTTTACTTTGTGTGCATGAATTGTTATTTTATGACATGCTGATGCATAAGAAGAGAGTTAGACTTCGTGTTTGCATGATATATGTTATTTTGTGCTCACTACTAAATTACAAATCATTGTTAATTAAAATTGGCTTTAATATACCTTGGGATCCGGGTGGATTCATTATTTGAGCACTATATGCCTAGCTTAATGGCTTTAAAGAAACCGCTGCCAGGGAGACAACCCGGAAGTTTTAGAGAGTCATTTATTTATGTTGAGTGCTTTTATATAGTTTAAAAACAAAAAAAAGAGGGGAACCTAAAAACTTTTCAAAAAGGAAAGTGAAAGTAAGAAAGACGAGCATTGTTGAAGTGGGAGAGCTCCTTGAACTTTGTTCATGCTCACGGAAACTTTGTGAATCTTAATTACAGAAACTTTTCATCAAAAATAATCATCCCCTTGTACAATTCCATTCTATTATAAAAATAATGTGCCAAGGTTTGCCTTTAGGATGTTTACAATGCTTGTTGGTTTGTACGGTGCAGGACAGAAACTTTGGCTGTAGTGCGCGATTTTAAATTTTTAAATGGAACGTCAAGTGGGTCTGATTCCTTTTGCATTGTCTTTCTATACAACTTGTTTATTTTTCCGAATTTTGGTAGAAGTTTTGGGGTACCATAAGTATGGTGGATGTTCATATTGCTACAGACTATTCTGTTTTTGACAGATTCTGTTTTTGATGCATAGTTTGCTTGTTTTGATGAATGTAACAATTTATATCGGTGGATTAAGCCATGGAAAAGCTATATTACAGTAGAAACAATGCAAAAACAAAATATGAATTGGTTTGCAACAGTACTTAGAGTGGTGATTTGCTATATTATACTAACGGATCTTACCGAGTTTTCTGTTGAAGTTTTGTGTGGATGTAGTGTCTAATCGAGGATGTCTTGATATGAGGAAAAGGAAGAGGCAAGAGCTCAAGTTTGGGGATGCCCGAGGCACCCCAAGTAAATATTCAAGGAGACTCAAGCATCTAAGCTTGGGGATGCCCCGGAAGGCATGCCCTCTTTCTTCAACAAGTATCGGTATGTTTTCGTATTCGTTTCGTTCGTGCATTATGTGCAAGTCTTGGAGCGTCTTTTGCATTTAGTTTTCACTTTTCTTTTATGCACCATGCTGGTATGAGATAGTCCTTGGTTGTTTATAGAATTCTCATTGCACTTCACTTAAATCTTTTGAGTATGGCTTTATAGAATGCTTCATGTGCTTCACTTATATCATTTGAAGTTTGGATTGCCTGTTTCTCTTCACATAGAAAACCGCCATTTGTAGAATGCTCTTTTGCTTCACTTATACTTGTTAGAGCGTGGGCATATCTTTTGTAGAAATAATTAAACTCTCTTGCTTCGCTTATATCAATTTAGAGAGATGACAGGAATTGGTCATTCACATGGTTAGTCATAAAATCCTACATAAACTTGTAGATCGCTGAATATGATATGTTTGATTCCTTGCAATAGTTTTGCGATATAAAGATGGTGATATTAGAGTCATGCTAGTGGGTGGTTGTGGATTGTAGCGACACTTGTGTTGAGGTTTGCAAGTCCCGTAATATGCACACATGGTAACCGTTGTGTGACAAATTTGAAGCATGGGGTGTTTCTTTGATTGTCTTCCTTATGAGTGGCAGTCGGGGACGAGCGATGGTCTTTTCCTACCAATCTATCCCCCTAGGGGCATGCATAGTAGTACTTTGCTTCGAGGGCTAATAAACTTTTGCAATAAGTATATGAGTTCTTTATGACTAATGTGAGTCCATGGATTATACACACTTTTACCTTTCCATGATTGCTAGCCTCTTCGGTACCGTGCATTGCCCTTTCTCACCTCGAGAGTCGGTGCAAACTTCGCCGGTGCATCCAAACCCCGTGATACGATAAGCTCTGTCACACATAAGCCTCATTATATCTTCCTCAAAACAGCCACCATACCTACCTATTATGGTATTTCCATAGCCATTCCGAGATATATTGCCATGCAACTTTCATCATCATCATATACATGACTTGAGCATTTATTGTCATATTGCTTTGCATGATCGTAAGATAGCTAGCATGATGTTTTCATGGCTTGTCCGTTTTTTGATGTCATTGCTACGATAGATCATTGCACATCCCGGTACACCGCCGGAAGCATTCATATAGAGTCATATCTTTGTTCTAGTATCGAGTTGTAATGTTGAGTTGTAAGTAAATAAAAGTGTGATGATCATCATTATAGAGCATTGCCCCAGGAAAAAAAGAGGAAAGGACAAAGAAGCCTAAATAAAAAAAGGGGGCCAAAGAAGCCCACCAAAAAGAAAAAAAATAAAAAAAAATAAAAAAAAGAAAAGGGGCAATGCTACTATCCTTTTTCCACACTTGTGCTTCAAAGTAGCACCGTGTTCTTCATATAGATTGTCTCCTATGTTATCACTTTCATATACTAGTGAGAATTTTCATTATAGAACTTGGCTTGTATATTCCAACGATGGGCTTCCTCAAATGCCCTAGGTCTTCATGAGCAAGCAAGTTGGATGCACACCCACTTAGTTTCTTTTGTTGAGCTTTCATATACTTATAGCTCTTAGTGCATCCGTTGCATGGCAATCCCTACTCCTCACATTGATATCAATTGACGGGCATCTCCATAGTCCGTTGATTAGCCGCGTCGATGTGAGACTTTCTCTTTTTTTGTCTTCTCCACATAACCTCCATCATTATATTCTATTCCACCTATAGTGCTATATCCATGGCTTGCGCTCATGTATTGCATGAGGGTTGAAAAAGATGAAGTGGGTTAAAAAGTATGAACCAATTGCTCGGCTCGTCATCAGGGCAGTGCATGATGGGAGCATTTTTTCTGTGACGAAGATGAAGCATGGCCAAACTGTATGATTTTGTAGGATAAGCTTGCTTTGGCCTTGTTTTTTTGAAAAGACATGATTGCTTTATTGGTACACTCGAAGTATTATCGTTTTTTATGTCAAATGATAGACTATTGCTTTGAATCACTCGTGTCTTAATATTCATGCCATGATTAGACATATGATCAAGATTATGCTAGGTAGCATTCCACATCAAAAATTATCTTTTTTATCATTTACCTACTCGAGGATGAACAGGAATTAAGCTTGGGGATGCTGATACGTCTCCATCGTATCTATAATTTTTGATTATTCCATGCCAATATTCTTCAACTTTCATACACTTTTGGCAACTTTTTATATTATTTTTGGGACTAACATATTGATCCAGTACCCAGTGCCAGTTCCTCTCTGTTGCATGTTTTATGTTTCGTAGAAAACCAATATCAAATGGGGTCCAAACGGGATAAAAATGGACGGAGAATTTTTTTGGAATATTTATGATTTTTGGGAAGTAAAATCAACGCGAAACAGTGTCCGGGGTGGCCACGAGACAGGGGGCCGCGCCCCAGGGAGGCAGGCACGCCCTGGGATCTCGTGGGCCACCCGTAAGGCGGTTGACGCTCTTCTTTTGGCGCAAGAAAGCTAATTTTATGAGAAAAATTTGGGCGAAAGATTCACCCCAATCGGAGTTACGGATCTCCAGATATAAAGGAAGGCAGAATCAGAGAAAGCAGAAACAGAGAGATAGATCCAATCTCAGAGGGGCTCTCGCCCCTCCCAAGCCATGGGAGCCAAGGACCATAGGGTAAATGTCACGCCCAATATGCGACCCTATCCAAAAGGAACTCGAAGGTCCCACCAAGGATAGACCCGCATATTGAAACGCTTTTGCATGGTGGATATCATTACATCAACATTACATAATAGGTGGGGATACATACAAGAGGCATACAATGCCACATGAATACAACATCACAATACATAAGAACATCATCCGACTACGGATGAATCACAAACAGAAACTCAAACGACATCCACCCTACTAGCCCAGGCTGCCGACCTGGAACCTATTCCTGATCGAAGAAGCAGAAGAAGAACTCAACGCAAGCAAGCATCGCTCTCGCGTCATGATCATCGCACAACCTGTACCTGCAACTGTTGTTGTAGTAATCTGTGAGCCACGAGGACTCAGCAATCCCATTACCATGGGTATCAAGACTAGCAAAGCTTAATAGAAAAGGAAGGGGTAAAGTGGTGAGGCTGCAGCAGCGACTAAGCATATATGCTGGCTAACATACGCAAATAAGAGCGAGAAGAGAGCAAAAGGAACGGTCGTCAACTAGCAATGATCAAGAAGTGATCCTGAACTCCTACTTACGTCAAACATAACTCAGAAACCGTGTTCACTTCCCGGACTCCGCCGAAAAGAGACCATCACGGCTACACACACGGTTGATGCGTTTTAATTTGGATCTGGTGTCAAGTTATCTACAACCGGACATTAACAAATTCCCATCTGCCTATAACCGCAAGCACGGCTTTCGAAAGATTATACCCTGCAGGGGTGTCCCAACTTAGCCCATGACAAGCTCTCGCGATCAACGAAGGAATAGACCTTCTCCCAGGAAGACCCGATCAGACTCGGAAACCCGGTTTACAAGACATTTCGACAATGGTAAAACAAGACCAGCAAAGCCGCCCGATGCGCCGACAATCCCGATAGGAGCTGCACATATCTCGTTCTCAGGGCAACACCGGATGAGACTAGCTACGAGTAAAACCAACCCTCAAGTTGCCCCGAGGTGGCCCCGCAGGCAGCTCAGTTCGGACCAACACTTAGACAAGCACTGGCCCGGGGGGGCTAAAATAAAGATGACCCTCGGGTTGGCCGACCCAAGGGAAAGGATAGGTGGTGGTGAGGCAAATGGTAAAACCAAGGTTGGGCCTTGCTGGAGGAGTTTTATTCAAAGCGAACTGTCAAGGGGGTCCCATAAATCACCCGACCGCGTAAGGAACGCAAAATCCGGGAACATAACACCGGTATGACGGAAACTAGGGCGGCAAGAGTGGAACAAAACACCAGGCAAAAGGCCAAGCCTTCCACCCTTTACCAAGTATATAGATGCATTAATAATATAAGAGATATTGTGATATCCCAACCAAAAACCTGTTCACCATGGAGAAATCTTCAACTTCACCTGCAACTAGCAACGCTATAAGAGGGGTTGAGCAAAGCGGTAACATAGCCAAGCAACGGTTTGCATAGGAGAGGTGTCAAAGGTTAGAGGTTCATGGCAAATTTGGGATGGCTTGATAAACAGATGATAGGTAGCGCAGCAAAGCGATAGAACGAAGCAACTAGCATAGCAATGATAGTAGTGAGATCCAGGGTAGCGGTCATCTTGCCTGAAATCCCGCAAGGAAGAAGAATGAGTCCATGAAGAAGACAAACGGATGAAGCCGAACCAACCGTAGACAAACGAATCCTCACGATCGCAACGAAACAGGAACTATCGAAAAGAAGCACACAACATAGTAAACACACCACACATGAACATGACATGATGCACAACAAGCATGATGCATGACCAAACTACATGAAGCTACTCATGGCAAGAGATGATGCAAACAAGAGCAACACATCAAGGCAAGTTTAAATGAGGCCGGGAACAACATATAACAATTCCGGTAAGTCCTCATATGCATATTTCGAAATTGGTCCAGATCTGAATAAACCTTATGTTCAAGTAGTTAAACATCAAGTTAAGATGCACAAAGATGATCTACACGAGATTCTAGTCAAGTTACATATAAAGTTCATTAGATTCGGAGCTACGGCCTAGAAGATATGAGCAAAACAAGTTAAACATGGCATTGATGCAAAATGCATACAAACATCAAGCAAACACCTCAAAACAAGGATGCAACATGATAATATGAAACTACATGCAATTCTAAGCAAGTTTCATATAGAGCACACTCAAAACGGAGCAACGGTTCAACACACACACATGAAACAAGTTATAGCAACAATCTGTCCAAAACAGCAACTAGGCATATTGCAAGCATCAAAACAACATACTACAGCACCCCAACACAATAACAAAAGGCATGGGCATGATGTCCAGGTAAAGCATGTCAAAACATGAACACTGATCTATCTCCAGAAATCACTAGAACATGCTCAAACACACATGGTAAGATTGCAAGTTATTACAATTTCAGGCTTTGCAGAAAATAACATCATGATGCAATGTTCAGAGCTATCAAACAACATGTTACAGGAACTCATCATGGCAAACAAAGGCATGGCATGAATCTACTAATTGCATAGATCAAAAGTCCTTTACTGACCATAAGCCAAAAAGGATCAGAAAATATGATGGCACCCACGTAAACATAGCAAGTTATTAAACAGATTCATACATGGCAGGAACATAATTATGAAGGCATGTAGATAAGCTTGTGCAACTCACTACAGAGCATTATATGGCATGGCAAGGCACCCAACAGTAAGAAGGCATGTTTGTGAAGCTAAGCATGGCAATAGCAAGGTCATAGGGTGCATGGATAACTAGGAAAACACATGGAAACAACTGAACATAATGTTAACAGGCTGACAACAACATTATGAAGCAACTTTGGAGCAAGTTATGAACAATCTACAGCAAGCCTTAAATGCTACCAGGGGCATGTATGGTTAGAGGATGACATTTAGATCAAAACATGTTTATAGAACATCTCCAGATTATGCATAGAATGATTAGTAGCAACATGTTTATATGGCATCACGAAATAACAGATTCAGCCTAGCAAAACAGCAACATCATGAACTCTACTTAACAAGCTCGATTCACTCACCACAAGTCATTGCATGACAATATAAGCATAGCATCACCAAGAAGACATGTTTGTGTAACCAACCAAGGCAAGAACAAGTCCATAGCATGCAAGGATCAACTATAGCAAGCTTGGCCAAATTGAATAACATGTAAACAATCTGCCAGGAAACATTTTGAAGCAAAAGTAGAGCACTCAAATGACATGCTAGACTACTCCATAATTGCAACAAAAGGCATGAATGGATAGACAATAACCATATGTTTAAAACACCCTTACTGAAGTATATCTAAATATGCATGGATCTCTCTATAGCACCAAGTTTACATGGCATCAAAATAACAGCAGAACAGGGACTAAAATCAGCAATATCACGATGCCTAGTTTGCATGCTTGTGCTAGTCACCACATTGATCACAAAAATACATAGTAAGCACCTCTGTAAAGAAGACATGGCATAGTCCAAAACACATGAAGACATCAACCTCATAGGATGCACACATCAATCATGGCAAAAATGACAAAAGAGCTCGTCCTGATAACAGACAGCAGAAAACATTATGAAGCACTCTTACAACAACGATTCAGGCATCTAGATGACCTCAAATGAAAATGATGCAATGGCACGAAATGATGTACTCTTCGAGGCGAACAATTTGACATATTACACGCACAAAACGGAGCTACGGATGCAGAGATACGGCATGAAGAACATGGCATGAAAATTACAAAATATCGGGGACTTGGTCGTTTTTCACCTCTGGGAGAAGTCAACGGTGGCGCGGATTTCGAGGATGGCCGGGGCTCTCGCCGGAGAGGACGGGGAAGACGGCCGGAGAGGCGGATACGGGCCGGATCTCGCCGGATCCGGCCGGATTCCAGCGTGGTGTGGCGCGGGGACGCGGGGAGGAGACGCGGTGGCCGGGGCGCTCGGGGCGGCGCCGGTTGCCGGCGGAGGCGGCCCGCTCCGGCGGAGGAGCTCGGCGGCCTAGGCGCGGGC
>NC_041385.1:125212714-125299815 GCF_002162155.2 Triticum dicoccoides
CGCGCGGGCGGCGCGGGGCGGCGGAGTCGGGCTCGCGGGCCCGCCGTGGGCTCGCGGGCCGGCGGCGGCGGACGGTGGCGGACCGCCACGTGGTGAGGCAAGATTGGCCGGGGCGGCGGGCGCGGACGTGTCCGGCGCGGCGGAGGACGATTTTTTTAGGGTTTGGGAGGATTAGACCGCGAATTTCGGGGGATGGGCATATTTATAGATAGAGGGAGCTAGGAGAGTCCAAATGAGGAGCGGTTTTCGGCCACGCGATCGTGATCGAACGACCGAGAGCATGGAGGGGAGTTAGGTGGGTTTTGGGCCAGTTTGGAAGGGGTGTTGGGCTGCAAAGGGAAAGGGGCCTTACGGTTACCCGGTTAACCGTTGGAGTACCAAACGAACTCGAAATGGCACGAAACTTGACAGTCGGTCTACCGGTGCTATACCAAGGCCACTTGGCAAGACTCGGGCCATTCCGAGAAAGTTTAACACCCACTCACAACGAGAGACAAAAGGGGGACGCCGGAGGGCATAGGAGCGCCGGATTGCAAAACGGACAACGGGGAAAATGCTCGGATGCATGAGACGAACACGTATGCAAAATGAAATGTACATGATGACATGATAAAATGCAACACGCAAGCAAATGACATGGCAACATCGGAGAATAACTGGCAGACACCTGGCGCATCGAATCCAGGGCGTTACAACACTCCTCCACTAACAAGAGATCTCGTCCCGAGATCTTAGGACCGAGACGGAAGGGGAAAGGATGAGGTGAAATAAGAACAAAAGAGAGAGGATGACCAAAGTCGAGAGCACTCGGTGAGAAAAGAGGAACGACGAATATGACAAGAATCAAAAACTCAAGAAACAAGATAGACTAAGAAACCACTCGTTCTAACCGGAGTGGTTAGTATGAGAAAAGAAACGAATAAGACCGAAAAGATTTAGGCAGCACTCCGACTGAAAATGGAAAGAATAGAACATGAGCTTCACAAGATGGAATGACACTTGACGAGAGGAACAACACAAAGCCTCCGGAAGAATTGGAAGAGTTGAATGAAAAGAACTTAGAAGGAAGGATTGAACGGATTTGAAAATCTGAGAAGAACGAAGAAATGCAAAACTCCAATTCAAAAGAATACGGAGAACTAATTGCACTTCGAGACGCGAGAAGAAAAGATACTTGAACTCCGCCAACAAGATCTTGAAGAACACTTGAAGAATGAATTAAATCGTGAAGAACCACCATGTAGAACTCCATTGACAAAAAGATGATGAGATAGAATGAAGGATGAAAGAATAAGATTAAAGCCTTGCGGTGATTTAGATGGAGGTTCCGACGAAATGACCGAGGAAATTTGAACTCCGGAAAAGAAAAGATGAAAACACTTGGAACTAGAATTTATTCATCAAGAACAAACTCCGAAGGAAGGGATTAATCACTTGGATGAAATAAGAATAAGATTTATTGTATGCTTATCCTTCATCAAATTAAATTGATGACAAGCAATGGATTTTGCATACTACTTATTCTTCTTGAAAAGGATTGAGAAGGGATAGCACAAAACTTGAGGAAGTCTTCATGAACCACCGATAGGATTGGAAAGAACGAATGAATTAAAATGACAATCGAAGAAAAGAATCTTGAATGAACCATCGTTAGAATTCGAAAATGATTGATGAAAGAGGATGAATCACCGGGAAGAATTAGAAGAACAAATATGCTTGAGGGGATTTAGATGCAAGAGAACGAGAGAACTCGAGCTGATTAAAGAACATTTGAATGAAGCACCGGGATAAATAGAGAATGATAACTGGAATGATGGGCTCCGATGAAAAGAAAAAGAAATCAACTCCTGAAATACTCCGGATGGATATGAAAAGAATATCTGACGAATGGAATAATTCGAGAGGATGATATGAAACTAGAACCACGAAACTTCGAGAGGACGGACAAGAATTAGAGGAAAAACTCTCCTTCGGTTTTCAAATGACGACGAGAAACAACATCAAAATTACTGAGGTACTCCGGGAGAATGGAAAGCAAAGAGGTTGAGCCAACGATGAAAAGAGTTTGAAAGTGATCTTAGAAAGGCATCTGACTGATGAAATCCATTCTTACGTCACACTTGAAAAGAATTTGGGAATAGCTCCGGGGGAATTAGAAGAGTCAGGTAAGATCCTGGGAAAAGACCTGTGGGTTAGGGCCCACTGAAGAGATAACACCGTTGAAAAGGTTTGTTGAATCGATAGATGATGCACCGGAACAATTGAAATATTTGAATGAGGTGACAACCTCGAATAAATTCGAACACAGACGAATCTCCTGAGATGTCTAGAGCACTCCGGAAGGATGAACTGGCGAGAGGCGAACGAGCAGTGAAGACACCTGAGCCGAGGGAAAGAATATGATCAACCCGAAAAACTTGAATTGAATCCACCGGATAAAGAAAAGGGATGAAGAATGACGAACAAGACGAGAATTCACCGGTTGAAATGATTGAGGGAAGACTGAAGAACCTCCGTACGAATGAAAATTGATGCTCGAAAGAGACTGAGGCTCCGGGAAGAAGAGGGTGGGAGGGCGGGAAAACAAAGGCAACTTGGGAGGGGGAACCGACGAATAACTTGAACAGAAAAACGCCAGTTGAAATCATTGAGGAGAGAGAGCAAAAACTTCGCATGAGTAGGATGGATACTCGATTACGGACTCCGGTTTCGAGAAGAAAAGGGGTGGGCGGGTGGGAAAAGAAAACAACTGAGGATTGAACTCAAAGATGAAGATGCTCGAGTCGACTTGACGAGAAATGCACCGGATGAAAAGAGGATGGACAACTCACGAAACTAACCGCGTGATCCTAAAGAAAAATTTGAAGGGGAAGAGGAGTAATTCAAAACACCTACATCAAGATTCCTTACCAGAGCGACGAAGGGGATGAGGAGTAAAAAGAATTCCTACTCTCCGATATAACTAGACTCCGAAAACAGTTTTTCTTCTAGACTCAACAACGGCCAAACTACACGATCAATCAAGGGGGCTCCTAGGGTCGGTCGAGGCTCTGATACCAACTTGTCACGCCCAATATGCGACCCTATCCAAAAGGAACTTGAAGGTCCCACCAAGGATAGACCCGCATATTGAAACGCTTTTGCAAGGTGGATATCATTACATCAACATTACATAATAGGTGGGGATACATACAAGAGGCATACAATGCCATATGAATACAACATCACAATACATAAGAACATCATCCGACTACGGATGAATCACAAACAGAAACTCAAACGACATCCACCCTGCTAGCCCAGGCTGCCGACCTGGAACCTATTCCTGATCGAAGAAGCAGAAGAAGAACTCAACGCAAGCAAGCATCGCTCTCGCGTCATGATCATCGCACAACCTGTACCTGCAACTGTTGTTGTAGTAATCTGTGAGCCACGAGGACTCAGCAATCCCATTACCATGGGTATCAAGACTAGCAAAGCTTAATAGGAAAGGAAGGGGTAAAGTGGTGAGGCTGCAGCAGCGACTAAGCATATATGCTGGCTAACATACGCAAATAAGAGCGAGAAGAGAGCAAAAGGAACGGTCGCCAACTAGCAATGATCAAGAAGTGATCCTGAACTCCTACTTACGTCAAACATAACTCAGAAACCGTGTTCACTTCCCGGACTCTACCGAAAAGAGACCATCACGGCTACACACACGGTTGATGCGTTTTAATTCGGATCTGGTGTCAAGTTATCTACAACCGGACATTAACAAATTCCCATCTGCCTATAACCGCAAGCATGGCTTTCGAAAGATTATACCCTGTAGGGCTGTCCCAACTTAGCCCATGACAAGCTCTCGCGATCAACGAAGGAATAGACCTTCTCCCAGGAAGACCCGATCAGACTCGGAAACCCGGTTTACAAGACATTTCAACAATGGTAAAACAAGACCAGCAAAGCCGCCCGATGCACCGACAATCCCGATAGGAGCTGCACATATCTCGTTCTCAGGGCAACACCGGATGAGACTAGGTACGAGTAAAACCAACCCTCAAGTTGCCCCGAGGTGGACCCACAGGCAGCTCAGTTTGGACCAACACTTAGACAAGCACTGGCCCGGGGGGGCTAAAATAAAGATGACCCTCGGGTTGGCCGACCCAAGGGAAAGGATAGGTGGTGGTGAGGCAAATGGTAAAACCAAGGTTGGGCCTTGCTGGAGGAGTTTTATTCAAATCGTACTATCAAGGGGGTCCCATAAATCACCCGACCGCGTAAGGAACGCAAAATCCGGGAACATAACACCGGTATGACGGAAACTAGGGCGGCAAGAGTGGAACAAAACACTAGACAAAAGGCCAAGCCTTCCACCCTTTACCAAGTATATAGATGCATTAATAATATAAGAGATATTGTGATATCCCAACCAAAATCCTGTCCACCATGGAGAAATCTTCAACTTCACCTGCAACTAGCAACGCTATAAGAGGGGCTGAGCAAAAGTGGTAACATAGCCAAACAATGGTTTGCATAGGAAGGGTGTCAAAGATTAGAGGTTCATGGCAATTTGGGATGGCTTGAATAAACAGGTGATAGGTAACGCAGCATAGCGATAGAACGAAAACAACTAGCATAGCAATAATAGTAGTGAGATCCAGGGTAGCGGTCATCTTGCCTGAAATCCCGCAAGGAAGAAGAACGAGTCCATGAAGAAGATGAACGGATGAAGCCGAACCAAGCAAAGACGAACGAATCCTCATGATCGCAACAAAACAAGAACTAACAAGAAGAAGCACACAGCAAGGTAAACACACCACACATGAAAAAGACATGATGCACAACAAGCATTATGCATGACAATGCTACATTAAGCTACTCATGGCAAGAGATGAAGCAAACAAGAGCAACACATCAAGGCAAGTTTAAATGAGGCCGGGAACAACATATAACAATTCCGGTAAGTCCTCATATGCATATTTCGAAATTGGTCCAGATCTGAATAAACCTTATGTTCAAGTAGTTAAACATCAAGTTAAGATGCACAAAGATGATCTACACGAGATTCTAGTCAAGTTACATATAAAGTTCATTAGATTCGGAGCTACGGCCTAGAAGATATGAGCAAAACAAGTTAAACATGGCATTCATGCAAAATGCATACAAACATCAAGCAAACACCTCAACACAAGGATGCAACATGATAATATGAAACTACATGCAATTCTAAGCAAGTTTCATATAGAGCACACTCAAAACGGAGCAACGGTTCAACACACACACATGAAACAAGTTATAGCAACAATCTGTCCAAAACAGCAACTAGGCATATTGCAAGCATCAAAACAACATGCTACAGCACCCCGCCATAATAACAAAAGGCATGGGCATGATGTACAGGTAAAGCATGTCAAAACATGAACAGTGAGCTATCTCCAGAAATCACTAGAACATGCTCAAACACACATGGTAAGATTGCAAGTTATTACAATTTCAGACTTTGCAGAAAATAACATCATGATGCAATGTTCAGAGCTATCAAACAACATGTTACAGGAACTCAACATGGCAAACAAAGACATGGCATAAATCTACTAATTGCATAGATCAAAAGTCCCTTACTGACCATAAGCCAAAAAGCATCAGAAAATATGATGGCACCCACGTAAACATAGCAAGTTATTAAACAGATTCATACATGGCAGGAACATAATTATGATGGCATGTAGATGAGCTTGTGCAACTCACTACAGAGCATTACATGGCATGGCAAGGTACCCAACAGTAAGAAGGCATGTTTGTGAAGCTAAGCATGGCAATAGCAAGGTCATAGGGTGCATGGATAACTAGGAAAACACATGGAAACAACTGAACATAATGTTAACAGGCTGACAGCAACATTATGAAGCAACTTTGGAGCAAGTTATGAACAATCTACAGCAAGCTTTAAATGCTACCAGGGGCATGTATGGTTAGAGGATGACATGTAGATCAAAACATGTTTATAGAACATCTCCAGATTATGCATAGAATGATTAGTAGCAACATGTTTATATGGCATCACGAAATAACAGATTCAGCCTAGCAAAACAGCAACATCATGAACTCTACTTAACAAGCTCGATTCACTCACCACAAGTCATTGCATGACAATATAAGCATAGCATCACCAAGAAGACATGTTTGTGTAACCAACCAAGGCAAGAACAAGTCCATAGCATGCAAGGATCAACTATAGCAAGCTTGGCCAAATTGAATAACATGTAAACAATCTGCCAGGAAACATTTTGAAGCAAAAGTAGAGCACTCAAATGACATGCTAGACTACTCCATAATTGCAACAAAAGGCATGAATGGATAGACAATAACCATATGTTCAAAACACCCTTACGGAAGTATCTCTAAATATGCATGGATCTCTCTGTAGCACCAAGTTTACATGGCATCAAAATAACAGCAGAACAGGGACTAAAATCAGCAATATCACGATGCCTAGTTTGCATGCTTGTGCTAGTCACCACATTGATCACAAAAATACATAGTAAGCACCTCTGTAAAGAAGACATGGCATAGTCCAAAACACATGAAGATATCAACCTCATAGGATGCACACATCAATCATGGCAAAAATGACAAAAGAGCTCGTTCTGATAACAGACAGCAGAAAACATTATGAAGCACTCTTACAACAACGATTCTGGCGTCTAGATGACCTCAAATGAAAATGATGCAATGGAATAAAATGATGTACTCTTCGAGGGGAACAATTTGACATATTACATGCACAAAACGAAGCTACGGATGCAGAGATACGGCATGACGAACATGGCATGAAAATTACAAAATATCGGGGACTTGGTTGTTTTTCACCTCCGGGAGAAGTCAACAGTGGCGCGGATTTCGAGGATGGTCGGGGCTCTCGCCGGAGAGGACGGGGAAGACGGCCGGAGAGGCGGATCCGGGCCGGATCTCGCCGGATCCGGCCGGATCCCAGCGTGGTGTGGTGCGGGGACGCGGGAAGGAGACGCGGCGGCCGGGGCGCTCGGGGCGGCGCCGGTTGCCGGCGGAGGCGGCCCGCTCCGGCGGAGGAGCTCGGCGGCCTAGGCGCGGGCCGGGCGGCGGAGAACCGGCGGGGCGCGGGATCCGCGCGGGCGGAGGGCGGCGGCAGGGCGATGGGGCGAGGCGGAGGCGGAGCGCGCCGGCGAGGCGGCGGCGGAGCACGCCGGCTGGGTCCGGCGGCCGGAGACGAGCGCGGACGCGGAGGACGCACGGGCGGCGGAGTCGGGCTCGCGGGCCGGCGGTGGCGGACGGTGGCGGACCGCCACGTGGCGAGGCAGGATTGGCCGGGGCGGCGGGCGCGGACGTGTCCGGCGCGGCGGAGGACGATTTTTTTAGGGTTTGGGAGGATTAGACCGCGAATTTCGGGGGATGGGCATATTTATAGATAGAGGGAGCTAGGAGAGTCCAAATGAGGAGCGGTTTTCGGCCACGCGATCGTGATCGAACGACCGAGAGCATGGAGGGAAGTTAGGTGGGTTTTGGGCCAGTTTGGAAGGGGTGTTGGGCTGCAAAGGGAAAGGGGCCTTACGGTTACCCGGTTAACCGTTGGAGTACCAAATGAACTCCAAATGGCACGAAACTTGACAGTCGGTCTACCAGTGCTATACCAAGGCCACTTGGCAAGACTCGGGCCATTCCGAGAAAGTTTAACACCCACTCACAACGAGAGACAAAAGGGGGACGCCGGAGGGCATAGGAGCGCCGGATTGCAAAACAGACAACGGGGAAAATGCTCGGATGCATGAGACGAACACGTATGCAAAATGAAATGTACATGATGACATGATAAAATGCAACACGCAAGCAAATGACATGGCAATAGCGGCGAATAACTGGCAAACACCTGGCGCATCGAATCCGGGGCGTTACAGTAAACCCTTCTCCCATCTAGGGAGGAGGTCAAGGAAGAAGAAGAAGAAGGGAGGCTCTCTCCCCCTTGTTTCCTGTGGCACCGGAACGCCGCCGGGGGCCATCATCATCACCGCGATCTTCACCAACACCTCCATCATCTTCACCAACATCTCCATCACCTTTCCCCATCTATATTCAGCGGTCCACTCTCCCGCAACCTGCTGTACCCTCTATTTGAACATGGTGCTTTATGCTTCATATTATTTTCCAATGATGTGTTGCCATCCTATGATGTCTGAGTAGATTTTCGTTGTCCTATCAGGGTGATTGATGAATTGCTATGATTGGTTTGAGTTGCATGTTTTATTATTGGTGATGTCCTATTGTGCCCTCCGTGTCGCGCAAGCGTGAGGGATTCCCGTTGTAGGGTTTGTAATATGTTTATGATTTGCTTATGGTGGGTTGCGTGAGTGACTGAAATACAAACCCGAGTAAGTAGGTTGTTTGCGTATGGGATAAAAGGGGACTTGATGCTTAATGCTATGGTTGGGTTTTACCTTAATGAATCTTTAGTAGTTGCGGATGCTTTCTAGAGTTCCAATCATAAGTGCATATGATCCAAGTAGAGAAAGTATGTTAGCTTATGCCTCTTCCTCAAATAGAATTGTAATAGTGATTATCGGTCTAGTAACGTAGTCAGTTGCTTAGGGACAATTCCACAACTCCTACCACCACTTCTCCACACTCGCTATATTTACTTTATTGCATCTTTATTTAAACAGCCCCTACTTTTTATTTACATGTTCTTTATTATCTTGCAAACCTATCCTATCACACCTACAAAGTACTTCTAGTTTCATACTTGTTTTAGGTAAAGCGAACGTCAAGCGTGCGTAGAGTCGTATCAGTGGCCGATAGGACTTGAGAGAGTATTTGTTCTACCTTTAGCTCCTCGTTGGGTTCGACACTCTTACTTATCGAAAGAGGCTACAACTATCCCGTATACTTGCGGGTTATCACCCACCAGCTATATCTTCGCACGTAAGGAAGTGCCTCCTTATTACGCACAAAAAAATGAATACTCCCCCTGTTAGCTGGGACCCAGTATAGTGGTAGGCTGACTTGTGGGCCTACTAAGTTGACGGGGACGGAGGGCTTTGTCAACTTAGTCAATATGCACGATTCTAGCTCGAGTGACAGTACGATGTCCATCCAACGACCATAGTACTTCTTCAACCTTTGGTCTTCTTGCTCCCGCCACCCAAACCAGCGCCGGTCGTGCCTCGTGATCCTGCCTCCCGTGGCCAGCTGCGATGCGGCGGAGGCCTCACCGCCCCCTACTACTCCCACCGCTGGCCATGCCATCCCTCTACTCACAAACACCCCCTGTTATTCTGCGGCGACGGCAGCCTCACACCGCAGTGAACCAGTGAACCCTCGTACTCCTCTACGCGTGGGCATCCATTTCCGCATCCTCCCCGGCTCCGCGTCTTCCCCTTCCTAGGCCTCGCCGTCCTCCACCGCCCTGGTGCTCTCGACGTGGCGTGGTCAACATGGTCAAGGAACGACTTCCATTGGACGTGGACTATACGTGGAGAGGCTGACAGCTGGGTCCACGGCCGCAGCAAGGAAGTGCCTCCTTATTACCTGCAAAATAATTATTCCTCCACCTGACAGCGGGGACCCACCGGACGGGCCACCGTATTTCGTGAAAAAAACGTTTCCCCCTGACTGCTGGGACCCACCAGCTACATCTTCGTATGCAAGGAAGTGCGTCTGGGCAAAAAAAGATTCACCCCCATTGACTGCCGGGACCCACCAGCTACATCTTCACAGGCAAGGAAGTGCCTGACAGTCGGCACCCACCTGGTCGAAGCGTACGTAGCATTATCATTCTGGTTGCAAACGTGTACGTACATATACACTGGTGGATGTAGAGGCGCGCACGTGTCGTAGTAGAGGCGCGCACGTAGCATGTACACATACTACAGCGGCCAGGGTGCAAGAAAGAAAATACGGCCACATATGTGTACATACGGGCGGGGTCTCGAACGCCTACTCGCGCATACGTACGACGAGGGCTCGTGTTCATGGGGAGGCAACGGAATGCGTCGTGTTCATGGGGAGGCAACGGAATGCATCGTGTTAATGGGGAGGCAACGGAATGCGTCGTGTTCATCGGGAGGCAACATAACGCGTGGGAGCCAACCGGCTGGGTCGGAACAGAATGCGTGGTCGTATTCATCAGGAGGGCTTGGATGGAACAGGCGATGGAAACGAGGCCTGGCGTACCGCACAACGGAGAAAACAGACCTCCTACGTTCGGAACGGGGTCCTGTTGATCGGGAGGGGTGTGGCGTACCGCAAAATGGAGGAAACGGACCTCCTACGGTCAAAACGGGGGTCCTGTTGATCGGGAGGGGTGTGGCGTACCATAAAACGGACTTGTGTTGGAGCGCTACAGTCGAAACAGGGGTCCTATTGATCGGGAGGGGTGTGGCGTACCGCAAAATGGATGAAATGGACTTGTGTTGGAGCGCAACGGTCGAAACAGGGGTCCTGTTCATCGGGAGGGGTGTGGCGTACCGCAAAACGGGACTCCACGGGATACTGTTCATCTCCACCATCGACCTCCTCCAGCCTCCACGGGCTACTGTTCATCCACCGTCGACCTCCTCCAGCCTCCACCTGCACTGTTCATCCATGGGCTCCTGTTCATCCAGCCTCCACCGCGCGCTACTCCACCGACTACTATTCAACCACCCCTCTCCACGGGCTCCTGTTCAACCACCCCTCCACGGGCTACTGTTCATCCACCCCTCCACCGTCTACTGTTCATCGAGCCCTCCACGGGGTCGCCCTGTTCATCCAGCCCTCCACTGGGTCCTGTTCGTCCAGCCCCAACCGGCTCGATTGATCGGGGTCCTGTTCATCTAGAGGCAACGCCACGGGTCCTATTCATCCACTCCCACCGCTCACTGTTCATCCAAACCCCCTGCAACACTCACTGTTCATCCAGAAAGGCAGCATCGATCGGCTTCAGTTAGCAGCAGTAGCGAAGGAATCACTCGATCGGGTTCAGTTAGCATCCATCGATCAATCGCTCGGGTTCAGTAACGCGTAGCCTGCAGTGCAATCGCTCGGGTTCAGTTAGAGCACAACGCCTCGCTCGGGTTCAGTTAGAGCCAACGCCTCGCACGCGCGCGCGTACGTGTACTAGAGAAATGCGCATCGCTCGTCCCCCGACCTCCCACCGTAACCGGGAACTCCCCAAAATTTTCCTCCCCCTCGCTTCTACCATGGTTTTTTCAGTCATGGACGGCCCAAAGAATGTCATGCAGCTGCGTCTCCGGCCCGCCAGGACGAAAAGCCCATTTTCTGTCATGATTTTTTGTCATAGAAGTAGGAGCCCACCACATCTATGATGATACCGGGTTTTGTCACAATTATCGTCATAGAAGTGTCATATGTATGACATAAGTTTTTTTCGTTCGGCCCAAAATGTCACGAATGTGTCTTTTTTTGTAGTGATGCACCTTTTCGTGCTAGCACTCCTATATAAGGGTTGACCGGTCGCTTCCCGCGGACGTGCGCGGGCGATGGAAGAGGAAGGAGAAGGGAAGTGGGCTGTGGAGTGTGGAGTAACGTTTTACCATAATTTCTTAGAAAACTGAGTGCAATAATTGAGTAGTTTTGCAAACTACCAGTACTACACATGAAACGGTTCAAAACAAATACTCCCTTGCCAGCGCGCGCTTCCCGCGTGAAATGGTCAGCATCGCCCTGGAGCGCCAGTGCCGCATTAATGCCCGGCCAGAGCGGAGGCAACCTCTCACTGGCGCCGGCTTTGAAGTGGCGCCACGACCGAGAGAGCGTCGCTTCCCGGTGCACGCGACTGCTCCGCGTCGAGACTGGCCATAGGCCCTGTTTGGATCCATGGGTTAGAGTTAGTTTGAGCTAGTTGGGGCTCAAATAGCCCTAAAGTATCCAAGCATGAGGGTTTAAATTGGAGCAAGTTGCACCGAACCCACTAATGATGTTATGTACCTAGGGTAGGGTCATGGACCTATCCAGGATACCATGCCCAAGGACATCCTTAGACGAAGCTACCTTTCAGTTGACCAAGAGAGGCTCCACTCGACCGGCTAAGAGACACTCGACCATGAAGACTCACTCGACCATCAGAAGTTCAGGATCTACTCTGCATCTAAACGGTCTGTAATTAAGTAGTCTTAATGGTCATGATGGCACTTTATTCAGGGCGTTACCAGTAACGCCCGAACTTAATGTACTTTAACCCTCTGCTAATGTGGGCTGGCTGGGGTCTTGGCGTCCTCTATATAAGCCACCCCCTCCACTGGTAGAAGGGTTCGCACCCCTGTAACTCATATACACAGAGATCAGTCGACCGCCTCTGGGCTCCGAGACGTAGGGCTGTTACTTCCTCTGAGAAGGGCCTGAACTCGCTAAACACTCGTGTGTACAACTACTCCATAGCTAGGATCTTGCCTCTCCATACCTACCCCCCATTCTATTGTCAGACTTAGGACCACGACAGTTGGCGCCCACCGTGGGGCAGGTGTCTTAGCGACTTTTTTGGAGAAGTTGCAATTTGTCCGATCGCCTTCATCATGGTTTCCGGCGGAGCTCTGGTCGAGGGCCACGAGATCCGTCTCGGTGCGCTCACTTTCATCGCCGACGACTCCGCTTGGCTCCAGGAGGCACCACTCGACATCCACGTGCTCCCCGTCTGCGGGGCGACGCACTTTCGGGCGTGTGTCCGCGGCGTCCTGCTGCGGCAGCCGTCGACTCCATTCCGGTCGACTCCTGCACTGTCCTCCCTCCCTATCTCCCACCAGCACAAGCGCTCTGGTCGGTCGAGGCTCCAGCGATGGGTGAGACACGCAGTGGCTCGCCAATCGGCCACCACCCAAGTCGCGGCGATTGAGCCCGACGAATCTCTCTACGGCCTGTTCGACTGGCTCCGTAGAGACTGCATCCGAGTGCGATAGCAGTGATCCAGCGGCGGAGGTCCTGATGTTCGACGGGCCCCGTAGTCCTCCCGGTTTCCCCCGCGGTGACTGGATGGACGACGAGGACGACCCCGCTCAGGCCCATGAAGAGTACCAACCCGAGCCGCTCACTTCCCAGCAGAGGGAAGAACTTCGCCGCCGAAACATGGATGCCCTGCATACTCCCATCGCAGGAGAAACACCTGAGGCTCGTGCCCTAGAAGAGGCGCGTTTAGCCAACCTGGCTGAACGCACTCGACTGGAGAACCTTCAGTGAGCACTCAATGAGCGCGCGCGTCAATGAGTTACCAACTCCAACCGACGTCAGCTCTTTCCGCAAACGACTCAGGTATATTGAACCCCAATTCAGAATTTAGCAGCTGCAGCCCGCATAGCAGAGTCAATTCAGCCCTCCCAGTCGGAGGCTGGAAGAGGCTTGATGCAGATCAGAGATTTGCTCCGGGCGGCAGGAGATCAGAATTCAGCGGTGTCACAGTCGCGCAACAGGATTCACAGTCGATCCGTCGCTGCGAATACTGTTCAGTCGGCTCATAGTCCAAGGTCGCCTCCGAGGCGCGTGGGGCGTGAAGGCCGGCGGGACCACTATGATGATCGATTTGATCATGATGACAGGCGTTGAGTGCCCACTCCTCCTCCGAAAAGTGGGTCTAACGCCCATCGGCAGCAAGATGACAGACGTGTCACATCCCTAGTCTGGTATGACCTAGACTAGCTAGCCATTTGTGCATCATATTTAAATTTCATTTAAATTTGAAATGAGGATTGGTGGAACCCTCAGAATCATTTTTGAAAATGACCCAAATAAAAATTTCTCCAAAAGGGTCCAAGAAAATGCTCATGTTGCTCTCTGAAAATATTGGACAGAGATAAAAATCAAAACAATATTTTTAGGAGCTCATGGACATTTATTTTGGCCATTTGGATTAATTTGATAAATATTTGCATTGGAAATATATTTCTATATATATATGAAATATGGTCCAAAAATTATGCCAATTATAAAAGAGCTCTGGAATAATATATCTAGCTCCTGCAAAAATTGGCATAAGGGAATTAAATGATTTAATATATTTATTAAATCAAACAAATGTCAGAAAATTAGAAAAGAAAACAGAAAAGGGGAGAGAGACTTACCTGGACCACTTACCCGATCGGCCCAGTAGCTTGGCCCAGCTGACTGGCCGACGCCAGTCGTCCCTCTCCTCGCGCCAGAAGGACAGGGCGCGTGGTCGCCGCACACCGCGCGCATGCGCGCCACGGCAGCTGCCTGCGTGCCCTCCCCCTCGACGCCCTGGCCTCGCCAGAAGCACCCAGCACCGCCCCGGATCTCTCCCTCGCTCTCTCGTTTCTCTCCCTCCCCTGCATCTCTCCCTCTCCCCGCGCCCGAAGCGCTGCCGTCGCCGCCGCACGCCATGGCCATAGCCACCGCCTCCCCCTCGCCTCCCCGTCGTGCCCAGGAGCTCCGCCTCGTCGCCAGCTACCTCCTCGCCGAGCCACGCAAGCCGGGGTGCCCCGAGGATCCGCCATCGCCGTCATCTTCGTCGTCGGCCGCCCGAGATCGTCGGCGCCCGTCCGTCGTCTCCGACTCTTCCCCGAGCAAGCCGACCAGCCCATCGACCTCCCCGTGAGCCTCTGCTTCGAACCCCTCTCCCCCTCCTCGCGATTACGCCGTCTAGGCCTCAATTCCGCCATGGCCGAAGCTCGCCTCCGCTCGAGCTTGTCGCCGGCGTTGCTCCGGCGACCCTTTGGCCACGCCAGTGCACCTAGCACTCTCGCCGCACCTCGTAGTGCCCCGCTAGCGCTTTAGTTCGCGCATTTGCACGCTGCAGCCGCGCCCCCGAACACAGCCGAACTCCGGCCGCCGCCGTGAGCTCTGCTCCGGCGAGCTCCGCCGCCCCCGCAGCCTCCCGCGTGTTCCACTGGATGCGCGTGAGCGCGGGCTTCGCTCTCGTGGTCTCCGCCGCCCGAATGGTCGCCGGAGCGACGTTCCCGAGCCCCTCCGCTGCGCTCGGCCTCGCCGGCGGCTAAACGCCGGCGGGATTGACCGGTCAACCCGCGCTAACCCCCCAGTTGACCTGGGGTTTGACTACCCAGAGTCAATGACATGTGGGCCCGGCCCTGACTAATTTTAGTTTAGGATTAGTTTAAATTTAATCAACTCTGTTAATTAACCCTGACACTGACCAGTGGGCCCGACCCCCCTAACCTTTTAATTAAACTAATTAACCCCTATTTAACCCCCCCTGTCACTGACGTGTGGGTCCCACACGTCAGATTTGACCTGGACAGCCGCGTTGACCCGCTGATGTAGTGATGACGTCATGCTGACGCAATTATATATTTTCTGGAATTAAATTTAATCAGAAAATTCCAGAAATTGTTTTAAACTTCAAAAATTCGTAACAATTCAACCGTAGCTCAGATTAAAATAATTTATATATGAAAAATTATCAGAAAAATGCAACCTTTCCATCTGTACTAGTTTCATGCATGAAAAACCAACTTATACATGCTGAATATGGGAAAACACATTAGGGCATATATAAGAGACTTAATCTAGAAATGCATTTGAACCTTTGGTTCAAATGGACTTCAAACCAAATGTTTACTAGATGCATTAGCTCAAACAGCATCACATCTACATGCCATGTTCATGCATCATATTGTTGCATATGATTGTGTATTGATTGCCGGCACCGTTCCTTCTCGATAGGTCCTACTCCGGAGACGTTCCAGAGTACCTGTCTGTGAAGCAGTGCCTGCCTTGTTGATTTACCAGGCAAGCAAACCCCCTTGTTCATTTCGATAAAACCCTACTCCCTCGCTCCTGCTCTCAGTTATTGCATTAGGACAACAACGGTTCATCTGCTACTTTGTGCTGCGGTAGTTGAACCCATTCCTCTGCATGACCTGTCATTGCCACAGTAAATAGTTGAAACCCACTAGCATGTGTAGGAGTTGATTGAAGCCACTGATGTGTTCCTACCATGCTATGCCTGCTATTGCTTAGAGTTGTGTCAGGTCTGATTCATTGGGAATGAATTGGAGTGTTACGATATGTTCTGATGCTGAGAGTGAAGTGTGTGAACACGATTTGGTAAAGGTAGCGGTGAGAGGACATGTAGGAGTACATGGTGGGTTGTCTCACTGGAACCGTCCTTAAGCACTGAGTTCTATGTATGTTGTCCAATGACTCGATACTACCACACATTGGAATGCTTAAGTGCCCCTCTCGACTTATTAGCCAATTTGATCTCTGTCCAGGAGTCGCAACTAGTTTCTGGTGTTTGTAGGTAGTGCTATTTTTCTACCAAGTGGCACCCGGCAGGGTGGGCTTGGGACAGACTAGGCACACGTGGCACGGTGTACCGAGTGGCACCCGGTTGGTGGGCTCGGGAACCCTGCTCACATCGTTTGGGGCCGTGAGCGACACCCCGGCCGGATCTCCTGGCGGATGGAACCCGGATAGGCGATAAACCTGGGCTAGAGTCTGGTGTGGTTAGTCAGGTCGTGCCCGACACCCTCGCCAGGCTTCCGCTTGAAGGTTGCCGAGATACATGACGTGTACATGGCGGTAAGTGGCGAGAGCGTGTGTGAAGAAGTACACCCCTGCAGGGTTAACATGATCTATTCGAATAGCCGGGTCCGCGCTTATGGACTTCTTGGATGCTTACATGGTACATAGACAACTTGAAGTGGATACT
This sequence comes from Triticum dicoccoides, assembly GCF_002162155.2. Classification (NCBI taxonomy): domain Eukaryota; kingdom Viridiplantae; phylum Streptophyta; class Magnoliopsida; order Poales; family Poaceae; genus Triticum; species Triticum dicoccoides. The sequence goes on from NC_041385.1 coordinate 125,229,345, forward strand.
ATAAAATGCTCAAGACAAGTGTGAGTGCTATGGATGGCCTTCTCGTAGGGATACGGGGATGAATCCATAGTAGCGTATTGTGTGGTGATTAGTGGACTCGTGTACGTTGTTTCACCTCAAGAGTTTCTGGTAGTCGTAGAACAGGATAGCCACAGAGTCAAAGCTGGCTTGCTGCAACTAAACCCCACGTTACCCTCTTGATACAAGTGCATGTATGATAGGATCTGATGTAAGTCTTGCTGAGTACCTTCGTACTCATGTTGCTTTATTTATGTTTTTGCAGCTGAGACTTCGGTCTTACTAGTGTTCTCGTGGACTTCGACTAGTAGCTAGTACCTCAGCTACGATCTTGATCGGACATTGTAGATAGTCAGGCGTTCAGCCTTTTTCATTTATAGATGTCTGTACTCAGACATGTAATGCTTCCGCTTGTTGCTTGTATGCTCTGTATGATGGGTCTTGTGACCCCTGTTTGCAATAATTGCTATGATGGCTCTTCTGAGCCTTTATCTATATAAGTTGTTGAGTTATGCTGTGATGCCATGTTGTACAGCACATACCTGCATGTTATGCGTACGTGTAATGTGTATTGCTATGTGGGGGTTCTGACTATCTAGTTGTTTATTCTTAGTAGCCTCTCTTACCGGGAAATGTCTCCTAGTGCTTCCACTGAGCCCTGGTAGCTTGCTACTGCTCCGGAACACTTAGGCTGGCCGGCATGTGTCCTTCTTCGATCCTGTGTCTGTCCCTTCGGGGAAATGTCACGCGATGAATACCGGAGTCCTGTTAGCCTGCTACAGCCTGGTTCACCGGAGTCCTCTTAGCCCAGTGCTACAGCCTGGATTCACTCGTTGATGACCGACACGTTCGATGCTGGGTCATGGATGCCTGTCCCTGTAAGTGAGTGCCACTTTGGGTTTACGACTAGCCATGTCAGCCCGGGCTCTTTATCATATGGATGCTAGCGACACCATCATATACGTGTGCCAAAATGCGCAAACGGTCCCGGGCAAAGGTAAGGCGACACCCGTGGGGATACCGTGCGTGAGGCCGCAAAGTGATATGAGGTGTTACATGCTAGATCGATGTGGCATAGAGTCGGGGTCCCGACAAGAAGCCAGCTTAGTGTTGGGCGGAGAGCTCCAGTCGACCCCAGAGAGCCAGGCTTCGACGCGAGATCCATCATCGTGCAAGGTTTGGTTGACCGGAACAGAGCTCATAGAGGTGGTCATGATAGAGATGTGCCCACAAGCAGCCGAGTCCATGTTTCAGGCCCAGAATGTTTTAGCAGGGCAATCAGAGCCGCAGTGATACCCCCCAACTTCAGGTTGGCGACTGGGGTGAGTAAGTTCACCGGAGAGTCTAAGCCTGAAACTTGGCTCGAAGACTACCGAGTGGCTGTTCAGATTGGTGGCGGTAATGACAAGGTGGCCATGAAGCATTTGCCACTTATGCTAGAGGGTTCGGCCAGGGCGTGGTTGAATCAGTTAGCTCCCAGCAGCATTTACACCTGGGAAGATCTTTCTCGAGTGTTCGTCAGGACATTTGAGGGAACTTGCAAGCGACCTGCCGGATTGACTGAGCTGCAAGTTTGTGTACAAAAGTCGAGTGAAACACTGAGGGATTACATCCAGTGGTGGATCACTTTGCATCATACTGTAGAGAATGTGTCAGATCATCAAGCGGTTTGCGCCTTCAAGGATGGTGTCAAGAACAGAGAGTTGAGCCTGAAGTTTGGTCGAACTAGAGATATGACCCTGAGTCAGATGATGGAAATAGCCACCAAGTACGCCAACGGCAAAGAAGAGGACGGACTCCGGAGTGGCAAGTACAAGCCGAGTCAGTCGGATAAAGGAAACTCCAGTCGGAAGCAAAAGCGGAAGGCCGAGCCAGCAGCTCCTGGAGAGGCTCTGGCCGTGACACAGGGCAAATTCAAAGGGAAGCCCAAAGGATCTTGGAACCCCAAGAAGGTGAAAGATAAGGAAGGTAATGACGTGATGGATCTGCCGTGTAATATCCACATGAAGAAAGACGAAGAGGGTAACTTCATCTACCCAAAGCATACCACTCTCCAGTGCCGGCTCTTAATCCAGCAGTTCCAAGGGAAACAGCCGAAGGACAAAGAGAAGGAGTCGGACAAGGCTGAGGACAAGGAGGACAGTGATGGAGAGTACCCTCATGTCAACTCCACTCTGATGATTTTTGCTGATGTAGAGATCAAAAGTCGACTGAAAGTGATCAACCGTGAGGTCAATATGGTTGCCCCGGCAACGCCAAACTATCTGAGATGGTCGCAGACTCCCATTACTTTCGACCAATCTGACCATCCTACTCATATTACCACCTCTAGGAGGCAAGCACTGGTGGTCGACACAGTCGTCGAAGGCACTCGACTGACAAAGGTATTGATGGATGGCGGCAGCGGGTTGAATATACTGTATGCAGAGACACTCAAGGGAATGGGCATTCCGATGTCCAGGCTCAGTTCCAGCAACATGAGTTTTCACGGAGTCATCCCAGGAAAGAAGGCTGAGTCACTCGGCCAAATAGCCCTGGATGTGGTGTTCGGCGACTCGAAGAATTTTCGCAAAGAGAAGCTGACATTTGAAGTCGTGGATTTCCGGAGCGCCTACCAAGCTATCTTGGGAAGACCAGCCTACGCCCGCTTCATGGCTCGACCATGTTACGTGTACCTCAAGTTAAAGATGCCTGGCCCCAAAGGCGTGATCACCGTCACCGGCAACCGGAAGAAAGCAGAAGATTGTTTCCAGAAAGGCTCAAAGATTGCGGATGACCAGATAACAGTGGTAGAGCTAGAGGGATACAAGAAGAATGCAGATCCGAGTGATTTACTGTGGGCCAAGAAGCCCGCCACAGAGTCAGCATTTCAGTCGTCCGGTGAGACGAAGCCAGTTCACATCCACCCGACTGACCCCAATGCAGCTCCGATCCATATATCCACAACGCTTGACTCTAAATAGGAAGAAGCGCTCATCTAGTTCCTCCATGAGAACTGGGACATCTTCGCATGGAAGCCAGCTGACATGCCGGGTGTTCCCAGGGGACTGGCTAAGCATCGCCTTAGAGTCGACTCAAAAGCAAAACCTGTTAAGGAACATCTTCGACGGTCCACCGTTCAGAAGAAGAAAGCCATTGGCGAAGAGGTGGCTCGGCTTCTTGCAGCAGAGTTCATCCGAGAGGTATACCACTCCGAGTGGCTCGCCAATGTCGTCATGGTCCCCAAAAAGGACAATTCCCTTCGTATGTGCATTGATTTCAAACATATCAATCGGGCCTGCCCGAAAGATCATTTTCCTCTCCCTCACATCGACCAAATTGTCGACTCGACCGCAGGATGCGAGAGATTGTCTTTTCTAGACGCTTATTCCGAGTATCATCAGATCCGTCTGTATGGGCCTGACGAAATCAAAACAGCTTTCATCACTCCATTCGGGTGTTTCTGCTATATCACCATGCCTTTCGGCCTCAAGAATGCCGGAGCCACGTTCATGAGAATGATTCAAAAGTGTTTACTCACTCAAATCAGTTGGAATGTGGAAGAGTACATGGATGATATAGTGGTCAAGTCGCGAAAAGGTTCCGACCTATTGACTGACTTAGCTGAAACATTTGCGAATCTCAGGAGGTATGATATCAAGCTCAATCCTTCAAAGTGCACATTCGGAGTACCTGGCGGAAAGTTACTCGGTTTTCTCGTTTCCGAACGAGGAATCGACGCTAACCCAGAAAAAGTTGGCACCATACTCCGAATGAAACGCCCTGTGCGTGTGCACGATGTCCAGAAACTTACTGGATGCTTGGCCGCGTTAAGTCGATTCATCTCTCGCCTCGGTGAAAAGGCGTTGCCCCTTTACCGACTGATGAAAAAGGCAGACAAGTTCGAGTGGACTCCAGAAGCTGATGCAGCGTTTGCCGAGTTAAAAACTCTGCTCTCCACCCAGCCGGTGCTTGCTGCTCCAATCAGCAAAGAGCCTCTGTTGCTTTATATTGTAGCCACAGGACAAGTCGTCAGTACAGTACTTACGGTCGAGCGGGAAGAAGAAGGGAAAGCCTTCAAAGTTCAGCGCCCAGTGTATTATCTCTCTGAAGTTTTAACCCCCATCGAAGCAAAGATATCCTCATTATCAAAAGCTCGTATATGGGATCTACATGACCATGAAGAAGGTTGCTCATTATTTCTCTGATCACGACATTACAGTCGTCAGCGACGCACCATTGTCAGAAATTCTGCACAACAGAGATGCAACTGGTTGAGTGGCTAAATGGGCGATTGAACTCCTTCCCCTTGATATCAAATTCGAGGCAAAGAAAGCCATTAAGTCCCAGGCTATAGCAGATTTCCTTGCCGAGTGGATTGAACAACAACAGCCGACTCAAGTCCACTCGGAGCATTAGACCATGTTCTTCGATGGCTCTAAGATGTTAAATGGTTCTGGTGCTGGGGTTGTTTTGGTTTCCCCGCGAGGAGACAAGCTCAGATATGTGCTCTAGATCCACTTTGATTCCTCCAATAATGAAGCAGAATATGAAGCACTCTTGTATGGATTACGCATGGCCATTTCACTCGACGTCCGTCGCCTTATGGTCTACGACGATTCAGATTTGGTGGTCAATCAAGTAATGAAGGAGTGGGACGTTAGAAGCCCAGCCATGACTGGATACTGCAATGCAGTGAGGAAGCTCGAAAAGAAGTTCGAAGGGTTAGAGCTCCACCACATACCCCGACTGAAAAATCAAGCAGCTGACGATCTGGCGAAGATAGGATCCAAGAGAGAAGCCATCCCTAGTGATGTGTTTTTGGAACATATCCACACTCCGTCAGTCGTAGAAGATCATTTTACCGATGAAGCCCCGCAGCCTAAGAGTGTCACAGACCCGACTGAAGTTGAAGTCCCAGCGGTGGTCGACCTGATCCTGGAAGTTCTTGTGATCACTCCAGATTGGACAATACCATATATCGCGTATATCTTGAGGAAAGAGCTCCCGGAGGACGAAGAAGAGGCTCGACAGATCGTCCTCCGATCTAAAGCCTTTACTATGATAAAGGGACAGTTGTACAGAGAAAGCGCGACTGGAGTTGGTCAGAAATGCATAACGCCAGAGGAAGGTCGAATAATCCTTAATGACATCCACTCGGGGACCTGTGGTCACCATGCGTCCTCTCGGACCATCGTGGCCAAAGCATACCGAGCCGGGTTTTATTGGCCAAGAGCGAACGAAATGGCTTAGGAGATAGTCGACAAGTGCGAGGGGTGTCAGTTTTATTCCAATATGTCACACAAGCCCGCGTCAGCTTTGAAGACTATACCACTCGTCTGGCCCTTTGCAGTGTGGGGTTTGGATATGGTCGGCCCTTTGAGAACAGGCAGAAGCGGTTTTACCCATGTGCTGGTAGTAGTCGACAAGTTCACTAAGTGGATCGAAGCCAAACCCATCAAGAACCTCGATGCCGGTACTGCTGTCAGCTTCATCAGAGAATTGATATTCAGATATGGGGTCCCGCACAGCATCATCACTGACAACGGGTCAAACTTCGACTCCGAAGAGTTCAGAGCCTTCTGCATGTCCTAGGGCACACGAGTCGACTACGCTTCAGTCGCTCACCCACAGTCGAATGGACAAGCTGAACGAGCCAACGTTTTGATCCTCAAAGGGCTGAAGCCCCGTTTAATGCGTGATCTTAAGCATGCGGCTGGTGCATGGGTCGACGAACTTCCTTTGGTGCTTTGGGGCTTAAGGACCACGCCCAACCGGTCGACTGGGAGAACTCCATTCTTCTTGGTTTACGGGGCTGAAGCAGTCTTACCGAGTGACCTTCTCCACAATGCTCCTCGAGTCGAGCTCTACACTGAAGCAGAAGCAGAACAAGCGTGGCAGGATGCAGTCGACCTGTTAGAGGAAGAGAGGGAGATGGCTCTGATCAGATCGACAATTTACCAACAAGACTTGCGTCGCTACCACGCCAAAAACGTGAAGAGTCGAGCCTTCCAGGAAGGAGATTTAGTTCTCCGAGTGGATCAGCAGAAACCACACAAGCTTGCTCCTTCTTGGGAAGGTCCCTTCATCGTCACCAAGGTTCTCCACAATGGAGCATACCGTCTTTACAATGTCGAGCATCAGATCGACGAGCCCCGAGCTTGGAACGCGGAACTTCTTCGTCCCTTCTACACCTAAGTATTCACTCAGACGAGTTGTAATAAAAATACTTTTGTAGTTTTTTGATCAAAGATAAGAGATTTATAATCTTCCCTGTAATCGTTATTCCTTTTGTCTACTCAAAACAATCCCCCAGTGGGTGGCTTGGCTGCGAATCCGATTCGCTCAAGTCTGTAAAGAAAAATCCTAACCGAGTGGTGAGCCAGCCTCCCACGCGAAGGCTTAGCTGCGAAATCCGTTTCGCCTAAGATAAATAAAATCCTACCGAGCGGTAAGCCAGCCTTCCGCTCGGAGGCTTAGCTGCAGTCCAAGTACTCGCCTAAGATAAATAAAATCCTGCCGAGTGGTAAGCTGGCCTTCCACTTGGAGGCTTAGCTGCAGTCCAAGTACTCGCCTAAGATAAATAAAATCCTATCGAGTGGTAAGCCAGCCTTCCACTCGGAGGCTTAGCTGCAGTCCAAGTACTCGCCTAAGATAAATAAAATCCTACCGAGTGGTAGGCTAGCCTTCCACTCGGGGGCTTAGCTGCAACATTGCCCTCGCCTAAGTACGAATACAACGTGCGCTTCGCAAGGAAGACGAGGTGCAGGTCGACTGCTACCCTCTCCTTCCGAGCTACGCCACAAGTTCAACATACGCTCTGCAAGGAAGACGAGGTGCTGGTCGACTGCTACCCTCTCTTTCCGAGCTACGCCACCAATTCAAATCCTACCGAGTGGAGAGCAAACCTCCCACTCGGGGGCTTAGCTGCAGCCCAGTGCTCGCCTAAGTATCTGAAATCCTACCGAGTGGAGAGCAGACCTCCCACTCGGGGGCTTAGCTGCAGCCCAGGGCTCGCCTAAGTATCTGAAATCCCACCGAGTGGAGAGCAAACCTCCCACTCGGGGGCTTAGCTGCAGCCCAGTGCTCGCCTAAGTATCTAAAATCCTACCGAGTGGAGAGCAAACCTCCCACTCGGGGGCTTAGCTGAAGCCTAGTGCTCGCCTAAGTATCTGAAATCCTACCGAGTGGAGAGCAGACCTCCCACTCGGGGGCTTAGCTGCAGCCCAGTGCTCGCCTAAGTACCTGAAATCCTACCGAGTGGAGAGCAGACCTCCGACTCGGGGGCTTAGCTGCAGCACAGTGCTCGCCTAAGTATCTGAAATCCTACCGAGTGGAGAGCAGACCTCCCACTCGGAGGCTTAGCTGCAGCCCAGTGCTCGCCTAAGTGTATTGGGGAACAAGTCGATTGCAATAAGCGCTTCGCTTTAAACCTGCAAAAGACACCTCAAACCAAATGCAAACATATTCAACAACAAATCCAAGTTCTGATAACACCTAACGGAACCAAAAGTGCTCAGGCGCTAGGCCTGTTAAGGTTTCTCGGTTACAAAACTCACTCGGCATACCGAGGCAAATTTAATGTATCAAGCTCATAAGTTTTTTACCCCTCCTGTGGAGGGCTGGAAGGTGCCACAAACTCGTCCAGATCAATTCCATCTGCAATCCGAGTGGCAGCAGCAATGAAGGTCTCCATGAAAGATCTGAAGTCGTGCTTCTTGGTGTTAGCCACCCTAAGGGCCACCAGCTTGTCCTCTCGTGCATCCTTGCAGTGAACGCGGACCAGAGACAGAGCAACATCCGCACCGCACCTGGCCGAAGACTTCTTCCACTCCTGCACTCGACTTGGGACCTCGTTCAGTCGAGTCATCAGAGACTCGAGGTCGTTCTGGAGCGTCTCTCTTGGCCAGAGTGTTGTGTCGATGCGGGAAGTTGCGACCTTCAGCCTTGCAAGATAATCGGTGACGGCAGCAACACGAGATTCAAGCCAGAGCACGTTCATGGCGACTTCATCATTCACGGGAGAGTTGATGGGGTCAAGGTTTACTTCCAGTCGACCATTCTCCTCTTCAAAGTTCTGACAAAATTCTGCAAACACGACCACCGAGTCAAGACAGACAGCCGGAGGTTACAATTAAATTATTTCGTTGATAACAAAGGGTTACCTTCAAGCATGAGGAACAACTTCTTTGCGAGCCCACCCAGATAAGCCTCTAGATCATTCTTCTTTCTCTTCAATTAACTGGCCTTATCAGTCAGGGTGGTCTTGTCGTTTTTCAGTCGACTGACCTCCTGGTTGGCAGCATCAAGAGCTGCTTTCAGTTTGGTGTTTTCTTCTTCAAGCTTGGTCACTAAAGCCAGCTTCTCATCAGCAAGCCTGGTCTTCTCTAAAGCAGTTTTTTGCATCTCAGCCAAGTCAAGCTCTTGTTTCTTCAGGGCATCCCTCACTTTGTCTGCAAAGTTACAGTGAAGATTAAATTGGGAAGCAAGTGAGAAGCAAAGGCAATCGTCAAAAGCCTCACCAAGCATACCTTTAGCTTCCTCCTTCGCCTTCGTCAAGTTTTCTTGGGCTAGTTTTAGATCGAGCTCAAGCTGAATGTGTTTGTTCTCCAACTCAGTATAACAAGCCGCAAGGTGACAGGATTTCTACGAAGAACCAATCGACAAATGTCAAAGACAATTCACTTCCGAGTGAATAAGGAAAAATCATAACGTTTCTAAGACTACGGCCGAATGCAAACATTCGACCATAGTCTCGGGGACTACACCCAGTGGGTGCACTCAGCGTGCCCCCACTAGTTTCATCTGTTAGAGTCGACCAGTCGACCAACACACACACAAAAAAAGAGGGGAGATGTTCTTCAGACTATAGTCAACTGCCCGCAGTCGACCACAGTCTCGGGGACTACACCCAGTGGGTGCACTCAGCGTGCCCCCACCGGTCTATGAATCTATTCGGTCTAGACGAATAAGAAAAAACTTAAGACATAAAGCCTATGGTCGACTGCCAGCAGTCGACCATAGCCTTGGGGGCTACACCCAGTGGGTGCACTCAGCATGCCCCCACTAGTCCGGAATTTCAACCGACACACCCAGCGGGTGTAGGACAAACTCCAAGAATTGCAGAAGGAAGAGTTCGCAGATATCATATCCTAACAGAACAGGCGGTGACCGACTGACCTGAACATTACTTTGAAGAGCCGAACTAGCATCGTAGGCCGCCTGGCTAGCTTCTCGTATTGCCTTCACTTGCTCCATCATAACCCCCGCTTGGCGTATTGCTTCCCTAGCAGCGCTAGCTTGGTCTTCTGGAACGGGGTAGGTGGAGAAAAGCGAAGGTTGAGCGGCACTCAACGACGAAGGGCGGGCACTCTTCAATGGCACCGCGAAAGTTACGGTGGGTCGAGCGACATTGTCTCCCTCCGCGACCAACATCTCGGGTGCCGGCACATCCCGAGTCGCCTTGCCAGCAGACGTGTTCTTGCTCCTCCTCGGTCGTGGCAGTTCTTCGTCATCATCGTCAGGAAGGTCAATAACAATGTTAGATGAAACTGCAGAAAGGATCAAAATTAGAGACAATGAGTCAGTCGACTGGAAATGGCATCGCAAGGGTCATACCAGGCTTCGATGTTGCGGCATCCTCCATCTCATGGTCTTCGGCCCTCGCCGAAGTGTCGGAGGTAGCAGCGCTGCAGTTCCAAAAGTCAGCCGATTGACCCATGAGTCGACCAAGAACAAGTCCATGAAACGGAGAAAACTCAAAACTACCATTACCCTGAGATTGTGGGGATCGCCATCTTCATCTTCGGCAAGACCTTCGCGGGTTTCGACGGTGCCACTCGAGATTGCTTCGGAGCCTTCTCAGTCGGCGCCGGAGAAGCCGTCCGAGGGCGCTTGGTCGACTGAGTAGCAGTCGCCACCCCCTTACCGCGCTCAGTCGCGGGATCATGGGAGAGCTTCGAACGTCTCTCCGAGCGAGGAGGCACAACTTCCTCCTCCTCCTCATCTTCCTCCTCATCAGAGTCGTCGCCCTCGTCGTCATCGTCAGCATTCGAGTCCCACTCCTCCGGGATTTCGCCCCCGCTTCCTTCCTCCTCCTCAATCGGCATCTGCGCCCCATTGGGCATCGAGTATAGCTCGGTGGTGACCTGTCAGATAACAAAGCATAGCAAAGATCAATCGACCAATTCGCGGCAAAGCAGAATGGATAGAGTCAGATCACAATCAGAAATAAGTGGTCATACCTTGTCCGGCGTATAAGTACAGTCGAGTGGAGGGATCCTCCTAGCTCCTCGAGGGTTGTCCTTGTTCCCTGTGATGGCGGCCACCCACCTCTCCAGCGTGGCGTCGTCGACTGCTTCTGGATGGACCCGAGTGGTGTCTTCGGTACCACAGTACAACCACATCGGGTGGCGTCGATACTGGAGCGGTTGGATGCGCCGCCTAAGGAAGACTTCCAAAAGGTCCATGCCCGTCACCCCGTCCCGAACGAGTTGGACCACGCGCTCCATCAACATTTTTACCTCGGCTTTCTCCTAGGGAAGCACCTTCATAGAAGATGGTTTGTCCACTCGGTCCATGGAGAACGGAGGGAGACCGGTCGACTGTCCCGGCGTCGAGTCGTTTTGGCAGTAGAACCAAGTCGACTGCCACCCTCTGACCGACTCAGGAAGGGTCATGGTCGGTCAAGTGCTTTTGTTCCTCAACTGAATTCCAAGACCCCCACACATCTGAATGACCTTGGTCCTCTCATCGTCCCGACTCGCCTTTTTCACTGTCTGCGAGCGGCAGGTGAATATGTACTTGAAGAGACCCCAGTGCGGTCGGCAACCCAGGAAGTTCTCACACATGGACACAAAGGCAGCAAGATAGGCGATGGAATTGGGATTGAAATGATGGAGTTGCGCCCCAAAGAAATTCAGAAACCCTCGGAAGAAGACACTCGGCGGCAGAGAGAAACCACGATCTATGTGAGTGGCTAAGAGAACGCACTCACCCTCCTACGGCTATGGTTGACACTCGGAACCCGCGAGCCTCGCTGACCCATGGGGGATCAGTCCCTCATTGGCCAGGTCGTTGAGGTCCTTCTCGGTGATGGTCGAGCGGATCCAATCCCCTTGGACCCAACCCTTCGGCAGGCGGGACCTCGACGAAGATCCGCCCCGACTGGACGGTCTCCCCTTCGCTTGCCCCGTCGCCGTCGCCTTCTTCGCGCGCTCCAGAGCCGCCGTCTTTTCCTTCACCATTATCACCGGCAAAGCGCTCGAGAGGCGGATGAGGCGGAGGTGGGAGCAGGCGCTGTGGGCGGAGGCAGGGAGGGAAGAGAGGAGAATGGAGGAGCACTGTTCAAAAACCCTTCCCCGACGCTTTATATAAGGGCGCTTCCGAGTGGCTGACGAGTGGGTCCGAGCAGACCTGTCACATCCGAAACAGTCGCGCATGCACGATACATGGCGAAAAAGGTGGCACGGAAATCGAGGCGTCCATGCCTTATCCCGCCCGATTGCCGCGGATCGCCCCGCTTCGCGCGCTTCCCAAATTTCAGATCCCGCAAAATCCGCTAACAGCAGATCGATCTGTCAGATGATATCCTTCCCGTGATCCGTCGCTCGGAAGTTCACCAAGTCCAAAAGTCCACTCGACAGAAGATAAGAATGGATCAAGGCGACTGAAGTAAAAGTTGACGCCAGCGTCAACAGGAAGATCACCGATCCAAGATACGACTCACTCAAAACGAAGAAAATGAGTCAGAGAAAATCACCAACTCCTTCCTCACTCGAACCTCGATCCATTCGGGGGCTAATGATGATGTTATGTACCTAGGGTAGGGTCATGGACCTATCCAGGATACCATGCCCAAGGACATCCTTAGACGAAGCTACCTTTCAGTCGACCAAGAGAGGCTCCACTCGACCGGCTAAGAGACACTCGACCATGAAGACTCACTCGACCATCAGAAGTTCAGGATCTACTCTGCATCTAAACGGTCTGTAATTAAGTAGTCTTAATGGTCATGATGCACTTTATTCAGGGCGTTACCAGTAACGCCCGACCTTAATGTACTTTAACCCTCTGCTAATGTGGGCTGGCTGGGGTCTTGGCGTCCTCTATATAAGCCACCCGCCTCCACTGGTAGAAGGGTTCGCACCCCTGTAACTCATATACACAGAGATCAGTCGACCGCCTCCGGGCTCCGAGACGTAGGGCTGTTACTTGCTCTGAGAAGGGCCTGAGCTCGCTAAATACTCGTGTGTACAACTACTCCATAGCTAGGATCTTGCCTCTCCATACCTACCCCCCATTCTACTGTCAGACTTAGGACCACGACACCCACCAAAAAAACTATCCCACCCAAGAGGTGCTAACTGGAGATAGTTCTCATTGGGACCACTGAAAAATCACTTTTCTCTCTCCATCAAGTGCATTTATTATCAATCTAACCCTGTCACCCAAATAGCTCTTTGGCTACAGTTAGTTCATGGTTAGTCATGAGTTAGTCTAACCTCTAGCTAAGTTAGAGTATCAAACAGGAGCAGTATAGGACATGCAAGTTGCTCAAAGCATACAGTCAAATTCGTACGTGAAATGATTTGTTTTCTTTTTGAAAACAGAACGTGAAAGGAATTTTTTTAGAATGCTCTTGGCATATCGCTAACATGTGATGAGTTAACCGACCTCGATAGACGGCAAAAACGCCAGCCCGCTGCACTTTGATAGAGACAAGGAGGGAGAAGCGATACAGGCTGCTGGATTACTAGAGATAGGTGTCGCACGGAAGCCAAGAAATATCGTGATAGCGTGGGTTAGCCATGTACTAGTATGATGTAACTACACTGGGCTGCCGTGTTTCATACTCTTCTAGTCCACTATGGAGATGATTGGTTGATTTTATATCGCTGAATAATATTGAATACTATGAGTGCAGACACTCCACCACGAGGTTCCTTGCTCCTTCTCGGTCATCGGGAATCTATGTTCTTCCACTCTACTATTTTTTTACGTGAGCTTTGTTCATCCTTTTGCCAACACGCGAGACATCTAGCATCAAGGTGCACGTGTTATGCAAGGATCATTCCATCTATATGAAGAACACGTGGGATTGGAACTACGAGACGGACATGTACCCAGGAGTGGATGTACGCACCTGAGTAATGTAGCGTAGTAAGTGAAGTAGAAAGGCACAAATGGTATGAACATGCGTGGCATATAGGGTGTGTTTGGTTGCGTTCTCCTCTCAGCATAGTTGTTCCCTCTTCATGCATGCTCAACTCAACACCCCTCTTCATGCATGCTCACTTCATGCATGCTTCTAGTGTATTTGTGCTAAACTAGTGTGGACTCATGCACCCTCCATACACTCTACCAAACACCCAAAAGTAGGTCGAGAAGGGAACTCTTGGTCGGCATTTGTCTCTAACTACGTACTACCACTAAATGTTGTACGCGCAATGCACGGTGATGTTATGGAGTGCGTGCCTAAGTACTCTACTACTACTCCCTCCGTTCCTAAATGTAAGTCTTTTTAGAGATTTCATTGCGGACTACATTCGGATGTATATAGACACACTTTAGAGTGTAGATTCACTCGTTTTGCTCCGTATGTAGTCCTCGGTGAAATCTCTAGAAATACTTATATTTAGGAACGGAGGGAGTACTATATTAGTTGGAGGCACATATTAACTTTTATATTTGTTTACGTGTATGCCACGAGACCTTCCAACTAGATGTGTCTTTCTCTCGAGGTCGCACTTTGTATCGTTCATACCACTAAGTACTACTACGTGTGGTCTCCGACCCAGAAGTGGAAGAAGTGGAGACGCTCTACCATGCTGTTTTTTTACACTGGGCTCTACCACGCTGTTCATGTCCCACTCCTTTTGCTGACGTGTGGGACATTCAGCACATGCCATGTTTGGCACCCTTCGTCGTAAGAGTTGAAACGCTAGCATTCATCAGAAATAAAAAATAATTATAAATCAGAAGTGATACTATTTTTTTAGAACCAATCAGCAGTGATACTATACCACGCGGTTTCCTTGCTCCTTGATATCGAAAAGAATACTTCCGTTCGCCAACATGTGGGACGTCGACCATCCTGGTCCACTTGCCATGCACGCAGAACTCCAAAGGAGAGTCACCCAGGTCGTCGCGCCGCAGTAACAATGACTAATGAGCCGTCAAATCACAGGCCCAATTCCCACTTTGAAGTTGCTCGGACGAAGGAACCATCATGAATTCGTTGAATTCCGCTTCTTGAAGAAAACTATTGTACCGGCAGTACTGCTAGCTACAGTAGTTGCTCCAACAGAGGCCTCCTTTCGTTCATAGGATAGGAATTTTATAGGAATATGAAAATCATAGGAAGTGAGATGACATGCATCTCAATTCCTATAGAGAAAGAGATGCCATTTCATGCATAGGATAGGAATTTTTTCATTTAGACTAGGCTAATGTACTGGTAATTTGCTCTAAAAACTATAGTAGTAACTAGCAGTACTGGTACATGCTCGTACACAGACACAGACACACACACTAACTACTAGTACTACTACTTCTCACATGCTGGCCAGACGCTGTCGTTCTCCTTCCCGGCTTTGTCGGCGACATCCCACCGTGCTTGGATCTCCGGCGACCTCTCTGCAGCAGCGCGTGCGTCCTTTTCTTTCTTGCGGCGGCGGGCCTCTCTTTTCTTGAGTGCTTTCTGAATTTTCCGCTCCCTCTGTGCGGCTTTGGCCACCTCTTGCTCTACCGCCCATTCGGCCTTGGCATCTTCAAATTCCTCCCACCTAGTTGTGAGGTCACGAGCGGCGATGAACTCGGCATGACAGGATGCCATCGCTTCCCTACCATTTTGTGTGTGGTCGTGGGTGGCGAGGAACTCGGCGCGGCGGGATGCCATCGCTGCCTTACCGGTTAGCGTGCAGCGCGATGGCATGAACGATGCTTGGTGAGAGCTCTGGGGTGGAGTGACCGGACAACCGTATAGTGCATTGGTTTGTCAAGAGCTCAAGGATAGAAGACGAAGGAAATTTTGATTCCCCTTCAATCCTGGTCATTTATTACCGAGTAAAATGCATTGGCGGTCATCGAACTTGTCTTGATAGCTCACTTTGATCATTGTATACGAGATATGGTGATTATACGGTCACTGGCGCAGTGTATAGCTCCGTATTTGTCTGGTTGACCAGTCAAACAGTTCGCATGCGCCTCATCAGCTCGTGTTCTTTATCTATCTACGCGGGCCTACCTGTCAATGGAGAAAGAAATACTGTAAAAACCAAAATTATGCGTATGTGGGGAATCAAACCACGGACTCGTCGTTGCAACACACCCTCGTCAGCCAAATGAAAATGAAATACTTCGCGTCAGACACTCACGCTCACGCTGTCAAAGCATGCTAATGCATGCACGTCGCCCTCTAAATCAAAGTCCTACTCATGGCGCAACGCAAACGGCAAGCCCATCACCTGTGTGCCCCGACGGTGCCTGACATTACTTTTTAGACGTTTGATGGAGGCCTACGCGAACGCCGAGCATGTATTCACCTGGCTCAACACCAATGGTCATACTCAGAGCGCCTTGCTCATGTATATCGTCCATCACAATGACAATCTATAAAACAGCCTAGCTAGAGAGGCTACTATGGTAGTATGGTACGGAGTATGTACTACCGTGAGCGAACGATCTTAGTGCCACTGCACACCGAAACCCCTTCCATCGCTAGCGCGTGCTTCCCGCCTGAAACGGTCACCTTCTCTCCAGAATATCAATGCCGCATTCACCGAACTTAACTGCAGGTGCAATTGGTGTGTCACTGACATGCGGGCCGGATGCCCGTTGGGCCCACATGTCACTAACCCAACGCATCTGCAGTTAAGTCACTGAAGCAGCGCCCACATTCACGCCCGATGAACCTACTCCGGTGCTAGTTGACCATCTGTCTGCTGCGGCTCATTGCCATTCGCCCGCTATATTAACTTGAGCCCCAGCTCCCAGCCATAGCCAAAGACCCACACTTATTCTCCTCCGGTCCCTTCCTTCTGTCGGCACCACTCCAACGATGGCCTCCTGGCGCTCCAAAGCTCTCTTGGACGTACTTTCGCAGGAGCAGACGAGGGACATCGGCGGCTCCACTCCGGGCGTGCTCCAAAGCTCTCTTCGACATACTGTCGCAGGAGAAAACAAAGGAGATCGCCGGCACCCCCCGGTCGTCCTCCGCCGCCACGACCACGAAGCCGACGCGCATGCACGGGCGTAGCCGGCAGTGAGGAAGAGTAGTACACGGTAGGTCGCCGTCACTCTGGTCCCAGGAAGGCCACCGCTACTCCACTTAGTCGACGCCAAGCTTGGTGGGGTAAAGATCGGTGGTCGATTAGCCGCTTGACGGTGACGTGGAGGCAGAAATCTTCAGAACCTTGTGCTCCGGAGGAGGAGGTTATCGAGGCGGATGAGGAGGAGGCAAAGGCAATGGCCGGCTTTCTCGAGTTCATGGCCGGACATGGTGGTCGGGCGCCGACGATTGTTTAGATTAGGTTTACAGTAGGTTTTAGTACGGTTTGTGCGAAATATGTAATGAATTTCGTCCAATTTGTAGGAATTTTTTTCGAAATGTAATGAATTTCATCCGGTTAATTTGAAATTTGCTTTGTTTGCACGAATTGCGTCCGGTTAGTTCATATAGTTGTCGAAAGGTATGCGGGCAACATCAGATGGCATCCATCAGTGTCCTCGGACAAATGCCGGTGTAAATTTATGGGCCAGCGCTGGAGATGCCCTAACTATCCTGCTATAATCGCTAACAGATCTCCATTATTTGGCAGGGAACAATTATCCCTCAATCAAAATCAGATCCGCGGTGTTTCGCACTCCTCCCGCGTAAGAGTGTAAACTCTTGCTTACATAAAAATGGAGCAAGTGGACGGCACTGTAGCACGTCATATCACTCGAACTAGCCCTCCTAACGAGCGGGAAAGCACCGCCCTCGTCATTTTGTTCTGGATTTCTATCGGTCGATCGTGCGAAAATGTTACGCTTCGCAAGTTCTAAAGGAAAAGGCCGCACACTTACGACTCGTACGCATCACACCCCCGACAGTCCGGCTCGCACGCCGCTCACCAGAGGGGACACGCGTTGTCTTGCAATTTCACTGACATGTGGGACCGTAATTGAATAAACTGTCGATAGACGAAATCTAATCGCTCGGCAGGCGTCGGCTGAGAAGAGAGAAACAGGGGAGGGAGAAGAGATCGCCCGCCCGCCGCGCACGGACTCCAAGAAATATATGGTGATAATGTGAGGTGGGCCATGCTGGAGTCCGGAGCCCGCTCTCACCGCCCTGTCCCCTCAAGACGCCAGCAGCCCGCCACATGCATGCATAGCAAGTAGTACTCCTAATGTGGAGGAGAGAGAGGCATTGACAAAGTCAAGGAGTGGGCTCTGCAAGAGCCCGTCTTTACACGTGAAGGGGAGGAGGGGCAGCGTTTAGGCCGTCATCACCAGCGAGGGAGGAGACCCACTACCGGCCACACCGTTATCTCTGGACGAGCGCCGGCGTAGGAGGTCCTCCGATCCCTTGTTGTTGCCTGTGGGCAGATCCGGCCTCCCACCGCCCACCTATCCACATCCCGACGACCTTCAGGTATATCTTCGTTCAAAACCGCCTTAGGTCTACTTCCCTAGCTCGCTACGTCGCCGCATGTGCATCATTTTCTACCTCTCAGCCCCTCTCGATCGGATGGTCCAACGTCACCTATTTTTTTCTTCTATTGTTAGAGGTAAAGCTACTTCATGGAGTCGAATCTTGTACTCCCTCCGTCCGAAAATACTTGTCATCGAAATGGATGTATCTGGATGTATTTTAGTTCTAGACAAATCCATTTTGATGATAAGTAATTCCGTACGGAGGGAGCACTTGGTTCAAACAAGAAATAAAGTGGGGGTGGGGGAATTTAGTATGTACACTGGACTTGGTACAAACAGGAAGGAAAGGGGGTGAAAGTAATATAGACTGGTCATCCAACCGGTCTCTTGGTTGAAAAGGGAAATATAGGGGTAACGTTGTAACAGTGGTATGACCAGGACTAGATTTGCTATCCACACATAGGAGTAGGCGGCTAGAGTGAATAAAATGGGACCAACCCAGATATGTTTCTTGGATGTTTGTTTCTCGGGGCAACAAACTATGAATCACCACTTTATGCCCCTGTTTACGTACATGGTGCTGGACTGCTAGTGCACCCACTGTCACATGCCCTTATACCAAATATTTAGCTGATCTTAATCTAATGTCCCTGGTAAAAATGAAGCCATGCCACTGTTATAAGCCATGACAAGTTTAGCCAAATGTTTTTTCCTATAATTGTTTGAGACTCTGACTATTTCCTCTGTACCTTTTTGTGCAAACAGGGATATCCAATTCACCTGGTTGCTGTTGTGACCTTTTGGTGCACTGCACAAAATTCTTCTTAAAAGAAGTGACTTTTGTGCTATTTAACTGGAATGTTAGAATGGAACAGTTGGTTCATTTGGGTGGAACTGCACAAAGGGATATCTGTGTTCCAATCCTCATCATCCATATTGGCGCCATAACCTTCCTTTAGGTAAGAATGATATTTAATACATGTGTTCATCTCTATTTTCCGATTGCCATGAGAAAATAATGCTATTTTTTACTATTACACTTGTACTCCCTCACTGACAAAACTAATTCTAAATTAGAAGGCCAATCATGTACTTGGTTTCACCAACTGGTGAGGAGAAAGAGAAAAAGAGCATGAAGAGGACGAAGAAGAAGAATAAACAGTGCCAAAGCGATCTTGCTGAAGCCAGATGCCTCAGTCAAGGCCATTGAAGGGCTCCGGCAATGACTACCTTACATGTGAGACGATCCTCCAGGGAGCCCTTCCACTTCTGCTGTCTCACTTAATTAATTAGGAATACTTAAGTACCACTAATTTATTACTGCCTAATTTTCCTGTTGGAGTTAAACAAATCTTTAGTAGGACCCTATGCTGAATCATGTACGTGTGTATGTTTGTATATGGAGGTGAATCATGTGGTGGAGCAGGGAGGGAATATTATTAGTGTCATGACATAATAGTGCTATTGTTTTGCATGTCAATTTATTGCCATTGGTTCAATGAGGCAATGTTTTGTGTATTGTCCATCGTGAATTTGATGCTACTGTTTGAGTAATATGCTAATGTCTTCCTATCCTTTCTCACTAAGCTAATGAAGGTTTCACCTTTTTTCCTACTTGTGCAAACAGGGATCATGTTGTGCCAATCATACATTTTAGTGGAACTACACAAGACAATACAATGAACTGTATCCTAGCCAGTGCTTTAACTCTGCTGGAAGTTCTTGATAATCTTTTGATATAATCTCAGCACCGGTAAACAAGAGTGATTTCAACCATACATTTGAAGTGCACAAAAATATATCCTATTGTGTGATTCCAGTGAGTGCTTTATCATCTCTTATGGGACTACATGAATAAGCTTTTTTTTCTCAGGTTGGTACGGGCCTAAGGCCTTCATCCATATTAGTTTGCTGTCATCTCTATTTTTATCGTTCTACTATAATGAGAAACTCCTTTATCTTTGCATGTTAAAGTTTTGCAACCTATGATAAATGGCAATGCTTTGAGTGTTGAGCTAATTGGCACTGATTAAATAAACTAATACCTCTCTTTAAGCAAGACTACTATGTTGCTAACTTTACCCATTAAGATAATGACGATGCTTCTATTTGTTAGTGTATGTTTCATCAACTAGTCCCACTATTACAATAATCTCACTCTCTCAATATATGTGCCAACAGGGATGCTCGATTTTGGTGGAACTGCACAAAAACTTTGGGTGCTTCATTGCCTCGATAGCTTCCGTCCTTTCCTGTTAGTCACTAATCTTGGCTTGATTTCTTCCTTCGCTGTTAGTCGCTTCGCTTATCTCGGCTTCCAGTCAAAGGAAATAGTAATTGATATGCTACCTCACACAAGTTGGTACTGGTCTTTATCCTGATTATTGTGCTTGTCATATGTATTGGTAATTTGGTATTGTGCTACTGTTTGCCGATTTCATAAAGGAGTAATTTGGAGCCTGAACTCGCAGGCAAATCATTACATCGGGTGATTTCAGTAGAACTGCACAAAATGATCAGATGGACAGGTACTTATGCTGCTGCTATGTACTCCAAAGTTCACTCAGACAAGCATCGATGTTGACAAGAAGAAGTGCCTATATTCATTCGAGTATCAACCGGCGTCAACCAATTGTCAACCTCCAAGTATTAGGAGAGTGAATGCCAAAAATATTGCTTGGTGCATAGCCCAGAAAAACGCAGTCCAGTCTTTGGTCCCAACTTGTGCCTTTTGGTTATCGGCACATATGGTAGCGAACTATATGGCATGGAGTCTAAAGATTCCAGACAAGTTGGTTGATGCGTATATTCATCTGGCACTTAATCAGTCTGCACGCCAAGGATGCTCCACTTCAGTTGAACTGCACAAAAAATTTGGGTGGTTCATTTTCTCAACCGCCTCCTTTCTCGTCTGCAATGTAGAATTTTGGCGAGATACAGGACCAAGATGAGTCAGTAAACTAGTTGGATGAAAGTAGTGCCCAAGTTGCTCAAACCTCCCTCGGCACGAGGCCACTATTTGAGGATAAACCTACAAGCAAAGTTCAGATTGTCTGTGCTGCCTCTTATGTACTCAAAAGTTTACTCGTACAAGAACTAATTTTAGCAAGAAGTACCTCCGATTGAACTCCATTTACCAATGTGTACCCTAGGTAATTAAAGTTCATCCATGGATCATATTGGCTATGATCTCAATCATTTGGACGCATAAACATACTGAACATGTGTATATCTGAATCTTTTTGTGAATTATGTATGAATATTGTCGTGTGATCTATCATCATTTGGATGCATAGATATGCTGAGCTTGTGTATATATGAATCTTTTGAGTTGTTGATAGTGAATGTTGGCTATGAATATGAATGTGTCCTGTGAACCTGAGTTTGATACGAATGTTTACTTTTCTGTTGTATTTGTGTGTGAACTTGTTAGTATGCCTACTGTGGGGTATGTGACGTGTGGGTGTCAACGGTACACCTTCTTCCCGAGAAGAATTGCACCTGCTTTGTTAGGGTAGCAAAGGTGCATCAGCTCTTCTTAATCTTTTTATTACTCTGTCTTCCCCTCTCCCCCGCTCAACCCCTGTTGTAATGTTTTCGGCCTCAAAACAAACATAGTACTGCGTTGTTTTTGGGGCTTGATCAAAAATCGAGTGTTGGTTTCTATAGGTTGGCCCGCCTAGCAAATGGGATGCTGGTCCACCACGATGGACTGGGAGGCTAAAAATACAAGTTGTATGGTGCAGAGGCAAGTAAAAAAACGCTATCGAGAGCCATCCACTAAAGAAGAAAAATCGCTCCTGATGTGCTTCTTCAGTCGTGTCGCCAGCCCCCTCTTTAATCCAGATCGCTCGGGGATCTGGTATCATTTTTTTTCCAGAGGGCGAACAAGTATCAGCTAGGCCTAGGTTTTGTATTTTAACATGCGTAGCCCACGACATACAGTGACAGTGGTTTCAACTTATTTTTTGAGGTCCATACCGGCCTATGGGCTTTTTCTTACAGATCGGCAGCCCAATGTATTTATTAATAAAACGCTGGTCTCTGTTCTATTTATCTATATATAAGAATAATAATGTTGTGTCCAATTTATGTTTTCCCTTCTAACCACATTATATATATTTATATTATTACTATTATCGTATATTTTATAGAGACTTATATATACATTATAAAAACATCCCAAGTGTTTTTAACTTATAAAAGTAAATGTTTAACGGAATATGGCAAGGAAAATCCTGGTTGTTTTTGACTCATAGGTAAGGAAAATCCTGGTGATTGCATACAAAAGCTTGCAAAGATTTTAAGGACCAATTTAATAATAATGCGCTCATTTTTATTTTGAGCAATAACTCACTAATTTGTTAAATATATATATATAAATGTGCATCTCCGGTTTATTCTTTGATATTAATTGCTCCTTCTAACATAACATTATATATATAACGAGCCGACCTAATACGTGTATTTCAAGGAAGTGCAAATGGGCTGGGATTTCTTAGAAAATCTAAATGGGCCTGATTGACGCGAAATTATTTGTTCATCCAGCCCAGCAAATGGAGTGTACATTCTAGAAAACATGGGTTAAATATATGCCACATTTTTTCAGGCTGACATGTGGGCCAATAGGTCGAAGCCTACGCAGGGCGTTGTCAACTTGGTCAACAAATGATTGTGTCATCCACAGCCATTGGATTTATATCCAACGGCCGGCATGCACCTTCAATCTCTCGTCTTCTTCCTCCAGCGTCACCGGGACCGCCTGGTCCGGCCTCCGGCGGCCAGCGGCTCTGCATAGCATGCATCACTGCGAAACGCTACCCCACCGCCGACCAGGCTATCCCTCCACCCCTCGACACCTCATGTTATTCTCCACAGACTGCAGCCCCACGCCACAATAGAACCACTTATAACCCTTCTCCTCCTCTCAATCTGCGACTCCACTGCCGCGTCTTCCCATCTCCGAGTCGTTCCCGTCTGGGGCCTCGTCATCGTCCATCGCCTCGCTGCGCTTGGTGCGGCGTGGTCAACAAATGAGAGTCATCGCAAGATGACTGTACGTGGAGAGCCTGACGGCTGGGACCCACGAGGTCCATGGTCGCACGCAAGGAAAGTTCCTCCTTATTAAGCTGAAAAAAATGTTTCCTCCACCTGACAGCTGGGACCCACCGGCTGTATCTTCACATGGAAGGAAGTGCCTCCTTGTTTTGCGAAAAAATTATTCATCCCGTTGACAGCTGGGACCCGTCAGATTTGGTGGCTGACTTGTGGGCCTACTAAGCGGACGTGTACGCACGCCTTTTGTCAACTTAATCAACAAATGATTCTAGCAGCTGGACCGTTGGATGTTAATCCAACAGCCGTGCTCCTTCTTCAACCTTTGTTCTTGCTCCTGTCTCCTGTGGGCGGCACCGCGGCTGTGCTGTCACGCACCCGAACCAGTGAAGTTTCCCACTCCTCTCCATCTGCGACTCCACTGCCCCATCTTCCCCATCTCTGGGTTGTTCCAGTATGGGTGCGCTCGGCACGGTGTGGTCAACATGGTCAACAACGAAGAGTCATCGAAAGATGACTGTACGTGAGAGGCTAACAGTGGGGACGCACCACGCCCATGGACGCATGCATGCAATTGAATGCGTCGTGGTCAACGTGGTCAAGGAACGACTTCCATCGGAAGTATACTGTATGTGGAGAGTCTGACAGCTGGGTCCACGGCCGCAGCAAGTAAGTGCCTCCTTATTACACGGAAAATAATGATTCCTCCAACTGACAGCAGGTACCCACTGGACGGGCCACCGTATTTTGCAAAAAAAACGTTTGCCCCCTGACTGCTGGGACCCACCTGACGGGCCACCGTATTTCGCGAAAAAAACGTTCCCCCCGCTGTCAGCTCGGACCGACCGAAAGTGCCTCCTTATTAAGCAGAAAAAAATGAATACTCCCCCTGCTAGCTGGGACCCACCTTGGTGGGAAGCTGACTTGTGGGCCCACAAAGTTGACGGGGATGGAGGGCTTTGTCAACTTAGTCAATATAAGCGATTCTAGCTGCAATGACCATATGATGTCCATCCAACGGCCATCGTGCTTCTTTAACCTCTAGTGTTCTTGCTCCAGCCGCCCAAAGGAGCGCCGATCGTGCCGCCTGCTCCTGCCTCCTGTGGCCGGCTGTGATGCCGCGGAGGCCTCACTGCCCCCTACTACTCCCTCCACTGGCCAGGCCATCCCTTCACTCACCCACACCCCATGTTATTCTGCGGCGACGGCAGCCTCACACCGCAGCCGAATGAGTGAACCCTCATACTCCTCTATGCGTGGGCATCCACTGCCGCATCTTCCCCGGCTCCACGTCGTCCCCTTCCCAGGCTTCGCCGACGTCCACTGTCGTGGTGCTCTCGGTGCGGCATGGTCAATGTGGTCAACAACCGACTTCCATCGGAAGAGTACTGTGCGTGGAGAGGCTGACAGCTGGGTCCACGGCGGCCGCAAGGAAGTGCCTCTTTATTACGCGCAAAATAATTATTCCTCCACCTGACAGCGGGGACCCACGGACGGGCCGCCGTATTTCATGAAAAAACATTTTCCCCCCTGACTGCTGGGACCCACCAACTACACCTTCGCACGCAAGGAAGTGCGTCCGGGCAGAAAAAAATGATCCGTCCCCTTGACTGCTGGGACCCACCAGCTACATCTTCGCACGCAAGGAAGTGCGTGACAGTCAGGACCCACCTGGTCAAAGCATACGTAGCATTGTCATTCTGGTCGCGAACGTGTACGTACATACATACTGGTCGATGTAGAGGCGCGAAAGTGTCGTAGTACAGGCGCGCACGTAGCATGTACACGTACATACATCGGCCAGGGTGCAAGAAAGAAAATACGGCCACGTATGTGTACATACGGGCGGGGTCTCGAACGCCTACTCGCGCATACGTACGGCCAGGGCTCGTGTACATGGCTGGGTCGAAACGGAGAAATAGCGTCGTCGTCGTGTTCATGGGGAGGCAACGGAATGCATCGTGTTCATCGGGAGGCAACGGAACGCGTGGGAGCCAACCGGCTGGGTCAGAACGGAATGCGTCGTCGTGTTCATCGGGAGGGCTTGGACGGAACAGGCGATGGAAATGAGGCTTGGCTTACCGCAAAATGGAGGAAACGGACCTCCTACGGTCGAAACGGGGGTCCTGTTGATCGGGAGGGGTGTGGTGTACCACAAAACGGACGAAACGGACCTCCTATAGTTGAAACGGGGTTCTTGTTGATCGGGAGGGGTGTGGCGTACCGCAAAACGGACGAAATGGACTTGTGTTGGAGCGCTACGGTCGAAACGGGGGTCATGTTCATTGGGAGGGGTGTGGCGTACCGCAGAACGGGGCTCCATGGGATACTGTTCATCTCCACCATCGACCTCCTCCAGTCTCCACGGGCTACCGTTGACCTCCTCCAGCCTCCACGGGCTCCTGTTCATCCAGCCTCCACCGCGCGCTACTCCACTGGCTACTGTTTAACCACCACTCCACCACCTACTGTTCATCCAGCCCACCACGGGGTCGTCCTGTTCATCCAGAGGCAACGCCACGGGGTCCTGCATCCACCCCCACCGCTCACTGTTCATCCAATCGATCGGCTTCAGTTAGCAGCAGTAGCGAAGGAATCGCTCGATCGAGTTCAGTTAACAGCCATCGATCGATCGCTCGGGTTCAATAACGCGTAGCCTGCAGTGCAATCGCTCGGGTTCAGTTAGAGCCCAATGCCCTCGCTCAGGTTTAGTTAGAGCCAACGCCTCGCACACACGCGCGTATGTGTACGAGAGAAACGTGCATCGCTCGGCCCCCGAACGCTCACCATATCCGTGAACTCCCCGAAATTTTCCTCGCCCTCGCTTCTACCATGGTTTTTTCTGTCATGGACGGCCCAAAGAATGTCATACAACTGCGTCTCCGGCCCGCCCAGGACGAAAAGCCCATTTCCTGTCATGATTTTTTGTCATAGAAGTAGGAGCCCACCACATCTATGATGATACCGGGTTTTGTCACAATTATAGTCATAGAAGTGTCATATGTATGACAGAAAAAATTCTTTCGACCCAAAGTGTCACGGATGTGTCTTTTTTTTGTAGTGAATGTTTGCCACAATAATGAGACTGGTATTTGGCATCCACGACTTTGTCATATTAACTTTGGTTGCATGACGTGGCTAGCCAATATGAATTTAATTTCGATAATCCCTACTGTTAAAGGCTCCAAGTGCCAAGTATGTGTGCAAGCTAAGCAACCTCGCAAGTCCCATAAGACTGCAGAGGTAAAAGACTTGGCGCCACTAGAGCTTATACATTATGATCTTTGTGAGATGAATGGCGTGTTGACAAAAGGTGGAAAGAGATACTTCATGATGTTGATTTACGACTCCACTAGATATTGTTATGTGTATCTTCTGAAATCAAAAGATGAGGCTTTAATTTTCTTCAAAAACTACAAAGCTGAAACGGAGAACCAACTTGACCGGAAAATTAAACGGCTAAGGTCCGATCGTAGTGATGAGTATTTTTCCAATGAATTTGATTTGTTTTGTGTGGAACATGGTATAATCCATGAGAGGACGCCTCCCTACTCACCTCAATCTAATGGGGTGGCCGAAAGAAAGAACCGAACTCTAACTGATTTGGTTAACGCCATGTTAGACACATCGGGTCTTTCCAAGGAATGGTGGGGTGGCGCTGATGACTGCATGTCATGTCCTAAACCGAGTTCCCACAAAACATAAGACCATGACTCCATGATAACCCACAAGTATAGGGGATCACAACAGTTTTCGAGGGTAGAGTATTCAACCCAAATTTATTGATTCGACACAAGGGGAGCCAAAGAATATTCTCAAGTATTAGCAGTTGAGTTATCAATTCAACCGCACCTAGATAACTTAGTATCTGCATCAAAGTATTTAGTAGCAAAGTAGTATGGAAGTAACGGTAATAGTAGCAAAAGTAACAGTAGCAGTTTTGTAGTAATTGTAACAGTGGCAACGGCAAAGTAACTAAGCAAAGAACAATATGTGAAAAGCTCGTAGGCATTGGATCAGTGATGGATAATTATGTCGGATGTGATTCCTCATGTAATAGTTATAACATAGGGTGACACAGAATTAGCTCCACTTCATCAATGTAACATAGGCATGTATTCCGAATATAGTCATACGTGCTTATGGAAAAGAACTTGCATGACATCTTTTGTCCTACCCTCCCGTGGCAGCGGGGTCCTATTGGAAACTAAGGGATATTAAGGCCTCCTTTTAATAGAGTACCGGACCAAAGCATTAACACTTAGTGAATACACGAACTCCTCAAACTATGGTTATCACCGGTAAGTATCCCGATTATTGTCACCTCGGGGTCAACGAATCATAACATAATAGGTGACTATAGACTTGCAAGATAGGATCAAGAACTCACATATATTCATGGAAACATAATAGGTTCAGCTCTGAAATCATGGCACTCGGGCCCTAGCGACAAGCATTAAGCATAGCAAAGTCATAGCAACATCAATCTCAGAACATAGTGGATACTAGGGATCAAACCCTAACAAAACTAACTTAATTACATGGTAAATCTCATCCAACCCATCACCGTCCAGCAAGCCTACGATGGAATTACTCACGCACGGCGGTGAGCATCATGAAATTGGTGATGGAGGAAGGTTGATGATTACGACGGCGACGGATTCCCCTCTCCGGAGCCCCGAACGGACTCCAGATCAGCCCTCTCGAGAGAGTTTAGGGCTTGGCGGCGGCTCCGTATCATAAAACGCGATGAATCCTTCTCTCTGGGTTTTTTCTCCCCAGACGTGAATATATGGAGTTGGAGTTGAGGTCGGTGGAGCCTCAGGGGGCCCACGAGGCAGGGGGGCACGCCCTAGGTGGGGGGCGCCCCCCCCCCCTCGTGGATAGGGTGTGGGCCCCCTGACGTTGATTCTTTCGCCAATATTTTTTATTAAATCCAAAAAGTTGCTCCGTGGATTTTCAGGTCATTCTGAGAACTTTATTTCTGCACAAAAATAACACCATGGAAGTTCTGCTGAAAACAACGTCAGTCCGGGTTAGTTCCATTCAAATCATGCAAGTTAGAGTCCAAAACAAGGGCAAAAGTGTTTGGAAAAGTAGATACGATGGAGATGTATCACTCCATTTGAGGAATGGGAAAGGAAAAGGTTGAAACTCTCTTATCTACCTTCTTGGGGTTGTTTGGTGAAAGTCAATATACCAATTCCCAAGAAGCGCAAGCTTGGACCAAAAACCGTGGATTGTGTTCTTTTGGGCCATGCTTTTCATAGCATTGACTATAGATTTTTGATAATAAAATCTGATGTATTCGACATGCATGTTGGTACGATTATGGAGTCTAAAGATGCAACTTTCTTTTAGGACATATTTCCTATGAATGATATGTCGAGTTCATCAAATCGAGAGATACCTACTCCATCTAGTGAGAAATTCGTTGTAATTCCTGAACCCACCATTGCGATGGAACACATTGAGAATCCTGTTGAGGGTGACAATCAAGCTCCTATAAGGAGTAAGAGATAGAGGACTGCAAAGTCCTTTGGTGATGATTTTATTGTGTACCTTGTGGATGACACACCCAGGACTATTTCAGAAGCCTATGCATCTCCTGATGCTGACTACTGGAAGGAAGTTGTTCGTAGCGAGATAGATTCCATCTTAGCTAACAGAACCTAGGAGATCACTGACCGTCCTTATGGGTGCGAACCTGTAGGATGTAAGTGGGTGTTCAAGAAGAAGCTTAGACCTGATGGTACGATTGAAAAGTACAAGGCACGACTTTTGGCTAAGGGTTATACCCAGAAAGAAGGTGAAGACTTATTTGATACTTACTCACCCGTGGCTAGACTGACCACTATTCGGGTGCTACTATCACTGGCTGCCTCACATGGTCTTCTCGTTCATCAAATGGATGTTAAGACGGCTTTCCTTAATGGAGAGTTGAAGGAGGAAATTTACATGGATCAGCCAGATGGTTTTGTAGTACCTGGTCAGGAAGG
Source organism: Triticum dicoccoides (assembly GCF_002162155.2). NCBI lineage: Eukaryota > Viridiplantae > Streptophyta > Magnoliopsida > Poales > Poaceae > Triticum > Triticum dicoccoides. The sequence continues at coordinate 125,258,036 of NC_041385.1, forward strand.
AAAGGTGTGAAAGTTATTGAAGTCTTTATATGCTTAAACAAGCTCCTAAGGAGTGGCATGAGAAGTTCGAAAGAACATTAACTGCTGCCGGCTTTGTAGTAAATGATGGTGACAAGTGTGTGTACTATTGCCATGGTGGGGGCGAAGGAGTTATTTTTTGTCTGTATGTCAATGACATACTAGTCTTTGGAACCAAAATTGATCTAATCAAGGAGGTTAAGGATTTCTTATCTCGCTGTTTTGAGATGAAGGATATAGGAGTAGCTGATGTTATCTTGAACATCAAGATGTTGAGAGATGAGAATGGTGGGATCATACTGCTTCAGTCTCACAATGTGGAAAAAATCTTGAGTCTTTTTGGGTATAGCGACTGCACACCTTCACCAACTCCATATGATGCTAGTGTGTTGCTTCGAAAGAATCGATGGGTTGCTAGAGATCAACTGAGGCATTCTCATATTATTGGCTCATTTATGTATTTGGCGAGTGCCACGAGGCCTGACATCTCTTTTGCTGTGAGCAAACTGAGTCGGTTTGTGTCAAAACCGGGAGATGATCATTGGCGTGCACTTGAGAGAGTTATGCACTACTTGAAAGGCACTGCGAGCTATGGGATTCACTACACCGGGTATCCAAGGGTACTGGAGGGTTATAGTGACTCGAACTGATGCTGATGAGATTAAGGCCACAAGTGGTTATGTTTTTACACTTGGTGGTGGCACTGTTTCCTGGAAGTCTTGCAAGCAGACCATATTAACGAGGTCAACTATGGAAGCAGAACTCACAACATTAGACTCTACCACTGTTGAAGCAGAGTGGCTTCGTGAGCTATTGATGGACTTATCTATGGTTGAAAAACCAATACCCCCTATCCTAATGAACTTTGATAATTAAACTGTGGCCGTCAAGATAAATAGTTATAACGACAATATGAAGTCCTCAAGGCATGTGAAGAGGAGACTAAAACCTGTCAGAAAGCTGAGAAACTCCGGAGTTATTACGTTGGATTATATCCAAACGTCAAAAAACTTGGCAGATCCCTTCACAAAGGGTCTATCACGTAATGTGATAGAGAATGCATTGATGGAGATGGGTTTGAGACCCACCGCATGAGTTGTCCATAGTGGTAACCCACTCTATGTGATCGGAGATCCCGTGAAGTAGAAGTGGGAGACAAGCTGTTGGTCAGCTGAGAGGAGAGTATCCCTATTTTAATTATCCCACTTCGTGAAGATGCAATACTCTCCTGATCTGCATGGCAGGTTGATATTTATCTTAATGTGTTCCAAGTGGCTTATTTGAGTACGCAGAGATGTTGTCCTGCAGAGCATCTCCTCAGGAACACACCTATATGAATTTGACTATGAATGTCACAGTCTGTGAGAATTGGGTGTTCTCTAATAAATTCATGAAAGGCCCTGGAGTATGATGTTGGGGAACGCGGTAATTTCAAAAAAAATCCTACGATCACGCAAGATCTATCTAGGTGATGCATAGCAACAAGAGGGGAGAGTGTGTCCACATACCCTTGTAGACCGAAAGCGGAAGCGTTAGTTAACGCGGTTGATGTAGTCGAACGTCTTCACGATCCAACCGATCCAAGTACCGCACGTACGACACCTCTACATTCAGCACACGTTCAGCTCGATGACGTCCCTCGTACTCTTGATCACATTGAGGCCGAGGGAGAGTTACGTCAGCATGACGGCGTGGCGACGGTGATGATGAAGTTACCGATGCAGGGCTTCGCCTAAGCACTACGACGATATGACCGAGGTGTGTAACTGTTGAGGGGGACACCACACATGGCGAAAAGATCAACTTGTGTTTCCTTGGGGTGCTTGTCGTGGTACTAAGTCTGACAGTAAATATAGTGGTACAAATGAGGAGGCAAGGCCCTAGCTACGGCAAGATTGTACGCATGTGTTTACAAGTTCAGGCCCCTCTTAGAGGAGGTAAAAGCCCTACATCTCGGTGCCCGGAGGCGGTCGACTGGATTATATGAGTGTGTGTGTTACAGGGGGTGTGAACCCTTGTGCCACAGGAGGGGGGCGTCTTATATAGAGTGCGCCAGGACCCCGGTCATCCTCTGTTACCAAGAGCTCAATGTACATAAAGATGGGGCATTACTGATAATGCCAGCCGTAAGTGCCTTTAATGACCTTAAAGACTACAGAGTGAATGCTTGGATGTTGCTATTCTGAGTGACTCGTGATCTTCGGTAGGTCGAGTGGTTTCTTGTATGGTCGAGTTATTCATTGGTCGTGTGACTTCAGGAAGGAGGCGTACCCGAGTGGTTGACTGGTCGAGTGGATTGCACACGACGCTTTTACTGGGCACTCCCTGTTATCTCTTGAGCTTCTTTGCTTCTAGGGTAGTGACCTTGGGTAGGGCGTATAGGTCAGGCCTATGAGCCTACCCCAGGTCTATATCATCATCATTAGCCCCCGAATGGATTGAGGTCCGAGTGAAAAGAAGGTTGAAGTTGACCTCGCCTTGACCCTTGTGCTTCACAAGTACTCATGTTGAACGGGAGGCCAATGTTGGAACTTTGGCTTTATTTCAGTCGCCTTGATCGATTCGAAAGTTACCGAATGGATTTATACCGTCATCCGTCGAGTGTTGTTTCTGACGTGAAATCTTTGGCGCGATTGGTTACAGCGTATCCTGGATTTCGTGGGATTCAAAATTTCGGGGAAGCGCGCAAGGCGGAGCGTGCCGTGGTAAACGGGGTGGATAGACAGGGGCACCTCGATATCCGCGCCACCTTTTTCGCCACATACCTGAAAACCCACAAGTGTAGGGGATCGCAACAACTTTCAAGGGTAAAGTATTCAACCCAAAATTATTGATTCGACACAAGGGGAGCCAAAGAATATTCTCAAGTATTAGCAGCTGAGTTGTCAATTCAACCACACCTGGATAACTTAGTATCTGCAGCAAAGTATTTAGTAGCAAAGTAGTATGATAGTAATGGTCACAGTGGCAAAAGTAAAGATAGCAGTTTTGTAGTAATTGTAACAGTAGCAATGGAAAAGTAAATAAGCGAAGCACAATATGTGAAAAGCTCGTAGGCATTGGATTAGTGATGGATAATTAAGTCGGATGCGATTCCTCATGTAATAGCTATAACATAGGGTGACACAGAACTAGCTCCAGTTCATCAATGTAATGTAGGCATGTATTCCGAATATAGTCATGCGTGCTTATGGAAAAGAACTTGCATGACATCTTTTGTCCTACCCTCCCGTGGCAGCGGGGTCCTAGTGGAAACTAAGGGATATTAAGGCCTCCTTTTAATAGAGAACCGGAACAAAGCATTATCACATAGTGAATACATGAACTCCTCAAACTACGGTCATCATCGAGAAGTATCCCGATTATTGTCACTTCGGGGTTGTCGGATCATAACACATAATAGGTGACAATAGACTTGCAAGATAGGATCAATAACTCACATATATTCATGAAAACATAATAGGTTCAGATCTGAAATCATGGCAATCGGGCCCTGGTGACAAGTATTAAGCATAGCAAAGTCATAGCAACATCAATCTCAGAAGGGTACCCATCTTAGAACATAGTGGGTACTAGGGATCAAACCCTAACAAAACTAACTTGATTACATGGTAAATATCATCCAACCCATCACCGTCCAGCAAGCCTACGATGGAATTACTCACGCACGGCGGCGAGCATCATGAAATTGGTCATGGAGGATGGTTGATGATGACGACGGCGACGAATCCCCCTCTTGGGAGCCCCGAACGGACTCCAGAGCAGCCCTCCCGAGAGAGATTAGGGCTTGGCGGCGGCTCCGTATCGTAAAACGTGATGAAACTTTCTCCCTGATTTTTTTCTCGGTGAAACGGAATATATAGAGTTGGAGTTGAGGTCGGTGGAGCAGCAGGGGGCCCACGAGACAGGGACGCGCCCAGGGGGAGGGGGCACGCCCCCACCCTCGTGGACAGGGTGTGGGCCCCCTGGCCTTGATTCTTTCGCCAGTATTTTTTATATTTTCCAAAAGTTATCTTCGTGGATTTTTAGGTCATTCTGAGAACTTTGTTTTCTACACAATAAACAACACCATGGCAGTTCTGCTGAAAACAGCATCAGTCCAGGTTAGTTTCATTCAAATCATGCAAGTTAGAGTCCAAAGCAAGGGCAAAAGTGTTTGGAAAAGTAGATACGTTGGAGACATATCAACTCCCCCAAGCTTAAACCTTTGCTTGTCCTCAAGCAATTCAGTTGATAAACTGAAAGTGATAAAGAAAAACTTTTACAAACTCTGTTTGCTCTTGTTGTAAATATGTAAAGCCAGCATTCAAGTTTTCAGCAAAGATTATGAACTAACCATATTCACAATAACACTTAGGTCTCTATTTACTCATATCAATGGTATAATCAGCTAGCGAGCAATAATAATAAAACTCGGATGACAACACAAATGCAGAGCACCTTTAAAAATCAAGGACTAAACATTGTAATTCATGGTAAAAGAGATCCAGTCAAGTCATACCCAATACAAACTAATAGTAATGAATGCAAATGACAATGTGCTCTCCAGCGGGTGCTTTTTAGTAAGAAGGTGATGACTCAACATAAAAGTGAATAGATAGGCCCTTCGCAGAGGGAAGCAGGGATTTGTAGAGGTGCCAGAGCTCGATTTTAAAATAGAGGTGAATAACATTTTGAGCGGCATACTTTCACTGTCAACGCAACAACTATGAGATGGCGATATCTTCCATGCTACATACATTATAGGCGGTTCCCAAACAGAATGGTAAAAGTTTATACTCCCCCACCACCAACAAGCATCAATCCTTGGATTGCTCGAAACAACGAGTGCCTCCAACTAGCAACAGCCCTGGGGGAGTTTTGTTTTAATTATTTGATTTGCTTTGATCTTTTTGATCATGGGACTGGGCATCCCGGTTACCAGCCATTTTCTCATGAATGAGGAGCGGAGTCCACTCCTCTTGAGAATAACCCACCTAGCATGGAAGATACAAATAACCCTAGTTGAAACATGAGCTGCTCGAGCATACAAAATAGAATTTCATTTGAAGGTTTGGAGTTTGGCACATACAAATTTACTTGGAACCGCAGGTAAATACCGCATATAGGAAGGTATGGTGGACTCATATGGAATAACTTTGGGGTTTATGGAGTTTGGATGCACAAGCAGTATTCCTGCTTAGTACAGGTGAAGGCTAGAAAAAGACTGGGAAGCGACCAACTGAGAGAGTGACAACAGTCATGAACATGCATTAAAATTAATCAACACTGAGCGCAAGCATGAGTAGGATATAATCTACCATGAACATAAATATCGTGAAGGCTATGTTGATTTGTTTCAACTACATGCGTGAATATGTGCCAAGTCAAGTCACTCGAATCATTCAAAGGTAAATCATTATAAGCTCCTAGCTAATTAAGCATGGCATAAGCAACTATAATCTCTAAATGTCATTGCAAACATGTTTACTCATAATAGGCTGAATCAGGAACGACGAAATCATCATATTTACAAAAACAAGAGAGGTCGAGTTCATACCAGCTTCTCTCATCTCAATCAGTTCATCATATATCGTCATTATTGCCTTTCACTTGCACGACCGAACGGTGTGTATAATAATAATAGTGCACGTGCATTGGACTAAGCTGGAATCTGCAAGCATTCAATTCAAGAGAGAAGACAAAGTAATATGGGCTCTAAGTTAAATCAACAATCATGCATATGAGAGCCACTAAGCATTTTACATGGGAAAGCTCCCAACAAGTAAAAGAAGAACGAGAAATCTTTTTGGGTTTTCATTTTAATTATTACTACAAGCATGGAAAGTAAACTAACTACTTTTTTTGATTTTCTTAAGGTTTATCAAACACACAAGAAGAAAGCTAGAAAAAGAAATTAAACTAGCATGGATAATACAATGAAAGAGTGTGAGCACCGACGGCTAGAATAGTGTGTGAACATGAATGTAAAGTCGGTGAGAAATACATACTCCCCCAAGCTTAGGCTTTTGGCCTAAGTTGGTCTATTGCCAAGGATCGCGGCTACTCTCCCCGGTGTACTGAGGAGTGTCATAAGGATACCACTGGCTAGCGATCTCCTACGGATCCCACTGATAAGATGATGGATGATAAGGGTCGAGTGGAGGTTCCGGTTCAGGCTCTGGAGCGGATGGCTGGCATCGATGAGCATACACCGCTTCCGGCAAGACAAGGTAATTATCTATAGTCAAATCAAACAGCAAAGGCGCAGGCAGGGTAATAATCTCATTGTGTTTCTTATTAAATCTCAGGTTATACAGAAGCATCTTTTCTTTGTTGTCAACAATAAACTCATGCGCTACCATGCTTTTGTAATCTAAAAAGGAAGGAGGCAACATTATCTCCTCTTTCTCATAGTGCCTAATAGGTATCTCAAGATGTTTAGCAAGGCGTGCAACATAGATACCTCCAAAGATGGGGCCCTTTGTACGGTTCAGGCTTAGCCGTTTAGCAATAACGGCACCCATACTAAAACTGTTATCACCAAACAAGGCATGGAACAGAATAATAATATCAGGAACACTGAAGTTTCCACTGTTTCCACGACCAATTAAGCATCGATTAGCAAATATGGCAAAGTAGCGTAAAATAGGAAAGTGTATGCTAGTGATTCTCGCAACGGAACCCTTCTTCGGATCCCCTATAGTAATAGTGTTAACAAAACCATCCACATCTTTACGATGTGGTTCATCTAAACTGCCCTCAAAGGGTATTCTACATACTGTGCAAAAATTACGTAATGACATATCCTTGAATTCATCATATAAATGAAATGATACGGAAGGAGGTGAATTCTTAGGATAATAATAAAAGTTTTGCACGAAAGTATTGGTGAGTAAGAGATACTGATTGATCCGATCGTGGAGGAAGTCGGCGAGGCCTGCATTTTCAACCAAAGAATAAAAGTCGTCATAAATCCCGGCTTCTCTCAAGAAATTATCACAAGGCCATTCACACGACCGTACTTCCGCTACACGAGGAATATTATACTTGGCTTTTTCCTTCTCTTTAGCTTGTTTATCCTTGGAGCCTTGGCTAGAGGAGCCCCTCAAAATCTCCTTATCATTTTCTGAAAAATTCCAAAAAATTTAGTAACTTCAAAATAAAAGTGAATCAAACTAAACAAGATTGGTAGCAACTACTCCTACAAGTGCCTGGAGCCTATATCATGCATTAGAATTACTTGGGACCTCATAAATTTGACATGCAAGATCAAGAAGAGGGTCACCTATGCAGCAAAAATTTGCAATGAATAAAGCACTAGAACAAAAACTAATTGGACCAATGGAGGAGACACATACCAAGCAACAATCTCCCAAAGCAGTTTTGTGAATGGAGCTTTGAGCAAGGAGATCAAAAATCGCAGCAAAATGAGATAGAACTCGTGCTTGAGCTGGATGGGGATTCTTTTGGGAAAAAGATGAAGTGTGTGGGTGCAAGAATAAGTGGAGGGGGCCACCGTGGGCCTACGAGACAGGGGGGCGCGCCCAGGGGGTGTGGGCGCGCCCTCCACCCTCGTGGCCAGGTGCTTGCCCCCCTGCAGTGTTCTCAGTGCCTAAAATCCTCAAATATTCCATAAAAAATCATACTAAATTTGCTGGGAATTTGGAGTACTTTTATTTTCGGGATATTTTTTATTGCATGTATAATTCAGAAAACAGACATATAATACTATTTTTGCTTTATTTATTCTAAATAACAGAAAGTAAAAAGAGGGTACATAAGGTTGTGCCTTCTAGTTTCATCCATCTCATGATCATCAAAATGAATCCACTAACAAGGTTGATCAAGTCTTGTTAACAAACTCATTCCGAATAACACGGAACCGGAGAAATTTCGAATAACACTAAGTTACCTCAACGGGGATATGAACATCCCCAACAATAAGAATATCATACTTTTTCTTGACAGTAGGAAGAGGAAATTCAAAACCTCCAATAATGATAGTTGGAATTTTTCCAATAGAATTGATGCTATGGAATTGAGGTTGTTTCCTCAGAAAGTGTACCGTATGCTCATTACCATTAACATGAAAAGTGACATTGCCTTTGTTGCAATCAATAACAGACACTGTAGTATTTAAAAAGGGTCTACCAAGGATAATCGACATACTATCGTCCTCGGGAATATCAAGAATAACAAAGTCCATTAAGATAGTGATGTTTGCAACCACAACAGGCACATCTTCACAAATACCGACAGGTATAGTAGTTGATTTATCGGCCATTTGCAAAGATATTTCAGTAGGTGTCAGCTTATTCAATTCAAGTCTACGATATAAAGAAAGAGGCATAACACTAACACCGGCTCCAAGATCACATAAAGCAGTTTTAACATAGTTTCTTTTAATGGAGTATGGTATAGTTGGTACCCCTGGATCTCCAAGTTTCTTAGGTATTCCACCCTTAAAAGTGTAATTAGCAAGCATGATGGAAATTTCAGCTTCCGGTATCTTTCTCTTATTTGTAGATATCCTTCATATATTTAGCATAAGGATTTAATTTAAGCATATCAGTTAAGCGCATACGTAAGAAGATAGGTCTAATCATTTCAGCAAAGCGCTCAAAATCCTCATCATCCTTTGTCTTGGATGGTTTAGGAGGAAAGGGCATGGGTTTCTGAACCCATGGTTCTCTTTCTTTACCGTGCTTCCTAGCAACAAAGTCTCTTTTATCATAACGTTGATTCTTTGATTGTGGGTTATCAAGATCAACAGCAGGTTTAATATCTACATCATGTTATTGCTAGGTTGAGCATCAACACGAACATTATCATTAGCACTATCACTAGGTTCATGTTCATCACCTGATTGTGTTTCAGCATCAGAAATAGAAATATCATTGGGATTCTCAGGTGTGTCTACAACAGGTTCACTAGAAGTATGCAAAGTCCTATCATTTTTCTTTTTCTTCTTTTTAGAAGAACTAGGTGCCTCTAAATTATTTCTGAGAGTCTTGCTCGATTCTCTTAGGGTGGCCTTCAGGATACAAAGGTTCCTGAGTCATTCTACCAGTTCTAGTAGCCACTCTAACAGCAAAATCATGCTTATTATTTAATTCATCAAGCAAATCACTTTGAGCTTTAAGTACTTGCTCAACTTGAGTGGTAACCATAGAAGCGTATTTGCTAATGAATTTAAGTTCACCTTTAACTCTAGCCATATAATCACTCAAGCGTCCTATCTTGAAAACATTATTCTTTAATTCTCTACCAACATAAGCATTAAAACTTTCTTGTCTAGCCATAAAGTCATCAAATTCATCTAAACATGGGCTATGCAATTTAGTAGACGGGATTTCAACTTTATCATATCTATAGAGAGAATTTACCTTTACTACCTGTGTCGGGTTATCAAGACGATGTGTTTCTTCAACATGCGGTATATTAAGACCATGTATTTCTTTAATAGGAGGTAAATTCTTAACATCTTCAGCTTTAATACCTTTTTATTTCATTGATTTCTTTGCCTCTTTCATATCTTCAGGACTGAGAAATAGAATGCCCCTCTTCTTCGGAGTTGGTTTAGGAAAAGGCTCATGAGTTGGCTCAATTGGCTCAGGAATTGCCTCAGGAAGAGTCCAATTATTTTCAATAGTCAACATATTATTCAATAGTAATTCAGCTTGGTCGAATGTTCTTTCCCTGAAAAGAGAACCAGCACAACTATCCAAGTAGTCCTTGGAAGCATCGGTTAGTCCATTATAAAAGATATCAAGTATTTCATTTTTCTTAAGAGGATGATCAGGCAAAGCATTAAGTAATCGGAGAAGCCTCCCCCAAGCTTGTGGGAGACTCTCTTCTTTGATTTGCACAAAATTGTATATTTCCTGCAAGGCAGCTTATTTCTTATGCGCAGGGAAATATTTAGCAGACAAGTAATAAATCATATCCTGGGGACTACACACACAACCAGGATCAAGAGAATAGAACCAAGTTTTAGCATCACCCTTTAATGAGAACGGAAATATCTTAAGGATATAATAATAGCAAGACTTCTCATCATTAGTAAACAGGGTGGCTATATCATTCAACTTGGTAAGATGTGCCACAACAGTTTCAGATTCATAGCCATAAAAAGGATCAGATTCAACCAAAGTAATTATTTCAGGATCAATAGAGAATTCATAATCCTTATCAGTAACACAGATAGGTGAAGTAGCAGAAGTGGGGTCATCTTTCATCCTAGCATTAAGAGATTGCTGCTTCCATTTAGCTAATAACTTCTTAAGATCATATCTATCCTTCCAAGCAAAGATAGCTCTAGCAGCTTCTTCATCCATAACATAACCCTCAGGAACAACAGGCAATTCATAATCAGGGGGAGAACCTTCATCATCAATATCATCAATAACTTCATTCTCTTTAACCCTAGCAAGTTGTTCATAAAGATATTCACCTAATGGCACAGTAGTATCACGCATAGAAGTAGTTTCATCATAAGTATCATGCATAGCAGAAGTGGCATCATCAATAACATGCGACATATCGGAATTCATAGCAGTAACAGGTTTAGGTGTCACAAGCTTACTCAAAACAGAAGGAGAATCTAGTGCAGAGCTAGGTGGCAGTTCCTTACCTCCCCTCGTAGTTGAGGGAAAAATCTTAGTTCTTTGGTCTTTCAAGTTCCTCATAGTGATCAGCAGATATAAATCCCAAGTGACTCAAAGAATAGAGCTATGCTCCCCGGCAACGGCACCAGAAATTAGTCTTGATAACCCACAAGTGTAGGGGATCGCAATAGCTTTCGAGGGTAAAGTATTCAACCCAAATTTATTGATTCGACACAAGGAGAGCCAAAGAATATTCTCAAGTATTAGCAGCTGAGTTGTCAATTCAACCACACCTGGATAACTTAGTATCTGCAGCAAAGTATTTAGTAGCAAAGTAGTATGATAGTAATGGTAACAGTGGCAAAAGTAAAGATAGCAGTTTTGTAGTAATTGTAACAGTAGCAACGGAAAAGTAAATAAGCGAAGCACAATATGTGAAAAGCTCGTAGGCATTGTATCAGTGATGTATAATTATGTTGGATGTGATTCCTCATGTAATAGCTATAACATAGGGTGACACAGAACTAGCTCCAGTTCATCAATGTAATGTAGGCATGTATTCCGAATATAGTCATACGTGCTTATGGAAAAGAACTTGCATGACATCTTTTGTCCTACCCTCCCGTGGCAGCGGGGTCCTAGTGTAAACTAAGGGATATTAAGGCCTCCTTTTAATAGAGAACCGGAACAATGCATTAGCACATAGTGAATACATGAACTCCTCAAACTACGGTCATCACCGAGAAGTATCCCGATTATTGTCACTTCGGGGTTGCCGGATCATAACACATAATAGGTGACTATAGACTTGCAAGATAGGATCAAGAACTCACACATATTCATGAAAACATAACAGGTTCAGATCTGAAATCATGGCACTCGGGCCCTAGTGAAAAGCATTGAGCATAGCAAAGTCATGGCAACATCAATCTCAGAACATAGTGGATACTAGGGATCAAACCCTAACAAAACTAACTTGATTACATGGTAAATCTCATCCAACTCATCACCGTCCAGCAAGCCTATGATGGACTTACTCACGCACGGCGGTGGAGCATCATGAAATTGGTGATGGAGGATGGTTGATAATGACAACGGCGATGAATCCCCCTCTCCGGAGCCCCGAACGGACTCCAGATCAGCCCTCCCGAGAGAGATTAGGGCCTCGCGGTGGCTCCGTATCGTAAAACACGATGAAACTTTCTCCCTGATTTTTTTCTCCACGAAACGGAATATATAGAGTTGGAGTTGAGGTCGGTGGAGCAACAGGGGGCCCATGAGATAGGAGGGCGCGCCCAGGGGGAGGGGGCGCGCCCCCCACCCTCGTGGACAGGTGTGGGCCCCCTGGCCTTGATCCTTTCGCCAGTATTTTTAATATTTTCCAAAAGTTATCTCCGTGGATTTTCAGGTCATTCCGAGAACTTTTTTTTCTGCATAATAAACAACACCATGGCAGTTCTGCTGAAAACGGCATCAGTCCGGGTTAGTTTCATTCAAATCATGCAAGTTAGAGTCCAAAACAAGGGCAAAAGTGTTTGGAAAAGTAGATACGTTGGAGACGTATCAGTACCCAGCGCGTGACTGTTGCGGGATTTGACAGAATCGCCTGGGCCCACACGTCAGCCACTCGGATGTGGGCCCTTAAAAGGCGACGGGACCGTGGCATCTGCACTGTGCGCATCCATGCCCCTTCTTTCTCCTCTATTTCTCCACCGCATCTGGCTCCTCCGCTCTCGACGCCGCAGCTCCGCCACCATGGTGAAGGACAAGACGGCAGTGCTGGAACGCGCGAAGAAGGCGACGAGGGCGGCGAAGGGCAAGACGACGGCTCGGGGGTCGTCGTCGCGGTCGGCTCTACCGCCGGGTTGGATCCAGGGCGATTGGATCCGATCCTCACTTTGGTCGGAAGACTTGGAAGAGTTGGCTGAGTCCAGTCTGATCGCCAATGGAGTTGTGCGGTCGCCGGAGGGAGAGACGGAGCCACAGCCACGACCGGGTGAGTGCATTTTGCTCGCCACCCACGTCGACCGCGGTTTCTCGCTACCCCCGCACCCTTTTTCCGGGGTTTCTTGAACTTCTTCGGAGCCCAACTCCATCACTTTTCTCCCAACACCATCACATACCTTGCCGCGTTCGTGTCTATGTGCGAGAATTGTCTGGGTTGTCGACCGCACTGGGGTCTTTTCAAGCACATCTTCACAATCCGCTCTCAGTCGGTGAAGAAAGCAAACACGAGTGATGAGGAAACACACGTTATCCAAATGTGTGGGGGTTAGGCTATCCAGAAGAGGAAGAGGGGTTCTTTCCCTTCCATGACCCTTCCTGAGTCGTTCAGGGGCTGGCAGTCGACCTGGTTCTACTGCCAGGACATTGCGACTCCAGGCCAGTCGACTGGACTTCCCCCTTTTACTTTAGATCGTGTCCAGACTTATTCCTCGCTGAAAGTGGCCACTGCGGGGAGGGTGGAAACAAACATGTTGGTTGAGAGGGTGGTCCACTTGATAAATCAGGGCGTCACTGGCATGGATTTGCTGGAGGTATTGTTTAGTCGACGCATCCAATCACTCCAGGCTCGAGACCACTCGATGTGGATGTACTCTGGAGCCAACGACACTGCTCGGGTTCATCCAGAGGAAGTATCAGCCAAGACAGTGGCCCAGTGGTTGAGGAGCATCACAGGGAACAAGGACAACCCCAAAGACACCAGGAGAGTCGACCCCTTCAGCGACAGCAACCAGCCAAACAAGGTTCGGTCTCTGCCACCGACTGTATTTGGGTACATCTTGCGACTGTCTTTGAATCCGACTGAATTTTACTTGACTTCTTGTCTTGTAGGTTTACACTGAGATGTACTCGATGCCCAATGGTGAACAAGCTCTGGAGCAAGACCAGGAGGGAGAGGACAGCGCAAAGGAAAGTGGTGATTGGCAATCTCCATACGACGAGGACGAAGAGGAGAGCGATGAGTCGGATGATGAGGAGATGGTCGACTCACCACCTCATACGGAACATCGATCCAAGCTACTCCATGATCCAGCGGGCGGGTGTGGCAAGACCGTGGCCCCGAGCACCCAAATGCAGAAACATACTTGGACTTCGACTCCGGAGCCGACGGAGAAACTCACCAAGCAGCCCAAGGTCGTCCCCTCAAAGACTTGGAAGACTTTGCCCAAGATCAAGATGGATGTTCATGTTGCCTCCGGGTGAGTGTTCTTTCCTTCTGTGTTTTCTTCCACCGACTGATATCTCAGTTCTAACCGAATTGATTGTGAACTTTTCTAGTCCAGTCTCCGCCGCGACTGACATGGACGTTGAGAAGGCCCTAGGTGACGAGGAAACCGATGACGCAGCCACCTCCAAAGCTAGTAAGTTCCACTCAACTCGAATTTATCATGTTGATTGAATTGTTAGTCGGTTGCATTACTGAGATTTCTTTTTGTTGCAGCTCCGCGAGACATTGTCATGCTTCCATATGACGATGAAGAAGAAGTGAGTCTGAGGGAGAGGAGGAGGAGGGGCAAGGGATCAAGCGGGAAAATGCCTGAGGTTCAGGTCCCTCAGTCGACACTGGTGCTTGAGACGGTGGTCGAGTGGCCCGGAGACCTGGCTCGGACCAAGGTCACTTTCGCCAACCCGCTGTAGACTAATCGCCCGTCAGGGTCGACCGCTCAGACCTCTGCTGCTCTAGTACAACTCCATGCATCTGACCCAGTAGTTGCTTCAACTGCCTTGCCATCATCGCTCTTCACTACGTACCAAACTCCAGACAACTCACCGAGTGCTGCCAGGCAGGCTCTTCTCCAGGTAAATCTTGTGATGGAGCAGATGAAGGTGGTGCACGAGGCCAGTCAGGTGGCTTATAATGCCAGCACCGCTCTGCAAACCAACGTCAAGGTTAGTTGATTCCCGACTGGTCTTTTGAATAATGATAACTGCCGTTGTTGCTCCGCTGCCCTTATGGTGCTCTGAGATGAGCGCCTTGGAACATGTTATGTGCATCTACTATCATGGGTTTGTGTTTCACCTCCAATCACCCGCTGGGGTGTGTCTGTCTTAGAGTTGTATAGGTCTTCCACTTGAGTCGACTTAGGTTGAGTCGAGTGTTTTTTCTGAACCAGTGGGGGCACGCAGAGTGCACCCACTGGGTGTAGTCCCCGAAACCGCAGTCGACTGTTGGCAGTCGGCTGGGGTCTGAGAATCTACTCTTTTTTACTCATGCTGGGCAGAACATGCCGAGTGTTAAACCAAACCAGTGGGGGCACGCTAAGTGCACCCACTGGGTGTAGTCCCCGAGACTATTCTTGAATGTTTGATTCGCTGGTAGTCTTAGAGCAACTTTCACTGTAATTGTCTTTTGTTTCTGTCGACTGATATGTCTTATTTGTTGACTGCAGAGGTCTTGTGATCTTGGGGCTCAACTTTCCAAACTGAACAAGAAGTAAATCAGCCTCAATCTTGATCTGGAACTGGCCAAGAAGAACCTCAAGACTGCTCAGGACGAAGCAGCTATCATGGGAGGTAACCAATCGTCAACTATCCACCTTGTGACTCGCACTTCTCCGTGTTTTTCCTTTCAGTCTCTTTGAACCGAGTGATTTCACTCGAACAGATGTGCGTAGTCAAAACCGTCAACTTCAAGCTCGTCTGAAGAATGTTATTTATTTAGAGAAAATGACGCAGGCTCTAGAGAAGAAGGATCGGGATCGTGCTGCTGCCCAAAAGGAGGCGCGAGAGAAAACAACGCTTGCTGACAAAAAGCTAGCTTCAGTCAGCAAGTTAGAAGAGGAGAACTCTAAGCTGAAGACCGCTGTCTCTGAGGCCAATCGGGAGGTCGAGCAACTGAAGAAAGACAAGGACAGCTTGACCGATGAAGTTCGAAACCTCAAGGCCAAGAAGGGCGAGCTAGAGTCTTATCTGGGACAACTTGCTGCAAAACTGGTCTTGAAGCTTGAAGGTATTATTGTTTGACTGATTTGTTGCTGTCGATTGACACGTCTTGTCATATTGTAGACTCACTATTTTTTCTGACTGTGCAGAACTTTGTCAGGATTTTGAAACAGAGACTGGGTGGGTCGAGAAGGGTCTCGACCCCATAAATTGTCCCGTCAAAGATGACGTTGCAATGAATGTGCTGCAGTTGGAATCACGCAAGGACAATGCGGTTGCTTATCTTGCCCGACTGAAGGCGGCCATGACTCGAGTTGATGTTGAACTTTGGCCTCAGGCGGAACTCTCACAAGACCTCGAGTCTCTGATGGCTCGACTGAATCAAATACCTGACCGAGTGCAAGAATGGAAGAAATCATCGGCTCGCTGCAGCGCTGACATAGCCCTGTCATTGGTCCGAGTGCACTGCAAGGACGTCAGAGAAGACAAGCTGGCGGAGCTCAAGGTTGTGAACACCAAAAATCACACTTTCTAGTCTTTCATGGACACTTTCCTTGACGCCACCACTCGCATCGCAGACAACATTGACCTTGACAGTTTCTGCGATCCAGCAAGCCCTTCTCCTGACGAGTGATCAAAACATTATGTCCCACCTTCATTTGCCCCGGAATCCTGAGTGATTTATGTAACCGTTAAACTCTTTCAGGCTTGATGCCTGAGTACTTCTGCCTACTGCGGTTCTGAACTTTTGCAGGGTTTATTCGAACTTGAATTCCTTTGAATATCATGGCTTTTGTTCTGGTTTTGAACTGTTTCTGATTGTCTTTCGGTTCCGAGTGGACTTGATCTTCTCACCTTTGGCCGAATGAAAAGTACATTGTACTTGTGACGGAGCTCAGACGTGATGTTCAGTCGACACCTCATCGCCCTTGCGGATCTGGATAGTACATTGTACTTGTGACGATGCTCAGATGTGGTGTTCAATCGACACCTCGTCATCCTTGCGGATAGGGATGGAGCGTACGTTGTATTTGTGGTGTAGCTCAGACTTGGTGTTCAATTGACACATCATCGTCCTTGCGGATAGGGATGGAGCGTACGTTGTATTTGTGGCATAACTCAGAGGATATTTGTGACCTAGGTGAGTACAAGGTCGCAACTAAGTCCCCGAGTGAGAGGATTGCTCTCCACTCGAAATATTTTTAATTTTGGCGATTACGGGGTCACAGCTAAGCCCCCGAGTGGGAGGATTGCTCTCCACTTGGAATGTTTTTAACTTAGGCGATTATGGTGTCGCAGCTAAGCCCCCGAGTGGGAGGCTTGCTCTCCAGTCGGAATGTTTTTAACTTAGGCGAGTACGGGGTCACAGCTAAGTCCACGAGTGGGAGTCTTGTTCTCCACTGGGAATGCTTTTAACTTAGGCGATTACGGGGTCGCAGCTAAGCCCTCGAGTGGGAGGATTGCTCTCCACTCGGAATGTCTTTAACTTAGGCGATTACGGGGTCACAGCTAAGCCCCCGAGTAGGAGGATTGCTCTCCACTCGTAATGTTTTTAACTTAGGCGAGTACAGGGTCATAGCTAAGCCCCAGAGTGGGAGGATTGCTCTCCACTCAGAATGTTTTTAACTTAGGCGATTACGGGGTCGCAGCTAAGCCCCCGAGTGGGAGGATTGCTCTCCACTCAGAATGTTTTTAACTTAGGCGATTACGGGGTCATAGCTAAGCTACCCACTAGGGGATTTGGACACAAGTGATTATGAACCAATCATTAAGGTACTGTAAAAATCTTGTCTTTGGAAAACAAACTGAAGTGCTTTTATTACAACTCGTCGGGTCAAGTGATTTTAGGTATAGAAAGGACGAAGCAGCTCTGCGTTCCATGCACGTGGCTCGTCCATTTTCTTGGCTATGTTGTAGATGTGGTACACCCCATTGTGAAGCACCTTGGTGATGATGAAGGGACCTTACCAGGCCGGAGCGAGCTTGTGAGGTCATTTCTGAACCACTTGGAGCACAAGGTCTCCTTAATAAAATGCTCGACCTCTGACATTGCGAGCGTGGAATTGACGCGGATCTTGCTGATAAATGGTCGAACGAACCAAGGCAATCTCGCGTTCTTCCTCTAGGAGATCAACTGCGTCTTCGCGTGCTTTCTCTGCTTCGGCTTCTGAGAACAGTTCAACTCGGGAAGCATTGTGCAGTAAGTCACTCGGAAGCACAACCTCAGTGCCGTACACCAGGAAGAAAGGGGTTCGATCAGTCGACCGGTTGGGCGTTGTTCTCGGCCCCCATAGGATCGATGGCAATTCAGTCACCCAAGCTCCAGCAGCATGTTTAAGATCGTGCATCAGACGAGGCTTTAACCCCTGAAGGATCAAACCATTCGCCCTTTTAGCCTGTCCATTTGATTGCGGGTGCGCCATGGACGCATAGTTGACACGAGTGCCTTGAGATGCGCAAAATGCCTTGAACTCATTAGAATCAAAGTTGGAGCCGTTATCTATGATGATGCTGTGAGGAACTCCATATCTGAATATCAATTCTTTGATGAAACTGATGGCAGTGCCTGCTCCAAGGTTTTTGATAGGCTTGGCTTCAATCCACTTGGTGAACTTGTCGACTACTACGAGCAAATGGGTGAAGCCACTCGCGCCAGTCTTGAAGGGCCCAACCATATCCAATCTCCAGACTGCAAACGGCCAGACGAGTGGAATAGTCTTCAGGGCAGATGCAGGCTTGTGAGACATGTTGGAGTAGAACTAGCAATCTGCGCACTTATCGACTATATCTTTCGCCATCTCATTTGCTTGAGGAAAATAAAATCCCGCTCGGTATGCTTTGGCTACAATGGTCCAAGAGGACGCATGATGACCACAGGTCCCCAAGTGGATGTCATTTAGGATCATTTGATCTTCTTCTGGGGTGATGCAGCATTGGGCACTCCTATGACACTTTCTCTGTAAAGCTGCCCTTTCATCACGGTGAAAGCTTTGGACGACGGACTATCTGGTGAGCCTCATCTTCATCCTCTGGGAGTTCCTTTCTGAGAATGTACGCAATGTACGGTACTGTCCAATCGGGCATGAACACCAGGACTTCCATGATCAGGTCGACCACAGCTGGAACCTCGATCTCAGTCGGGTTGGTTGAACTTATTAGTTGAGGGGGCTCTTCCTTGAAGGGATCCTCTTGTACTGACGGGGTATGGAGATGCTCCAAGAACACATTGCTGGGAATAGGCTTTCGAGTGGAACCTATCTTCGCCAGATCATTAGCAGCTTGATTCTTGATTCGTGGTATGTGGTGGAGCTCTCACCCCTCAAACTTATTCTCTAGCTTTCTCACTGCATTATAGTAACCTATCATTGCAAGACTCCTGACGTCCCATTCCTTCATTACTTGGTTAACCACTAAGTCTGAGTCGCCATAAACCATCAAGCGCCGAACGCTGAGTGAAATGGCCATACGCAACCCATACAATAGTGCCTCATACTCAGCTTCATTTTTCGAAGAATCTAAGTGAATCTGGAGGACATAACTGAGCTTGTCTCCTCGTGGGGACACTAAGACCACTCCTGCACCAGAGCCATTTAACATCTTGGATCCATCAAAGAACATGGTCCAATGTTCCGACTGAATTTGAATCGGCTATTGCTGTTCAGTCCACTCTATGAGGAAATCTGCAATTGCTTGAGACTTAATGACCTTCTTTGCCTCAAACTTAATGTCCAAAGGAAGAAGTTCAATCACCCACTTTGCCACTCAACCAGTTGCATCTCTGTTATTCAGAATCTCTGACAATGGAGCGTCGCTGACGACTGAAATTGAGTGATCAGAGAAATAATGTGCAACCTTCTTCGTGGTTAGGTAAATCCCATAAACAAGCTTCTGATAGTGAGGATATCTTTGCTTGGATGGGGTTAAGACTTCTGAAATGTAATACACGGGGCGCTGAACTTTGAAGGCATTGCCTTCTTCTTCCCGCTCGATTGTGAGCACTATGCTAACAACTTGTCCTGTGGCTGCGATGTAAAGCAGTAGAGGCTCCTTGCTGACCGGAGTAGCAAGCACCGGCTGGGTGGAAAGCAGGGCTTTGAGCTCCTCAAGCGCTGCTTCGGCTTCGTCATTCCACTCGAACTTGTCAGATTTCTTCATTAGTCAGTAAAGAGGCAGTGCCTTTTCACTGAGGCGTGAGATGAATCGGTTCAAAGCAGCCAAACAACCAGTAAGCTTCTGAACGTCATGCACACGCACTGGGCGTTTCATTCAGAGGATTGTCTGGGTTTGAGTCGATCCCTCGTTCAAAAACGAGAAAACCGAGTAACTTTCCGCCTGGGACTCCAAATGTGCACTTTGATGGATTGAGCTTGATATCATACCTTCTCAGGTTGGCAAAGGTTTCAGCAAGGCCATTCAGCAGGTCGGAACCTTTGCGTGACTTAACCACTATGTCATCCATGTATGCTTCCACATTCCGACTGATTTGAGTGGCAGGCACTTCTGAATCATGCGCATGAATGTGGCACCAACATTCTTAAGGCCGAAGGGCATAGTAACATAGCAAAAACACCCAAACGGGGTGATGAAAGCCGTTTTTATCTCATCGGGTCCATACATCAGGATCTGATGGTACCCGGAATAAGCGTCCAGCAAGGACAGTCGCTCACATTCCGTAGTTGAGTCGACAATCTGGTCGATGCAGGGCAGAGGAAAATGATCTTTCGGGCAGGCCTGATTGATGTGCTTGAAGTCAATACACATTCGAAGTGATTTGTCTTTCTTGGGAACCATAACAACATTGGCGAGCCACTCAGAGTGCTATATCACGCGGATGAACTCAGCAGCCAGGAGCCGAGCCACTTCCTCGCCAATGGCTTTTCTCTTCTCCGTGGCGGACCGACGAAGTTGCTCTTTGACGGGTTTTACTTTTGGATCAACTTGCAAACAGTGCTCAACCAGCTCCCTGGGTACACCTGGCATGTCAGATGGTTTCCATGCAAAGATGTACTAGTTCTCACGGAGGAACTGGATGAGCACGTCTTCCTATTTGTTGTCGAGTGTCGTCGAGATATGGGTCGGAGCGGCATTGGGATCGGTCGGGTGAACATGGACTGGCTTGGTCTCGCCGGCCGACTGAAATGCGGACTCCGTGGCAGGCCTCTTAGCACACAGCAAATCACTCGGATCTGCAGTCTTCTGGTATTCTTGAAACTCTACTGCTGCCATCTGCTCATCTGCTATCTATGCCCCATCTTGCAGACAATCTTTTGCTCTCTGACGGTCACCAGAAACCGTTATTATGCCTCTGGGGCCAGGCATCTTCATCTTGAGATAAACTTAGCACAGTCGAGCCATAAAGCTAGCATAAGCAGGTCTGCCCAAAATGGCATGATATGCACTCTGGAAATCCACTACCTCAAACATCAACATCTCCTTGCAGAAATTCTTCTCATCTCTGAAAACCACGTCGAGAGTGATCTGTCCGAGTGATTCAGCTTCTTTCCTGGGATGATTCCATGGAACCACATGTTGCTCTTGCTGAGTTTGGACATCGGAATGCCCATTCCTTTGAGGGCCTCAGCATACAGAATATTCAGGCCACTGCCACCATCCATCAAGACCTTAGTCAGTCGGGTGCCCCCCACGACTAGGTCGACCACCAGCGCCTGCTGCCAAGGGGTAGCTACGCATGCCGGGTGGTCGGACTGGTCGAATGTAATGAGGGTTTTTGACCACTTCAGATACCTTGGTGTTGCCGGAGCAACCATGTTCACCTCTCTGATAATGACCTTCAGTCGACTTTTGCTCTCAATATGTGCAAAAATCACCAAGGTGGCATTGACATTGGGGTAACCATCGTCATCATCATTATCCTCTTCTTCCTTTTCAGGCTCTTTGTCCTTATCACTGGGTTTACTTTCTCGGAAGTTCTGGATTAGGAGTCGACATTGTCGAGTGGTATGCTTGGGGAGAATCAGGTTCCCCTCCTCATCCTTCTTGGTGTGAATATGACACGACAAATCCATCACATCATTTCCTTCCTGGTCCTTCACCTTCTTGGGGGTCCAGGGCCCTTTAGGTTTCCCTTTAAACTTTCCTTGATTCAATACTGCTGCCTTGGCAGGACCTGCTGCCTCAGCCTTTCGCTTCTGCTTCCAACTCGAATTTCCTCCTCCGGTGTCCTGGGCGACTATTTTGTGCTTGCCACTCCTGAGTCGGTCTTCCTCTTTGTTGTTAGCGTATTTGGTGGCAATCTCCATCCGAGTCAAAGACATATCTCCAGTCCGACCGAACTTCAGATTGAGCTCTCTGTAGCGAACGCCTTCCTTGAAGGCATAGACTGCTTGGTGATCTGACACATTCTCCACTGTGTGGTGCAGAGTGATCCATCTCTGGATATAGTCTCTCAGGGTTTCATTCGGTTTCTGCATGCAATGTTGCAGCTCCGATAGACCAGCAGGTCTCTTGCAAGTGCCCTCAAACGTTCTGGTGAACACTCGGGCTAACTCATTCCAACTCAAAATACTCCTAGGGGCCAACTGATTCAGCCAAGCTCTGGCAGAACCTTCAAGCATCAAAGGAAGGTGCTTCATGGCCACCTCATTGATGCCGCCACCAATGTGCACAGCCACTCGGTAGTCTTCGAGCCAAGTATCGGGCTTCGACTCGCCTGTGAACTTACTGACGCCAGTCGCCAGTCCGAAGTTATGGGGAATCTCGACGGCTCTCATGGCACTTCCAAAACACTCTGGGCCGGAAACATGGACTCTGCCTCCACTGGGTCTGTCCTGATCCAACCCTTCTTTGTACGCTCTATTCCGGTCGACCAAACCCTGCACAAGGACGGACCTTGTGTCAAAGCCAGGCTCTCTGGGGTCGACTAGAACTTTGCGGTTGTTCCCATACGGACGCCTGTGGTCATTGCTCCGGGGCACGTACGACCCGTCCCTCGGAAGGGGCGAAGGCGCTCGACGGTAGTTGTCGCGGGCGTATTCACGATCATATTCTCCATGAGCTCTTCCCAAGTACCGATCCTGGCGGTGATCATGGCCTCCATGCCGCAAAGGGGACCTAGGACTGTGAGCCGACTGAACGGTATCTGCTCTCACTGATCTGCTGTGGATTCTGTTCCGCGACTGGGACACAACAGAGTTTTGGTCTCCCACTACTCGGAGCAGCATTTTGATCTGTTCCAAGCCTCTTCCAGCCTCCGAACGAGACGGCTAAATGGACTCTGCAATACGTGCAACGGCTGCCAAATTCTGAATCAGTGTATAGAATACCTGAGTTTTTGGTGGAAACAATTGTCGTGGACGCCGACTGGACTCGAGGATAAGTCGATGGGCACGCTCGTCGAGAGAATGTTTGAGATTCTCCAGACGAGTGCGCTCAGCCAAAGTGGCCAGGCACACCGCCTCCAAGGCCCGGGTCTCGGCGGTTTCCCCTATGATGGGGGTTTGGAGAGCCACCACGTTGCAGCGATGCAGCTCCTTCCTCTGCTGCGAGCTGAGAGGTTGGGGCTTGTACTCTTCGTGGTCGAGTGACGGGCCAGTGCCTCTATCGTCGTCTCCACAGCGACGAAAGCCAAGCGGAACGCGATGGGAGTCGACCATGAGGACCTTCACCGCGGGGTCGCAACTCCCGCTCTTGGAAAAGGTATCTGCAAAATCAGTCGTCAGGTCGACCGATCCGCGAGAAAACACGTCGGGCTCGATCGCCGCGACCTCCGGGGGTGAAGGCCTGACGAGCCACCGCGTGTCTCACCCATCGCTGGAGCCGCGAACGCCCAGACCGCTTGCGGCGGCGTCGAGTGGAGTGAGACGACGACGCGATGATCGACTGGTACGGGGAAGACGGCTGCCAAAGGAGGACACCGCAGGCACTCGTGTGGAAGTGCGGTGAGCCACGAGATGGGAAAGCCTCAACATCGAGGGGGGCCCTCCGGGGGCCAGGCGGAGTCGTCGGCGACGAAAGTGAGCGCGTCGAGTCGGAACTCGTGGCCCACAACCAAACCACCGCCGGAAACCATGTTGATGAAGATCGGAAAAAATGCAACCTCGCCGGAAGTCGCTAAGACGCTTTGCCCCACGATGGGCGCCAACTGTCGTGGTACTAAGTCTGAAAGTAAGTATGGGGGGTACGAATGAGGAGGTAAGGCCCTAGCTACGGCAAGATTGTACACAAGTGTTTATGAGTTCAGGTCCCTCTAGGAGGAGGTATAAGCCCTACGTCTCGGTGCCCGGAGGCGGTCAACTGGATTATTTGAGTGTGTGTGTGTGTGTGTTACAGGGGGTGCAAACCCTTGTGCCAGAGGAGGGGGCGGCTTATATAGAGTGCGCCAGGACCTTGGTCATCCTCCGTTACCAAGAGCTCAATGTATATAAAGATGGGGCGTTACTGATAACGCCAGCTGTAAGTGCCTTTAATGACCTTAAAGACTACAGAGTGAATGCTTGACCATTGCTGTTCTGAGTGACTCCTGGTCTTTGGTAGGTCGAGTGGTTTCTTGTATGGTCAAGTGACTGACTGGTCGTGTGACTTCAGGAAGGATGGGTACCCGAGTGGTTGATTGGTCGAGTGGATTGCACTCAACACTTTTATTGGGCACTCCCTGTTATCTCTTGAGCTTCTTTGCTTCTAGGGTAGTGACCTTGGGTAGGGCGTATAGGTCAGGCCTATGACCATACCCCAGGTCTATATCATCATCAGTGCTCCCCTCCCCTGTATATAAAGGAGGGAGGGAGGAGGCAGCCAGCCTAGAGGGCGCGCCAAGCATATACTAGGACTCCCAAGTCCTAGTAGGATTTCCTTTCCTATTCGGAGTAGGAGAGAAGGAAAGAGAGGGAGAGGGAGAAGGAAAGGGGGTGCCGTGGAGGGCGCACGTCAGATGCCAAGGGATGGCTAAAGAGAGGAGGAGGCTCGAGGGCGCTGGTGGGCTCCAGAGGCGAGGTTGGCATGAGCGGGCGCGGGACGCCGGGCATACCCAGGTTCGGGGCTCTCCGGAGAGATAACACCCCTAGTCCTGCCGAGTGTAGTTGGATGTTCGATAGTACAATGTTGCTCCTGGAGCTGTATGGGGGAGGAAGGAAGCTGGCCAAGGCTTGGGCTGCTCCTTCTCTCTGGTGTTGCTATTTCGGTAGCTAGTTTTGTGCTCACTTGCCTTTCTCTCGTTACATGATTCTATGATCGCGGGCTCCTGGGGGCTTTTATAGACCAACCCCCCAGGGGTACAATGGTAATGTTATAAGTCGGTGGGTCTGGATTGTCGGTGTCTGGGGACCCGGGCTGGGTCCCGCTGAGGGCTTGTGGTTCGCCGGGTTCCCCTAGGTGCGGGCTCCGCATGCCTAAGGGGACTGTGCGCCGTCTTGTCGATCGTCAGGGCATGGCCGAGTCGAGTCATGTACAGTAGCTCTCCATCAGGTTGCCGCTTGCTGTCGTCAGTGGTGAGGGCGGGGGCACTATAGCCACGCCGGCCCTGGTCAGCAGGTTGGTGAGGGGCACTATTGCCACGCTCCGGCTGACCAGAGGCATGGGCGGGGCACTGTTGCCTTGGTCATCGTTGATTGAAGACTCATCCCATCGTACGGCCTAGATGGGATGGGAGTTGACCCGTGGCTGGATTGCGGAGCACGCCACGGGTGGTGCTGGCTTGTCGAGGAAGCTTTGGTTGTGCCGGGTTTGTCTGCCTTGCGCTAGTTGTTGAGGCCAAGTTGACGCATCTGTGCCGGGTCGGAGAGCTTGGCCGGGTTTGCGGGGCTTGGCCGGGTCGAGCAACCCGGCCAAGCGCGTGCCGGTTTGAGGGGCGGTGCCGGCCCCGTTGTTTTTGAAGAGGATCCGGGTTCCGTTGCCTGCCCGGGTTCATCCCCCCGACAGGGGGGTTGTGCCCCCACCCCTTGTCCAATTCAGTTTGGGCAGGGGGGAGGCATGCTCCACCTCTTGGCCCTTCTCCCCTCTATCCACTAAAGCCCAATAAAGCCCATTACTTCTCCCGGTGAATTCTCGTAACTCCCTGGTACTCCGAAAAATACCCGATCACTCGGAACCTTTCCTATGTCCGAATATAGCCTTCCAATATATCAATATTTATGTATCGACCATTTCGAGACTCCTCGTCATGTCCGTGATCTCATCCGGGACTCCGAACAACCTTCAATACATCAAGTCACATAAATTCATAATACCAATCGTCATCGAACGTTAAGCGTGCGGACCCTATGGGTTCGAGAACTATGTAGACAAGACCGAGACATATCTCCGGTCAATAACCAATAGCGGAACCTAGATGCTCATATTGTCTCCTACATATTCTATGAAGATCTTTATCGGTCAAACCGCATAACAACATATGTTGTTCCCTTTGTCATCGGTATGTTACTTGCCCGAGATTCGATCGTCGGTATCATCATACCTAGTTCAATCTCGTTACCGACAAGTCTCTTTACTCATTCTGTAATACTTCATCCCACAACTAAATCATTAGTTACAATGCTTGCAAGGCTTATAGTGATGAATATTATCGAGAGGGCCTAGAGATACCTCTCCGAAACACGGAGTGACAAATCCTAATCTCGATCTATGCCAACCCAACAAACACCTTTGGAGACACATGTAGAGCACCTTTATAATCACACATTTACGCTCTGATGTTTGGTAGCACACAAAGTGTTCCTCCGGTATTCAGGAGTTTCATAATCTCATAGTCCGAGGAACATGTATAAGTCATGAAGAGAGCAGTAGCAATGAAACTGTAACGATCATAATGCTAAGCTAACGGATGGGTCATGTCATCATTCTTCTAATGATGTGATCCCGTTCATAAAATGACAACACATGTCTATGGTTAGGAAACATAACCATGTTTGATTAATGAGCTAGTCAAGTAGAGGCATACTAAGGACAATATGTTTTGTCTATGTATTCACACATGTATTAAGTTTCCGGTTAATACAATTCTAGCATGAATAATAAACATTTATCATGAAATAAGGAAATAGATAATAACTTTATGATTGCCTCTAGGGCATATTTCCTTCAGTCTCCCACTTGCACTAGAGTCAAAAATCTAGTTCACATCGCCAAGTGATTTAACACCAAGAGTTCACATATGTATGTGATTAACACCCATAGTTCACATCGCCATGTGACCAACACCCAAAGGGTTTACTCGAGTCAATAATCTAGTTCACATTGCTATGTGATTAACACCCAAAGAGTACTAAGGTGTGATCATGCTTTTCTCATGAGAGAAGTTTACTCAATGGGTCTGTCACATTCAGAGCCATATGTATTTTGCAAATATTCTATGTCTACAATGCTCTGCATGGAGCTACTCCAGCTAATTGCTCCCACTTTCAATATGTATCCAGATTGAGACTTAGAGTCATCTGGATCGGTGTAAAAATTTGCATCAACGTAACTCTTTACGACGAACTCTTTATCACCCCCATAACCGAGAAACATTTCCTTAGTTCTCACTAAGGATAATTTTGACCGCTGTCCAGTGATCTACTCCTAGATCACTATTGTACCCTTTTTCCAAACTCGTGGCAAGGTACACAATAGGTCTGGTACACAGCATATCATACTTTATAGAACCTATGACTGAAGCATAGGGAATGAGTTTCATTCTCTTTCTATCTTCTACCGTAGTCGGGCTTTGAGTCTTACTCAACTTTACACCTTGTAACACTGGTAACAACCCTTTCTTTAACTGATCCATTTTGAACTTCTTCAAAACTTTATCAATGTATCTGCTTTGTGAAAGTCTAATTAAGCGTCTTCATCTATCTCCATAGATCTTGATTCCCAATATGTAAGCAGCTTCACCGAGGTCTTTCTTTGAAAATCTCTTTCCAAACTCTCGTTTATGCTTTCCAGAAAAATTCTACATCATTTTCGATCAACAATATGTCATTCACATATACTTATCAAAAAGGTTGTAGTGCTCCCACTCACTTTCTTGTATACAGGATTCACCACAAGTCTGTATAAAATCATATGCTTTGATCACATTATCAAAGCGTTTATTCCAACTCCGAGAGGCTTGCACCAGTCCATAAATGGATCGCTGGAGTTTGCACACTTTGTTAGCACCCTTTGGATCGACAAAACCTTCTAGTTGCATCATATACAACTCTTCTTCTAGAAATCCATTTAGGAATGTAGTTTTGACATCCATCTACCTGATTTCATAAAATATGGCAACTGCTAACATGATTCGGATGGATTTAAGCATCGCTACAGTTGACAAAATATCATTGTAGTCAACACCTTGAACTTGTCGAAAACCTTTTGTGACAAGTCGAGCTTTGTAGATAGTAACACTCCTATCAGTGTCCGTCTTCCTCTTGAAGATCCATTTATTTTTCTATGGCTTGCTGATCATCGAGCAAGTCCACCAAAGTCCACACTTTATTCTCATACATGGATCCCATCTCAGATTTCATGGCCTCAAGCCATTTCGTGGAATCTGGGCTCATCATCGCTTCCTCATAGTTTGTAGGTTCATCATGTTCTAATAACATGACTTCCAGAATAGGATTACCGTACTACTCTGGTGTGGATTGTGCTCTGGAAGACCTATGAGGTTTGGTAATAACTTGATCTGAAGTTTCATGATCATCATCATTAGCTTCCTCACTAATTGGTGTAGGAATCACTGGAACTGATTTCTGTGATGAACTACTTTCCAATTCGGGAGAAGGTACAATTACCTCATCAAGTTCTACTTTCCTCCCACTCACTTCTTTCAAGAGAAAACTCCTTCTCTAAAAAGGATCCATTCTTAGCAACGAATATCTTGCCTTCGGATTTGTGATAGAACGTGTATCCAACAGTTTCTTTTGGGTATCCTATGAAGATACATTTGTCCGACTTGGGTTTGAACTTATCAGGTTGAAGCTTTTTTCTCATAAGTATCATAGCCCCAAACTTTAAGAAATGACAACTTCGGTTTCTTGCCAAACCACAGTGCATAAGGCATCGTCTCAACGGATTTCGATGGTGCTCTGTTTAACATGAATACAGCTGTCTGTAATGCATAACACCAAAACGATAGTGGTAAGTCGGTAAGAGACATCATAGATCGCACCATATCCAATAAAGTGCGGTTACGACTTTCGGACACACCATTACCCTGTGGTGTTCCAGGTGGCGTGAGCTGTGAAACTATTCCACATTGTCTTAAATGAAGGCCAAACTCGTAACTCAAATATTCTCCTTCATGATCAAATTGTAGAAACTTTATTTTCTTATTACGATGACCTACCCGGCCAGCACTATATAGTCAGGCATACGTCTACCCTAGTCACCGCCGTATCGTATGGTTTCGCAACACCGTTCCAGATCATTGGGCAGCCACGCAAGTCTTCTCCATCCCTCCTTTCGGTGTGCACCGCGAGAAGGGACAGCAGGCCTCCGGAACCCCGCCTCTCATGATCCTGTACGGGAGAGGGGCGATCAAGTTTTTGGGGAGCGCACTCGCGCGACTGCTGGCAGCAATGACTTCGCCAACGATGACTTCTTCCCCGACCTCAGCAACCTCATCTTCAACGACATGGGCGACAACATCAACGCCGGCGGTGCTGCTCCCGCTGCACTGTATGTGATTCTATCCTTCTTGTTCGAGATCGTGGTTGAATTCATGTTTCTAGTATGTTCCCTAGATGTGATTTGTTCATCTACTATGCTAGTTCGCATGATTAGTTTAATCGCTGCTAGTGTTGTCATGATTTATCATCTATTTATTTGGATTAAAACTCATAGTAATTTGCTCATATTTCCAACAGCCATCACCAATGCCCCAACAAATTCTTGTTTCAACAACTCACGTCCATGCAAAATACTCCGCCAAATGAAGGAAGCTGATCAGGGTGCCCTCGCATTTCAGAAATCACCTTGAGGATAATATAAAGAATCCGGCTCCGAGATAAGACCCCATCTCGTATCCCCTTCACCTATCTTCTAAATCGCCATCGAAATCGCCTCCTCCTCTTCCTGTGATCCCTCGCAGGATATCCTCCATCTGCTTACCCCGCCGCCCCATCCCTTGTCTCCTGAACACGACTGTAGAAGTGCATGCTCTAGCCAATGCAACCAAAAGACGATCTTATGGAAGAATCTAGGCAATGCATTTATACGTCAACACTCCCGCTCGCGTTTGACTCCCTTAGGTCTAAACATGGACCGAAAGTAGGATCCAATTCAATTGCGCCAGCCGGGTCTTGAACTCGAGACCTCTTGGCTCTGATATCATGTAGAAGTGCATGATCTAGACAATGCAACCAAAAGACCGATCTTATGAAAAAGTCTAGGCAATGCATTTATACGTCAACAACGACGATGCTAAGGACTAGGATTGTCGGGTCACGCGGCGGTAGTGGGTCTGGTTTCCGCTTCATGCCCCCACCTCCCACGAAAATGGCACACCATGGCCGACACCTCGAGAACGTCTTGATGCACTCGACGTACCTATGCTTCGGTCGGCTACCACCACGGACACGCGGGGGGAGGTTACCTAGCGGGAGGCTCCTGAAACAGATGTTGCTGCTGACGATTTAGCCACGTCGAGGAAGAGAGGGTGATGCTAGGGCTACCCGGGAGCGGTCCACTGTCAAACATTCATCTGATCTAGCTAATGCAGGTATGCACAAGCCATGTTGAGTTTTTTTAGGCAAGACATGTTGGGGTTTTTTCGGTTGGTTTGCTTGGAGAAAGCATGCATATCAGAACTATCTTCGTTGGTAAGGGGACAACAAACAGGGAAAAAAGCGTAAGCTTAACAAATGAAAGAAGAATAGGAGGGAGCAATCTCCATATGTTGCTGCATCGGATGCTGATGCTACTGTCGTGAGTAAATATGATGATGACCGCACTGATGGGGAGGGTGTTCTAGGAGACGCTGAAGTTAGCAAGAAATGGAAGGGGAACAAGACGAATATGCAGCTTTAATGTACTCTAAATTTTAAAGGATAATACTACACCCAACTACGGTGGCAACGTGTGCGTGCGTATTCACATGAGAAAATACATGGCTGTCAGGACCGGTTTTCCAATAAAATATTTATTGAAAAATCAACCATTTTATCAGACCAGTATAGGAAAACCTTCCTTACTAGTAGACAAATCCTTGATACAGAAATCCAGAAGTACTAAATATTATACAAGGTTGAGCTGAGGTTGCTCAACAATTTATTACAAGCACGCCGATATTATACATAAAGGCCAATATGACACAAGGGTATGGCGGCATAACTACTGACTCGTAGTAAAAGTGGTGGTGGATATGTCACAGTGAAGTGGGTGACATGACTCCTAAATCCTACAGCTCATCGAGCACCGGAGTGAGGCCCGGTGATTTTATTAGGGTAGCGGAAGCGTATCTAATACAAGTGACCAATTCCAGGATCACACGGGACTGACTGGGACTCCTCTAGGCATCGGACTCGCTATCATACTCTTCATCCATAAAATCGCCTTCGTCAACATCTGGCCAAATCAACAAGCCAGGTGAGTACTTTGAACATACTCGCAAGACAGTTTGGACATAAGATATAACAAATGCAAACATGATGCACATGAGCAGATTAGTAATGCACACTCAGATAATAAATCTGCACGGCATGTTAAATAAAAAGGAAGTCAGGCGGTGGTCCTCCCTAAATCCCAATAAAATAACTGAAGACCGATCGGGTGTCTGAAGCGACGCCTCGAAAGGGTAAAAATAAATTAACATGCCGCATTCGGGCGTCAGGGCGGCACCACATAAAGGGCTTATATTGAAATGTAAATGACAGTGCGTGCCACAGTCGGACGTCTAAGAGACATCTCGAAAAGGGCTTATAATGAAAGTAAATAACATGGATGCCATAGTCGGACGTCTGAGCGACATCACATAAAGGGCTTATATCAAAAGTAAATAACGAGAATGCCACAGTCAGACGTCTGAGCGACATCACATAAAGGGCTTATATCAAAAGTAATTAATGAGAATGCCACAGTCGGACGTCTGAGCGACATCACATAAAGGGCTTATATCAAAAGTAAATAACGAGAATGCCACAGTCGGACGTCTGAGCGACATCACATAAAGGGCTTATATTTCACCATTTAAATTCAAGTAGCTCATGAATTTAAATCATCCCAAGGAAATACTCAGTACATAATAATAAACAGGTTAGTCCATCCACAGGAATAACATTCGGCCAGGTTTACCACTCATGTTTATTCACCGGAGGTTGTCACTGAAACTGACACTGAGACTGACGATGAGACGGGCGTTGAGACTGACACTGACACTGACATTGATATGTTGATCACAGTCCTTGACCATGGACACGGTTACTCGATTGGTTTTGACTCTGCAGAGTTTGTACTCTTTACCCACAGCCAACGGATTTCCGTAGTCACAAAGGACTAGTTCCCTTTACGGTATTTTAGAAAAAAACACATCTAACCAGTGCACACCCATTCCACATTCCGCTGCCAGGAATCACCCTAGGCAACGTTCAAGAAAAACTTTAAGACGGGGAGGCCACAACCTCGAGTAGCATGGGATCAAATTTATATCGCGCGCTCTAAGGGGTGCCCCCCTCTCGGTCCCAACCGGAAACACCCATGCCCCCTGACCGGATGACGGGCTTTAATCCAGGGCCATGGAACCCTCATAACGGCCCTCTATTTGGTGTGTACAAGGAAAGAGGTTTGCAACTGACTAGACTGCATTCTTTGCAGAAGACATGTGGCAGCACAAAAGAAAGAACGAACGGGAACATGACTTGATCCACGTTAATACTGGAGTTAAACGGTTGACTTAAGACTGGCATGCTTCAACAATACTAGCTTGCAACCTATCATGCCACCACATGATCAGGTTATCTCACCATCATATGAACACATCAAATTTCGAAGCTCGCTCGTAGCTTACCTTGCATGCAATATAACATTCACTAATGCTTATATAAACATGCCATGAGAACACTACTAAAGCAAACATGGAAGACACTCATCATATCAAAGGATCAAACATGCTTGCCTGGTTCGGAGTAGTCGGAGTCTAGCTCGGTGAAGTTTGCGGCTCCGTCACCTCCTTCGGTATCTACGTTATAAAAAAATCGGATACTAACGTAAATACCGAGCATGCATAAAAGTTGTTCCAAATAATTTTCAAATAAATATGATAAAAAATAGATAGAAAAATAAAGATGACAGAAAAAGAATCAACTCAAAATCATCTTTTGTTTAAAAGTTATAAGGGTTTTAGTCCAGCGACTAACCTGTGATGAAACAGAAACTTTCCAGGGGCTAGTTTAAAAAAAGACAGAAAACATTTCGGTTAGAAAACGTATTTTGCCCGAAGGCGCTTTTAGAAAACATTTTGAAAAAGAGAAAAAGCTGACGAGGGGGTCCCACCCGTCAGGTTCAAAAAATCAAAACAGAGTCCCGCCGGCGCCAGAGGCTTGCGGTGGTCGCCGGCGTCGATCCACGGCGAGGCAGGAGGAGTGGAGGGTACCTACGGACTCACGGAGTTCTCCAGCGTCTGTGGGTGGTGGAGTTGGTCATCGGCGAGCACCACGTCGATGGCGGCCTTCACTCCGGCGGACGGTGGTTCGGGTGGAGATGGATCTCGCGAGGAGGGCTGCAAACGTCAAATTGGGACTCGGGTTAGAAGAGTGGGTGCACTAGAAGGCCACTGGCACAGTCTGGGAGGCGGGGGTGCTCTCACCAGAGAGGATCTTGCCAGAGCCCAAAGCGGATCGGGGCGGCCGGAGTCGGAGAAGAAGGCTCTCCCGAGGCCCTCTGATGAGTGTGGCGAGGTTCTGAGGCGAGAAGGGGAGGTGCTGGGTCAAGAACGAGCTCGGGGCCTCCATTTATAGTCAGCCCGAGTCGGTTGCTGAGAACAGGATTTCTCCGGCGAGTGATTACGGCGAGGCAGAGGCTGGACGGTAGGTTAAGGTGACTGGGCAGCTTCGCATTGGTCCATTGGTACCATTCAACGGCTAAACCTGGTCGGATTTGGCCTGCTCCCGAGGTTTCGACGGAACAGAGCTCACGGGCTCGTCGGCGGCAGAGAGCATGCTCTGCGTCTCTCAGGCCACGGTGACTATTCTGCAGCACGCCGGGGGAAGAGGACGGCCACGCGGAGGCTCCTGGTGGTGTGGGCGGTGCTGGACGGTGCCGTATGGCAGGGCTGGCCCCTGTTGGCCGCCACGGACGGTTCTGCCACCGTGGAAGACGCCGGAGCTGACGCGCCACGTCGCCACTAACGCTCGCAACCGGCCAAACAACCATGCGGCGCACTGGATAAGAAGGAGGAGCAATGGGCAACGATCCAACGAGGGCACTAGTGAGATTGACGTTGCCGACTGACGAAAACGACACTGTCTCTGAACTTAAACTGAATTTTTCTGAATTTGAACAAAAATAGTGCACACTAGCTGTTCGATAAAATGATTTAGGCACGTGGAAAATTTTCCTTGAGCTGATCCTTGGTGAGCTGATCTCTTGATGCATCTGGAGACTGCCTGAATTATCTCAGATTTTTAGGAAAAGAAAAAGAATGAATTTCACCAAAAATGGCAAATCTGGTCCAAACTTGCAGCAAGCAAATTTTGAAACTTTTGAACTGTGGACCAGCAGATCTTGATGGATCTAGGTTGAGGATGGTAAGGACTAGCTAGGATAATTTCCTTGGGCTTAGAAACTTAAGGAATCTGGTACCTCCTTTGTAAATCCCAAGAGTCCAAAATAAATTACAGAAAAAGGTTTGAGGATAAAATAAATAAAAATAAAATCCAAAAGAGGTTGAATTTGCTGGAATTGGATGCTTGGCTTGACCCAAAGTAAGGAGGAGGGTTTTGGGAGGAAATATTCTACATAGGTCATGGCAAGAGATAAATCTTTGAATGGGAAAGAATAAATCCATAATTTATAGGAATACTTTTTTTAATAAAAGAAATATTAAAACAACCCAAGATTATTTGTGTTGAACCAACACATGTTGAAAAACCCTCAAGACTAAAAATCAATATTTAGAAGGACTCATAAAAATAATATTTTTCATAAAAGGATTTGAGAAGGGGAGTCCCTCTTTTAGCAAAATTCAAATAACCTCCTTTAAATCAAATAAAGAATTTAATAAAAACCAAATCAAAATTTTTGGAGTGTTACAACACCTACTCCCTTAGGAAACATCTCGTCCCCGAGATTTCAGCTGATTCTCAAATAGGTGTGGGTATTCCGTCCGAAGGAAATCCTCTCTTTCCCATGTTGCTTCATCCTCGGTGTGATTTCTCCACTGAACCTTGAAAAACTTAATTGTTTTCTGAGGAGTCCTCCTTTCAGACTCCTCCAATATTTTTATTGGACGTTCCCTGTAGGTGAGGTCTGGTTGTACGTCAATGCTCTCATGAGACACATGCTTCTCTGGGTTGCTTACACATTTCCTCAATTGTGAGATGTGGAACACGTCGTGGACGTCTGATAGTTCTTTGGGTAGGTCTAGCTGGTAGGCTACTATGCCTCTTCATGCAGTCACACAGAAGGGTCCAATAAACCGTGGAGCTAGCTTTCCTTTAACTTTGAATCGTTGCAGGCCCCTCATAGGAGATACTCATAGGTACACATATTCACCGGGTTCAAAGTTGACTTCGCGATGTTTTTGATCGTAATAACTCTTCTATCGGCTCTGGGCTGTCTTGAGTCGATCCCTGATTAGTCTAACTTTCTCCTCAGCTTCCTTGAGTATGTCGGGGCCGAAGATATAATTGTCTCCTGTTTCTGACCAATTTAATGGGGTACGGCATCTTCGCCCGTACAAGGCTTCAAAAGGTGCCATTTGCAGACTGGCTTGGTAACTGTTGTTGTTTGCGAACTCAACATACGGCAAGCTTTCTTCCCAACTAGTTCCATAGGTGAGAACACATGCTCTTAGCATGTCCTCTAGAATTTGGTTCACACGTTCAGTTTGTCCTCCAGTCTGGGGGTGGTATGTTGTACTGAATACTAGTTGAGTTCCCAAAGCTTGTTGTAAATGATCCCAAAATCTAGAGATGAATTGAGTGCCTCTGTCGGTAGTCTTTGGAATCCCATGCAGACAAACTATACGGAAGAGATAAAGCTTGGCAAGCTACTGAGTAGTGTGGGTTGTCTTTACTGGGATGAAATGTGCCACCTTAGTTAATCTGTCTGTGATGACCCATATGGCATCATTTCCGTGTCGTGACCGAGGTAGTCCGACAATAAAATCCATTCCAATTTCATCCCATTTCCACTCAGGTATCTTGTTTGGCTGTAATAGTCCTGCTGGTTTTTGGTGCTCGGCTTTAATGCGCTGACATGAATCACAACATGCAATGAATGTGGCTATATCCCTTTTCATATCGTGCCACCAAAAATTTTCCTGAATGTCCTTGTACATTTTGGTTCCTCTAGGATGGATTGAATATGGAGCAGTGTGGCCTTCGGCTAGAATTTGTTGTTTGAGGTCCTCTATATTTGGTGCGCAAAGTCTGTCTCCGTACCATAATATTCCCGTATCGTCTATGATGAATTATGAGGCCTTGCCCAGACTCACTTTTCTTTTTATGCCTTCGATGCTGGGGTGTCCATGCTGAGCCTTCTTAATCTGTTCCATTAGGGTGGGCTGTATTTCCAAATTTGACACTTTGCCTTCAGTGACCATCACTAAGTTGAGTTTGGCGAACTCCTGCTGAAATTCAGGTCTCAAATTCTGTAGGTTGTCGTTGCCCGAGCTGGGGTTTCGACTAAGAGCATCTGCCACTACATTCGCCTTTCCCGGATGGTAGTGAATGCAACATCATAATCTTTCACTAATTCCAACCAGCGCCGTTATCGTAAATTGAGTTCTAGTTGTGTGAAAATATATTTGAGGCTTTTATGGTCCGTATATATTTCACAACGATTTCCAAGCAAAAAGTGCCTCCACTCTTTGAGTGCATGAATGACTGCTGCCAACTCCAAGTCATGAGTAGGATAATTTTCTTCATGCTTTCGTAGTTGCTTGGAAGCATATGCGACTACTTTGCCTTCTTGCATTAATACGCATCCGAGGCCCTTCCGGGATGCGTCAAAATACACTTCAAAACTTTTGTGTATGTCTGGCACAACCAATACTGGTGTTGTTGTTAATTTCCTTTTGAGTTCTTGGAAAATTTTCTTGCAAGCTTCCGTCCATACAAATTTCTTATCCTTCTTGAGTAACTGTGTCATTGGTTTTGCTATGGTGGAGAACCCTTCAATAAACCTTCGGTAATATCCTGCCATTCCCAGGAAACTTCGTACATCCGTTACGTTGGCTGGTGGCTTCCAGCCAAGTACGGCCTTGACTTTTTCTAGGTCTACGGCAACACCTTGTTGGGTCAATACATGGCCTAGAAAACCATCCTGTCTTAACCAAAATTCACATTTGCTGAATTTGGCGTATAATTGATGTTTCCTTAATTC
Source organism: Triticum dicoccoides (assembly GCF_002162155.2). Classification (NCBI taxonomy): domain Eukaryota; kingdom Viridiplantae; phylum Streptophyta; class Magnoliopsida; order Poales; family Poaceae; genus Triticum; species Triticum dicoccoides. Next base: position 125,294,992 of record NC_041385.1, read on the forward strand.
TCCCAGTACAATTCTGAGATGTTCAGCATGCTCTTCTGGTGTCTTGGAGTATACCAGAATATCATCAATGAACACCACAACAAATTTGTCCATAAATTTCATAAACACTTTGTTCATGAGGTGGACAAAATATGCGGGGGCGTTTGTCAGTCCAAACGGCATTACTGTAAATTCATATAGTCCGTATCTGGAGGTGAATGTTGTCTTGGGGATATCTTCTGTCCGTACTTTTAATTGATGATACCCCAACCTTAAATCAATTTTTTAGAAAACCTTGGCTTGCGCGAGCTAGTCAAATAAATCATTTATCCGTGGCATCGGATATTTGTTTTTGATGGTAACCATGTTGAGTGCTCGATAGTCGATACATAATCTCAGTGTCCCATCCTTTGTCTTGGCAAATAATACTGGTGAACCCCAAGGTGAGGAGCTGGCTCGCATAAATCCTTTGTCCAGTAATTCTTTTATTTGCTTCTTTAATTCTACCAAATCGGAGGGTGCCATTCTATAGGGTTTCTTGTAAATGGGGGTGGTTCCAGGTGCTAGTTCAATGATGAACTATATTTCCCGGTCTGGTGGCATGCCTGGTAGTTCTTCAGGAAATACGTCAGGGAACTCACACACCACTGGAACTTTTTTTAACTCTGAAACGTCCACCTTGTTCAGCCTTGGTTGTCGTGACATTGGTCTTTCTTGAGCTGCAATTTTTATCGTCTTCCCGTGATGATGGGTAAGAATTACAGTCTGATTGAAGCAGTCGATAAATCCCTTGTTGGTGGTTAACCACTCCATTCCTAGCATAATGTCCAGTCCCTTACTTTACAATACAATGAGGTTTGCCTAAAACTTTAGTCCCTCAAACTCAATAACCACACCTTGGCAGTAACTCTGAGCGATTTGCTTAATCCCGGGGGACTTGATGATCATGGATTTTTCCAAGGGAAGCATCGAAAAATCATGTTGCAAAGCAAATTTCTTTGAAATGAACGAGTGAGAAGCTCCAGAATCAAACAAAACTGTGGCAGGTATTGTGTTGACAGGGAACGTACCGAGTACGATATCCGGGGCATTCTGTGCTTCCTCCTTGGTCACATGGTTCAAGTGACCCTTCTTGTGATTGTTATTGGGTTGAAGTTGTTTCGCTTGGGTGTTGAATTATTTCCACTGTTGTTCAGCTTGGGGGCCGAGTTTCTTGGCTTTGGGCACTGTTTGGCATAGTGTCCTTCCTCTCCACAAGCGTAGCAAGTAACACCTGGGCGATATGTAAAATCCTTGTTGTAACACTCCAAAAATTTAACCAGGTTTTAGTTATTAAAATTTTGCCAAGAGTTTAAAATTTTTGCATGCAAGTATATCTCTGTTGATTTCAAAACTTTTCTTTTAATATTAAGAAATTTTTCCCAAGTGGATCCTTCCAAAATATATGGCACTTATTTTCCCTCTCATTTAAAAAAACATCTCTCAATCAGGAGATTTATTTATAAAATTATTTCACCCTGAGCTTTATTCATTAAATGACTTGTTTTAAAATTTGGAGCTCTTTTTGAACTACAACCATTTGATATATTTAACTAAAAATTTCACCAAAATTTGGAGATATCATGTGATGTCTCTAAATCACTTTTGTGCAATAATATATTTCATTCATTGGATATTTTGAGTTCTACACCAAGTTTTCAAATCTGGTCCAGTGGGCAATTTTACACTACAACCTATTTAAATATTTATTTAAAACTTCTACCAAAATTAGGGGAGGTCAGTAGGAGCATATTATTCCACTTTGTGCAAAAAACCTATTTATGTTCTTTGAAAAAATTGAGTGAATCATCCTCTTTTTCATTCTGGTCCAGCCTTGTGATTTCTACTGCAACCCTATTTAATTTTGCTCCAAAGATCTTGTGTTTTCTCCTACTTGTAGACAGCCCTACCAAACCCCTAAATCCAGGAGCATGCACCCATTGGATTAATTTTGGTTCATGAAATAATGTCATTTATTTCCTGTCCAGAATTGTAGTTTTGCAAGACTTGCACTAACAAGTTTGTGCATTTCACCAACTAACCTCACCACCCTCTTGTGCATCCAAAGAGACCCTGATCTGGAGGATTTGTCCACCCCAAGAAATGCCTAAGTGCCCTTGGCATTTTGTCAAACACCTTATGGGCATGATCTGTTTTGGCATGAATTTTTGGTTTGCACTGTGAACCTGATCCCCTGACCAAACCAGCTTGTCCACTGATCCCCTTGCAAGCCCAAACCTAGACCTGCTAACCCCCAGCTCCAACCGAGCCACCTAGCATGCCATGGCATTTCGCCGAGCATCTGGTGGGCGTGCGCTGGGCGCGCCCAGAGCGCGCAAATTACAGCCGCGCACACGAGCCGCCGCGTCGCGCCCCTGTCTTGACCCACACGGCAGGACCTCGCCACGCACTCCCCGCCTCGCCACAACACGACAGCCCGCCCTGGCGCCCTACAGCGCCACCGCCAGAGCACTTTTGGCGGCACGCCGGCGTCGGCAGTGCGCCTCTGCCATGGGCAGCGCCGCCCAAGCCTCTCCCGCTTGCCACCTGGCCCCTGGAGCAGTGCGAGCTCATCCGCAAGCGTGTCTGCTAGCCCTCGACGCCGCCACGATGCCCTGCAGCTACAGAAAGACGGTCGCCGACGAGCTCATCCGCGGCCGCCGCTGAACCGCCTCGACTCACCTGTATAAGGAGCCCCGAGCTCATCTCCGCACGCAGGCAGTCCCAAGCCACCTCCCGAGGACCCCCTTTGGCAGCCAATCGACCTGGGGAGGCCTCCTTCCTCATCTCCGGCGACTGCAGCCGCCGCCACTGCCCAGGCCCTGCCGGTGCCTCCAGAGCCTCCCCCTCTCCGTTCTCTTCGCCAGAAACCTCCTTCCTTCCAGGAACCCAACCCCCTACTTGATTTTGATCGGGAGCCATCGCTGCCACAAAATCACTTTGTCACTGAAGCCCCCTCCGCCACGGAGCTCGCCGCCGGCGACTCCCTCCACCCCGACGACCCTGCGACCACCGGAAGGGCCGCCTAGGAGTGGCGGATCCATCCCTGCGCTCAGATGCCCGCGAAGAAACGCCGTTCGCCGGCGACGATCGCCGGACGCCCCGCCTCGGCTCGGGGCAGAGGAAGGAGAGGGAGAAGACTAGTCAAACCTGACCAGTGGGCCCCCTGGACCCACTGTCAGTGACCACCGCGCCGTCCACGTGTTTAAGTGGAGGCGCAAAACCTCAAGTACGCCTCCTATGACCGAAAGCGTATTTCTATCTGAAACGTTTTTCTTTTTCTGTTTTATTTAAAATCAGATTTGACCAAATCTTTGACTGGTTCTATCTTTTTAAATATAACTCCAAATGAAATGATTCTTTTAACTACCTCTCTCAAATTTCACCTAGTTTATTTTAAGATTTATTTGAAAAAAATTCAGAACAACTTTTGGTGCTGTTTTTATTTTGTGTGTTAATTCTTTTATATTGCTAAAATAGGATTTTTGAAGAGAGGAGAAATGTTTCAAGTTTTGGAGTGCACCCTGCCTTTCCACACATTGAAGGCAAGCATTCTGAACCCCGGCATAATATTTTTGTGTGTTTGATGACACGTTCATAACATCACCTCACTTTGGAGAAACTTGTTATTTCATGTGATATGATCATATGCATGGGTGCATGTTAATGATTTCCATGCTGTTGGAAATGGACACACTTGTGATGATAATCACCCTCATGTGCCTTGCATGCATACCGACAGGAACCCGGGAAAACCTCTGCCTTGGGTAGGCATGAGTTTGTCGCCGGTCTCCGTCGGGACGGTTATGTCTGGTATGGCATGGCAAGGTGATATGAGCGGTGACTCTGTTGGTTGAAATATATTCGTCATGCTAATCATGCAGGGAATACTTAAACCTCCTGAGTCGACCGTAGATCGAGTCTTGTGCCAGTAACCCCCATACTTGTTTCGTACTACCACTCGTCTCTACAGCAAGTAGAGTACGGTTCAGTAAGTTGTCAACCTCTTTCTAGCACACACCGTACAGAGAGGCCATGGTGGAAGATACCGGTTGTAGCTGGTAGGCAGGCCACCTGGTCCGGGGGCATGGGTGTTTCCGGTTGGGACCGAGAGGGGAGGCCACCCCTTAGAGCGCGCGATATAAATTTTGATCCCATGCTATGCGAGGTTGTAGCCTCCCCACTTAGAGTTTGCTTAACAGGTGTCGTGGGTGATTCCAGACACGTGTGAGTTAAGCTGGTGTGTGCAAGTTAGGTGTGTTTTCAACAAAAAGACCGTAGACGGAATTAGCCCCGATGGACTAAAGAAATCCGTTACTCGTGGGTAAAGAGTACACCCTCTGCAGAGATTAAACCTATTCGAATAGTCGTGTCCATGGTTAAGGATTACAGTCTGGGATGGGTCAAGTGTCGGTCTTAGTGTCGGTCTTCGGAGGTGAAACTGTTAACCAGAACTGGAACTACTACCTGTGACTTGTGATAAGTATGATTATTATTATTGTTGACTAACCCGTGATATTATTGTTATTATCGAGTATCTCTGGGATGGTTCTACCTCCGGGATATTCACTATGATTGTTTATTTTAAAGCCCTTTATGTGGTGTCGCTCAGACGCCCGACTGTGGCATTTCTTTTAAAGCCCTTTATGTGGTGTCGCTAAGACGCCCGACTGTGGCATTTCTTTTAAAGCCCTTTATGTGGTGTCGCTCAAACGCCCGACTGTGGCATTTCTTTTAAAGCCCTTTATGTGGTGTCGCTCAGACGCCCGACTATGGCATTTCTTTTAGAGCCCTTTGTGTGGTGTC